>NC_137820.1:17515863-17710863 GCF_963921795.1 Nannobrachium achirus
CAGAGATTTCCATCTAGACCACAGGCAAGTGGGAATGTGTGCACCAACCCTGTCAGCACCAGGGATTGGGGAAACCTTTCCTAACAAACCAGTATGAGGCCCAAAACTTTGCTTTCAAGGTTACATGACAAAACTTTCAAAATCGTGCACCTGACAGACCAGGGTCTATTAAAAAAACTATAACATTGAACTGCTATGATTCACACATGTACCTGGTTATATCTCATAATTAATTCAGCTGCCATCACTTCAATGTGAGATTCGTTCAACAGCAGCTAGTGAGAGTGTCATTCTGACCCAGAAAAAGACATGCAAGAGACGCAGGGTTGAGGGGAGAGGGAGAGAGAGAAAGAGAGTGAGAGAGAGAAAGAGAGAGATTGGAAGGTAACTGTGATGAATTATATATGGGAGGAGGTTAAGCTAATAATAGCTATTAAGGTGCATAGTGATACAGTACTGAACTCTGCACTCACTTGTATTCCAGCCAATCTGCTGATGTAAATAAGTCCACAAACATCTGTAAACAGAGGTGTTAACATGCTCTATCGAACAAACACAGCTGGCAAGGAGGGGGCCCCAGAGATCCGGCGCGGGCCAGGAGCCGGGGTCCTTGGGACTGAGGAGCCTTTGGTCGATGTCCAGCGAACAGACAAGCTGCAGGTATGTGTGTTTGTGTGTGTTTATGTAAGGGCAGGGCCCAGAGTGAGGGGACAAAGACAGTGAAAGCAATGAGCGCGAGGACACCAATCACCCCATAATTATCCCCCTGGTGTCCAAGCTGCCCAACTCTCTGTCCTTGATAGATTCACCTGACCCAATAACACTGCGTGCGCACACACTCACCGCCACAATGGACTGGAGGCGGGATAAAGACAACACCATAGATCAGCCGGGGATCAGCAATGAGACAAAGACCTAACGTCTGGGAGCTGCTGTGAAATTAAAGAACCGAAAGACTGAACCAATCCCACTCCCGTGCTCTATTAATAGCCTGGGAGCTGCTTGAGAAACGGCAAGAGGTGAGGTAATGCAGGATTCAATTCCATTTGATATTAAAGAGAAACACCCCGTGGCATCACTCGCTCTGCCCCCCCCCCCCCCACCCCCCCTTCTGTCTTTCTCTCTGGCTCTCTCTGGCTCTCTCTGTCTCTCTCTCTCTCTCTCTCTCTCTCCCCACTGCTCACATGATTCTGTTACCTGAGAGGGATGTATTAAGCCATTTAAATTAACAATGGAATGACTTATTCTAATAGGCCTGCGCTCTGGAGTGCCTCAGACACTTACTGGAGTGGTAGATCATCATCATCATCATCATCATCATCATCTCTCGCTCTCTCTCTCTCTCTCTCACACACACACACACACACACACACACACACACACACACACACACACACACACACACACACACGCACACGCACACACACGCGCACACACACACTCGAGACATATGTACATACACACACGCACACAACTTCTCGTCCTCAGGCGGGACAGTGTTGCGTGTCCCTCCTTCCTTAGCCAAATAATATGGCCAACACTCCATCTTATGGCAGACATTCATGTAGTCATTATGGCAGCTTTGATATGTCAGGGGGAAAAGGGTAAGCCCATCATTAAAATACAGCACTAAGCAAAGCCACGTCACAAGGAAATATACATGTTGTATCCATGCTCCAATTGGTGAAGCGAAGGAGATTTTAAACAGTAACCACTCAGCCAGGGAGGATGACTCTTTGATTTTTTTGGTTTGTTGTTGCTGTAAACTCTAAATGAGAGGCAGTGAGACTTTTATGCAGTTCAAGCGGCAGCTTATAAATCTCATATTTCTCTCTCAGTCTCATTCAGTATCTGTAAAAACACAACTCTAAATCACTCTTGCCGAGGCCTTGGCCAGTCGCATACAAATGAGGATACAGTGGGTGCCCGGTCCATCCCTGAGGGGCTGTACAGAAATAGAGTAGGGAAAAGAACACTTTGATTGATGCCTCTACACTCTGAATAATGATCGGTTCAAGGGTCAACCTACTTCAGTGGCAAGCATTATATCATTAATTACAGACATCAATAAACAATGGGACATCCTCCATATGTCTCAAGTGTGGCTACCCTAAAACCTCTCACCCCTACTGGATCATTTCACAATTAGCAATTGTCACACAGTTAGACTTAAAAAACACAGGGAAAAAGACACTCTGCAGCTATTGATCACACCCCCAGAATACCATGCCAGGTCTTGGAGAATGGCATGGTAATTACAATGTGATGAGAGAAGCACATTTCGATCGCACAGTTACATATGCAATTAAAATATTATTCATTACCTCTTAAATAAAAGCCCGGTGCTGAAATCCCATTAAATTTGGGATAATTGTGTGTGTTTAATTATAAGCCATGCAGGAAGGAAGTTTCGGAGAAAGTAGCAGTAGAGTGTGCCGTGACCTAGATAGCAGCGGAGACATTTTGTTTTAAAAGTGACCTTGCTCTGAAACCCTCCGCTCAGAATAGCTCTGATGGTTTTCCGTGGACTCTCGGTGCACAGACCTATCACTGCCGCTTCTGATTAAACAGTGACTCAAACAGTGAACGGGGCCATCACAGAGAGAGAGAGAGAGAGTGAGTTTGTGCAGAATAAATACGTATCGTTTCATCAAGGTAAAGGACTGGGAGGTGACACTGTGCTATACGGTAGTTGCCCAAAGTGGCCTACCTTCACAGTCAAATCAGTCTTAAAACAGGCCAATTTTTATACTCTCAGAGACACATTAACACCACAGACTTTGCTGTGTACTTCAGATACAGTATAAGCTTGGTAGAATCTGAAGTGTGATGGGATGCACAGGAGCAATTGCTTCCTGACAGTGTGAAACATACCTTTGGTTTTACCCTGATTATTATTATCTAAATCAGGGGTCTTCAACAGGGGGTCCGGGACCCCTAGGGGGTCCTCAGAGTTACTACAAGGGGTCCTCCAAATCTTTGTGTGGTAGAAGCTTTTTTTCTCCATTTCTATATTAACCATTTGAACCCTAGTGTCCATATTTTGAGAACTTAAGCCCAAACTTTAGCACTGTGAGGCGTTGTGAGCTTGTAGATCTGCTTTTTTTGGCAAAGAGGTTTGGTGTAGAGGGGAAAAAGAGCAGAGTAAGTACAGAGTGAAAGGTCAAGTTTATTAAGTATTGATGGTTCAACTGGTTAAATATCTGAAAACACAAATTCACATGAACCCAAAATACACTGATGATTGTGCTGTCAAACGATGAAACTATATGGAATCTATGAACAGGTTGTGGGGCTCCCTGTTTCATCTCTCTCGACTAAGGGGTCCTCGGCCTGAAAACGTTGAAGACCCCTGATTTAAATGACCTGTCCATATTAGTTGATGTGTAAGCTGTGGGCCTGTGGTGGTCCCCTCTCCCTTACCTCTGGGCTCCAGCCCGGGGGGCCCCGTGCCGGGCTCTCCCTCGGAGCAGCTTGGCTCAGGGCACCAGCTCCTGCCTGCAGGCAGCCACGGGACAACCCGAGCGGAGCTGTCTGCCACTCCTGTGCTTCATTAGGAAACAAAATATAAGGTTTCCACTCCATTAGGAATGACTTTAGGAGTGAAAGCACATAAGACGCCGACTCACCTCATCAACAATGCATTGCAATAACGGCGAGGATGAATGAGAGCGAGGAGAGAGGGAGGGAGGGAGGGGGGGAGGAAGGGGGGGGGGGGGGGGGGCTGCAGCATTAGCTTGTATACAATGTCTTTACAGCAGAGTGGAGAGGAAAAAAATCATTAATGCAATAAAATGTGATCAGATTAATCAAATGCCTCAAACTCTTATGAAAATATTACAGGGGGAAAATGTTCTATTACATCTAATGGTATCTAATCTAATACTGGCAGTTAAAGGCTTGGGCATCTATTTATTGTGAAACACAATTTAGGAAGTTTAAAGGGAGGCACTGAAGCATGGGAGCAACATAGCCGTCAGGAGCGCAGGCAGAGATGTTTTTCCCCCCCTATTTTCGTTCCTTCAACTCATAAAAGCTCACCATTAAAGATTCTAGGTTGCTCTGAGTTTGCGGCGCGGAATATAGGAGAGGCAATATGTAATTAGCGTGTCATAATCAAAATGACCCACTCGGACACTTTATGATCACCAAGAGAAAATTACAGCACCGCTGGTGGCAATCTGTGGGCATGTGTTAACACCATTAACATAATGAAAATACACAAATGTTAATAGCCCGCCTCTTGATACGGCCGAGGAGAAGGAAGCCCGACGTTAATTTCACAGTGCATTTTCACTAACCTCCAGGTTGTAAAGGGAAGATGTAGGGGTTGAGAGAAAAGGCAAAGATACAATCTTTCTGTAAATGGCTCAGGGGAAAAGGGAGATAGAAAAAGTCTGCCTTTTCTCTTAAAACAATGTGTGAGAAGTACGGTTCCCCTGCCACACGTCCTCCACTGAGAGAGAGACTGCAGAAAATCTCATTTTCAATTAAAATCTCATTTACCAGGATGTTGAAATGAAATCACATGTTGTGAATTAGCAAATGAATTTGCATATTGGGATGCTTGCCAATATGCATAGAATAATTTACCTTAAAGATTGATTTTTTTTAAGGTTCCCATTGATGGCGTAGAGCAATGATGCATGAGTTTTCGCGTGGAAATACATTTAACAACATTTGTCAGAAAACTTGGCAAACTGGGGATGCAAGATAGGAACACTGAAATGTCGTCTATACAGTCACAGGTTGTTATGGAAATATTTTTTTCCCCCAATGTTTAAAAAAGAAAGAAAAAAGCATCTTGAAGAACTTGTCCTACACGTTCAATTCCTGAAAGGAGCTGTGTTGTATGTCATCTGCCTTCTCTCACATATCTTTCTCTTTTCATTGTTCACTCTAAAGTGCTCACATAGCCTACTGTCGAGCACAAACCTTCAGGCCACAAGATCACTTGCTTTATTCCAAGGCTGCCATGATGTCAGTTAGTGAAAACCACCTTTGCTTTTACATCTTATCTTCTGCTAATTATAATAATACAAGCATAGAATAAGTAAATCATGAAATAAAACCTAACAAAGAATGAGACGATACTTTAATATAAATAATATAAGTAAGATATACTCTGACTATCTGCGGAGGAAGGTTTTATACACTTCAAACAATAATGGTTAATAGGCCTAATGGTTATTTTCAATTGATCGTCTCACCTTATTAACCTAATCTGATCCCCTGGTAGATCAAGAATATGTGGTTGACCACCCCTAAATTAGATCATGTTTTTTGTTTGTTTCTTGATTTTTCATACTTGCTTCAAAAATCCTTTCAAGTCAATCTGAAAGGGGGAAAAGGGCTTTAATCACATATAGGTTTTAAGTGTTTCATGGAGCTATCTTGCTAAGTTATGGATTAGGCCTTTAAACCAGTGCAACCATTGCAGGCACAATGTCATCGATTATAAAATATAATCAATAATTAATTGATAATTGAATGAAATATTCGAATGGATCCCTATTTTTGGCATGCCAGTATAGGCAAAATCTTTCCAAAAATGCCAAACAAATATGAGACGTGCTGTAAACTTTTAGCTCTCACATTTTCAATATTCTTGCAAACCACTATTGTGTTATGAAGTATAAAATAAGCCTTAAGTGGTTGACTTATAAAGAAAAATAAATAGTAAAGTATATTAAAAAACACGCTTCTCGATTCATCAAAAAGTAATCAATAGTCTCTAACTCTAGTAAAATCATAGATAGTTGTATCCCTAAACCAGTCTGACTGTGGCAAGACACAAATGCCATTTCACCTGCCTGGGTTGTGAGTATGAAGGACTCACAACCCAGGCAGGTGAAATGGCAGTATTGACAAATCACCTCTAAAACACTCCTATTGCCAGTACTGACTATTATGATAAGAGGCTCTGGTCATTTGTGTGTGTTTTTTTAAGATTTCCTTCTGAATCCAGTTATCCCTGATGATCCTACACCCAGGATATTCTCATTCAATCAGGTCTTCTATGAGCTTCGAATTGTCCACAGTAAATTACTTGCTCATTTCGGGCGGCCTTTTCTGACAAAGCGCCGCTGCTATTATTGATTCATTCTCTCAATTAAATAAGGCTTTGCTCTCTCCACTCCTTGTAAATACCTAGAGACCCTCCATCCAACACAATATCCATTCCTCTTACACAGAAAACATTATCAGTCTCCACGCAAAATTAATTCCCCCACTATTGTTGAAATAACTATAATTGCAAACTACACAGAGAGAGAAATTGGAAAGGGGTTTTAATGTACATCTCAAGGTGTATTCTCCATTTGTTCAAGTCAATAACATTTTTCATTAACACTTGTAATAAAAAAAGCAACTTCTGTTCCATGCTCATTTCCTTTTTAATTCAGAGATGAATTCAACGCTCTTTTCTAAACTGCTACGCGCTACACTTTCTCATTTAATTTGGTTTAAGACATCCAAATGAGATTAATGTAAGCTATCAACTATAAAACATTTTAATTTACATCATTTATCAGTTGAATGAGCCATGACTCACAATAGGTAAGAAGTATTAACATGATTGCATGTTATTGTTGATACAACATTTTAATACAGAGGCCACACAAGGTGTATGTGGAGATGATAAAGCAACTGTTAGATTGCAATTTCCCTTATTGGCTCACTGCCGAGCTGTTTCTGTGATAACCTAACTTTTATGTAAATGTAAAATGCTATATAAAACTACTCTCACAGCCTAAAAAGAAAAGCCCCAGCCTGAGGATGATGTGAACGTTTGTAGTCTTTTGGGGGCAAGACACGAAGAGATGGCAGTAATTTACACTACAATAAAATCCTCACTGTCAATTTATCTTTAAGAACGTATAGCCTACATTGACCTGGACACATCAGAGTCAAGTTGACAGTGACACTGAGGAATTTACTCTGTGGCAAAGAGCCATGGAGCAGACAGGTCTGGCAGCGAGATGAGTGCAGATAGTGTACAAGGACACACAGACCCAGTCAGTCAGACAGGCCATGAGGAAGAGGAAGAGTGAGACCTGCCGTCTCTTCATTGTTATCCCATTGACAATCCTGTGGGTGAGCAGAAATCGGTGTGGCTTGGCCTCAGCTCTGCTCAGGTCAGCTCTCTGCTCGTCTGTGCTGGAATTATGGGCTAGCCTCCTGCCCGCGGCACACAGATTTAGCCGTGACCCTGGACATGGCCTCCCCCAGCGGTTGACAAATTTTATCACCACATTTTCCCCAACTTTCCTCGGGAAACCAGCCACCCCCCCCCCCCCCCCTGCCCCCCCACCCCATCTCGATCCAGAGCCACCAGCAGCCCCCCCACACAAAGCCCCCACCCTCTCATCTCATCTCAGACTTAACGAGAAAATCAGACCTCTGTGAACAGAAATCTTTTAAGATTCATGGAAAATAGGAGCAGGTGGTGGCGATGTTAAGGAACAGGTAGCACACACTAATACACCCACAGCCTTTTTGGCCAGAGAGCATTTTAGTGTGTACTAATAGACTGATAATAATTATAGAATTGCCAGCAATAAAGCACTTATAGACTTTCTAAAATATATTGTTACAAATATTACACTTAGGCAGTAGTTTAAACACAATAAACTCCTCAGTTTAAATTTAACACAGATGTGTAGTAATAGAGCCATAAGGTTAAATTACAACTGAGGATTTTGACTGAGCAACTTGCCGTACCCAATCCAATCCAACTTTATTTATAAAGCACATTTTAAAACAACAGAGTTGAACAAAGTGCTGTACAGAAGGCATAACAACAAATAAAGACAATAAATTACTAAACACATTATACAATTAAACATGAGTACAAATGTCAATCTGGGTTAAATGAGTTTTAAAAACATAGTGTTGGAGCCAGCCTGACATGACGGGTAGCTGGTTCCACAATTTGGGAGCTACAGCTGAGAAGGTTCACCACCCTCTTTTGTATAGTCACTGTTGCAAAAGTGTACACGAAGTACAAGTAGGCTACACACAGACTGTGTATTTGCAGAGAATTTTCACATATTGAATGAGAGGTGTACTGTCTATATGGCTAATCCATTTCAAATACATTTCTTGGCACTGGGTGTAAACAACACCAACAAATGCAGAATAGAATGTATAATGAATGTATACTGTGTAGAAATGTAGAATAATCAGACTGTTCTTCATGTTTCTCCAAACGGTTTGGAAAACACATAGGGCCACTCAGAGTGAAGGAAGAAGAGAGAAAAAATGAGCAAGCAGCCAGAGAAACAATAAATCAGAGAGCTCTTTGCTGGCGGCCGCATGCACATTAGACCACGTCTTTGAGGTTTTCAGAGCAAACCGTCGAGCAAAACTTCATTACCTCCTGACACAGAATGCAAATGAATCACAACATGGGGTGAGATGGAATTAAAGACCCTTCTCTAATCAATGACAAGCCAGGATGAAAGCTTCTCTTCCATGGCCCTGCCATGGGCAAACTGCAACCGTCTCAGCACGCACACACGCACGCGCACACACACACACACACACACACACACACACACACACACACACACACACACGTAAATACACACAAATATGTACACACACGTAAATACACACAAACATGTATACACACGTAAATACACACAAACATGTACATACACACACACACACACACACACACACACACACACACACACACACACACACTCACACACACACGTACATACACAAAAACATGTACATACACACACACACTCACGCGCACACACACCAGTACAGAGAAGACAGTCTCACACACATTCACACTCACACACACATGCACGTACACACAAACTGAATGAGGGGAAAAAAAGTCTCTCTCTCACAAGCACATATCTACAAACTTGGCATGAGCTCACTGGCTTTGTTCCAGTGTGACTTCAGCAGGCTGCTATAGAGAGGGCACACTCACACCGAGCCACACTGTCACTCTAACCCACGCACTCCCTCTGTGTTTCACTATCAGAGATAAAGGCGAGTGTGTGAGTTTGTGCAGTGGATGGTGCTCCAGTCCCTGCATGGCTGTGGGAGGTGAAGGGAAGAGCTGTCTGTTCTGTTGGTCAGGGGCGTCACAAGGGGGGGGAACGTGGGACTGAGTTACTAGGGCCCAAGGTGGAGGGGCCTTAATTAATTATTGAAGAATATCAGATATACAAGCTCACAGTGCGGTACCGAGTGCCACGCTGCGAGCTTGTAGATCTGCTATTTTTGATGTGCAAATCTATGAATATATGTATTTCTTAAGTAAATTAAAATTTTGCTTCTGGGGGGCCCCTGGAACTAAATATTTTTAGATGGGGGTGGCCAATTACATATCATTTTGGGGGCCCTTCACATGAAAAAGTTTGAGCACCACTGACATAGATATATTCAGACTTTTCACGATTTTTCTAAAATAGCAGATCTACAAGCTGGCAGCGCGACACTCGGTGCCACGCTGTGAGCTTGTATATCTGCTATTTTTCAATACTTAAGCTCAAAATAATGCATAATAATGCGTTCCCAGTCTAACCCTCCCACCAAGATGGAAAAAAAAGAAAAGTATGATGCCACAAGAAGGAAATAAACTAAACTAAACTAACATTCATGGGGGGCCCGCAGTGAATCCTTGTACCCAGGGCCCAGAATGTGGTGCGACACCCCTGAAGAGCTGTCTCCTGTTCTGTGTGGTGCTCTCCGCTCCGTGCAGACAGATGCACGGGCCTGTGTAAATGACAGCCTGAGCCCGAGGATGTCTGCTGGCTGCCGCGCGGCCTGCTACAGCCTGCAGGTGAAGTGTCTGTGGCGCCATATGGAGCGGGGAAAATTAACAACGAGAGGAAATTCTCCACAGCAGCGGGAGGTCTCGCCGCTCTCTCCTCCAAACAAAATTTAAAGACGTAGAGAGAAAACAAGAGAGGGGGAGTGATAAAATTAATGGGGTTCAACATCTCAACGCAACACCGACGGCAATGTTTGCACAGAAAAACAAGAATTCCCTTTACAGTTTAGTCACATTGCGCCGCCGCATTATAAATCAGCGCCTGGCTTAAGTAGTTTGACCTACTCTATAAATGTACATTAACCCTGCCGGTGCTCTCTACCAGGTTCCAACCCACCCCACAAGCCCAGCACAGTGGCTGTTAGTGCAGGTGAGCTGCCTTTGTCCCCCGTGGCTCCTCCCGCTTGCTTCCATCATAGCGGAGGGAGGGAGGGGGTCCCCCATGGAGTATCTCTTGGTTTGGGTCATTGATTACAAAGAGCCTCCTGGTTTTGTCTGACAGATGTGAATCCATGCTATTTAATTTGGAGAGTTACCCTCAAAGGGGCAACCATTAGCTTTCCAATCTGACCACAAATAGTGTTCCATTAACCAAAGAGTTTGAGAAGCTCTGCTGGCGGTGTCAGGGTGTCTCCTGATGGCATGGAAGAGGCCTGTGTGTATTGCACTGAATGTTACAGTAAAACGCTTGGTTGTTTAAACAAAAGGGAGATCTTACTTTAAAAGAATGTCTTTGTTTTAGAGAGATACATAAAGGTCCCCCTCGGCGGGATTCTTCAGGCATATTAGAGCAGAAACTGTCCTTGTTTAGTGTCTAAAGAGGGTGGGGTTGGTAGTTAAAATGTTAATAAGTGCAATTCAGTTTTAATTTAACAGCCCTCTGCATTCCTAATTACTTCACTAGCTGTGAATAAATGAGGAAGAGAGCTCATCTCTTGCCCCTCCGCTTCCGACACAATACACATTCTCTCCATTTCCCTCTCCTATGTGCAGCTTAAGAGGACTTTGAGGAAAGTATACACAACGTGATCTCAACTCATAATCTCTTTGTGAACAACAAAGCAACATGGTTGGCTGAGCCATTCCAGCTATCATTCCCTCAGTGGGAGCAGGGCTTCGGTTCTTTACAAGGGCTGATATAGAATATGTTGGCAAAAAGAAGAATGGTTTGTGGAAATTGCAACAAAGCGAAAGCATATTTGACACATTTCATGATGCGTAAAGGAACACAGAGATGGCGAGATATTCTTAAAAACATTCAACAATGGAAGCATGCCTCCCCGCGAAGCCAATGGAATAGAAGTGTGCATAAATTACTTTATGTAATCATACAATGTAGATTAGCATGATAATGGTGGGTGTTAATAGATGCCAGGAAGCAGGGAGTGACAGCACTTTGAAATGAGACATGCTCGGGGCAGTGGGCTCACACACACACACACACACACACACACACACACACACACACACACACACACACACACACACACAGTCACACACACAGTCACACACACAGCAGCATTGGGGAATAGCCACTGAGGCTCTTGTGCCATTACGACAAATGTGAGTGACGGGGGGAGAGCCACCTCTACCCGGCCGCCTGAAGGCTGCTACAGAATTTCCACAAGTCTATAGGCTCCTGGTCTCCCGGGGAACTCTATTAATTGTGAGCAAAATGGTCCACCATTACCACTAATGCTTTTAGAAACCAGAGGAGATCCTGCCTTGCCACTAGCCAAAATTTCACCTGGTGTGGAGGGGGGAATAAAAACAAGGCAAGACAAGGAGACAAAGGGAATGTAATGAAAATTCACTTCATAAATAGGGTACATGATATAACCGAGGAAATAAATCACCATCAGTGGTGTGTGGAGTCAGTGGGCTTACTAGGTGGGTTGTGTTAGTCCAATCTCCCACTAGGTGGGTTGTGTTAGTCCAATCTCCCACTAGGAGATTGAACCGGGGCAGGAAGTGTCCGGTGTTGGGACAGGGCTTTGATGGGTGCGCCACAGTCACCATTCCTAAAACCATTGGAGTAATTAGTTTATCAGTCCAAATTCAACCCCCTGTCGAGATGAAGGACAAGAAGACTACAGGGATGAACAAGGGATGAGCATAGGTCAAATGGCACTTATTTAAAAAGTCCCTTGAACGCAGTTGGCACATTCATGTAGCCCCCCCCTTCCCCTCACGCACGCACGCACAGCACACACACCTTTCATCCTCCAAAGCTTTGGCAGATCACAAAGCCCAGTGGGGTGCAAGATGGAAACAGAAGGACCAATACATTTACACACCAACAGGGTGCCACCAGCCCACCACTTCCGCAGATTAATCCAAATCAGAATGGCTTTAAGACAAATGCAATTTGATTAAACTCCAATCCTTTTTACCCACAGCATGACCCCCCCCCCCCACACACACACACACAACCAACTCACCCACACACCCACACACCCACAAACACACAGCACGTTGTGATGCAACGCAGTGTGAGCTTGTAGACTGTCTATATTCAATGTGTAATATCATTGTGCAACGAAGAAATAGGGCTTGAGTGCATAAGCACATCAGCGACGATATTTAATGCAGTGGAGCTGTACATTCATGTCTTTGCAGGCCAAAGAAGAGGAGATGCACTTTGACGCTTTTGTCAATAACTGATACAGCTGCGATAACGACAATTACCATAACAAGTGCTAAAATGAGGGTCATGGCACTATTGAATGCCGTTACCTGCAACCCTGATATCAACAGATTCCCAATCAATGCTGTTTATCATTGGGACATGTTCCTCATACAAGTCAAATTGAATTGTAATGTTTCTTTTTCTTCCTCCTAACCGACCTCTAACACACATACACACTCGCGCAGACAGACGTTCGGCACACACACACGCACCCTCTCGGCTAGGACAATGCTCACAGTCTCCCGAGTCCAGCGCCGTGGAGAAGGGGGGCTCCCGCCCACCACTGACCTTCTGACAGCCAGAGCTCGGGAGATGGCAACATTCACAAGCAGAGCTATGAGGTCAACATCAGCACACAAGCACTCCAAGGAGAACTGAGTGAAAATTAATTAAAAACGCTAGTGTGCGGTGAATGACGGGCAGCTTTTGTTGGTCCCTTGCATTGACGAAGGGGGGAAAGGCAGGACGGTCCCGTGTCCCTGGTGCTGGCAAACCCCCGGGTGGCCTTAGCTATTGTCTCGCTGCCAGACTTGCTGCCTTATCAGCAGCAGCATATCAATGAAGCCTCCTTCATGTTTGCTCAAAATGGTAATTACAACATCCACATCTTTTTTTGTGCGCCTTAAAACAATGACGTCTTAGTCTGAGTGCTGAGGAGGGTTAAGAGAGAATGGTAGACCTTTTACAGAGACTTGTGGGACATGTGGCAGGAGATGAAGACAAAGGGATATGAGCTTTGTTGTTTTGCCCCCTCGCATTCATTAATGAAATAAAAAATAAACAGTCACAGTGTTAGGTCGACTGCTAACCTGGCTATACGTGTCAACCGACATGTCAGGTTGCGGCAATCTTCTGGATCAATCTTCTACAGCCCGTGGCCAACCCCCGATGATATACAGGGTGAAAGATTTGGAGTCTGAAGGCATTTAAACAGGATGTTTAGCCGAGAGTTTAATGTGGGCCATCAATTGCATCCACGCAGGACCACAGCTGCTACACATGTCCTGTGAGACTGTCAGAGCAGTTTAGTGGCATGTTGCAGTTTAAAGGTGCAACCGTGGAGTCAGGTACCAGGGGACCAAATAGTCTCGCCAACTCTCAGTTTTAACTACCCACATTCCCTTTGGCCCACACTCATTAAAAGCAGAATGCATCTGTCCTTGTAGCTTTTCACAGAAATGTACACACACACACACGCGCACGCACACGCGCACGCACACACGCGCGCGCACACACACACACACACACACACACACACACACACACACACACACACACACACACACACACGCAATTCAATTCCACAAAAGGTAATGGTCATCAGGTGTAAATAACTTGTGTTTTGGCAACGTCTGAGCTGAAAGCAGAGCATCCATTAAACTCCATCAGATAATAACATACAGTACTGTACTGTGGACTGCAGGCCTCTGTCCTGACATCAGCTGCAGTCATAATGCTCCCACAGACTGCATTATGACCCCAGGTGTACATTAGTGAAGTATGTATGTTACAAAGCACGTATGTGTTTTGTGAAGTAAGATTCACAGCACAACAGAATAAGGCATCTTTGTATTTACAGCAGAAAACCTTTTCTTCGATTGTGTAGACTTGTTGACAGGTTTACTAGACAGACAGACAGAATGAAGAGCTAGTAATGGAGCTAGCCTGGCACGATGAATTATTGAGCAGGACACTAAATAGGACCATCAGGTCCCGGTGCCAAGTTCCAAAGAAACTGTCGTACTGTATAATGAACCAAGCAATTCATTTGCATCACCCAACAGTCATAAGTGGCCCGACCAAACCTGAGCAGACTCTCCACATACAGTAACATCAATCAACACTGAGGATTTTACTGCGCAAGTAGTCAGTGGTTTATTAGTACATGTTAAATGGACTGCATTTATATACCATATCGTCGCTGTCCGGTGGAAACCTTGTATCTCCAAGTTTCAAATGTGTATGTTCTTTCGCAAAGTAAAGCCCTGCTTCATCATACAAGGCCGTCGCACAAAAGTAGTGAAAACAGCAGATCTACAAGCACACAACGCCTCGCGGCGTTGTGTGCTTGTAGATCGGCTGTTTTCACTATAGTTTAAATCATTTTTAAAATGATAAATGTAAAACGAACGGTTTTGGACATACAAGGTTTTCACCCGACAACGACGATATAATTGACCATTTCTAGTCACCTGACCACTCAAATGCGCTCTACTAATATGTACTTCACATTCACCCACTCGCACATATTCACACACCAAGGGCAGAAAGCAATGCAAGGCACCAACCTACTGATGGGGAGCAGTTTGTGCGTTCAGTGTCTTGCTCAAGGACAGTTCAAGACAAAAATAGGAGGAGCCGAGGATCTAACCGAGAACCTTCGGCATCCCAGGCGGCCGCTAGCCTCTACCCCCTGAGCCGCTGCCGAGCACAAGTGACCATGTTACCTCTCTGCTCACTGGTGCAGCAGTTTAATACGTTTTAAGCTGACCGCAATTGTGAGCAAGCCCAGATCCCAGGCTGCTCGCTAGAAGAACGATTAAAGTGATGAAAGAGAGCAGCACACAGTGTTCAATACACACTGGGTGGCACGTATGAGAGACGAACGAAAGAAATGAGTGAACAATGGAATAAACACGGACATGAAAGGAGAGTGCTCTGTTCTAAACTCTGGGGCAGGTCAGGGTCAAAAGAGTTGTGTTAAGCTCAATAGCCACAGTCAAGTGACTCAATTACCACGTTTGCTCCTTGTGTTGACCCCTCAATTAGTGTGAAACTGTAACAATCTGCCCACCAAATACAGTCATTCATCACCGGCTGCCCAAACCACCAGCCTGCTTCTCAGAGCCACTGCGCCGGAGTAGAGGGCAGGCAGGGGTCAAATTAAAGCTTGGCCACTGTAACTACCCTCCTTAATATCCTCAGCTCAAACGGGATAAGCTCTGCTAGGTCCACAGTCATTAAACATGCAGTATCACCAGCCACCAGGCATTAAGGCAACTTATTGTACAGGTCTGCTAACAAAATAGACATGGCAATGTGACTCTGGGTACAACATGGAGGATAGACATTCCCAATCCCAAGCCATGGGTTATCTTCTGGCATACATAGCAGACACTCCAGAGTTTAGACGACAATTGTTTTCTGCAGATGAACGGTAGGGTTCTATGCTTTATGGGGACTCGGGGAGAGAGGCCTGCTGTAAGTAAAAGTAAAGCAGGAGTAACTAAGCGCCGGAGAGCACAGATATCCAGATAAGGACTAAGAGGGTGTTAAGTTGGTAGCCGTAGCTCTTCCACCAACTTCTGCCCACAGTTGGCCATTCAGAGCGTCTCTCAGCCCTCCTGTCAGCGCCGTCCCGGCAGAGACACGCTCCCCTTACCCCTCTCCCACTGCGGTTTGTGTTGCAGCCGCAGTAAAAGCGAAGCTGTGATGATTTAATTATGATACCGGTTCATTCAGTCACCGAGGTTAGGTTTCCAGTCGAGGGTGAGCTGATATGAGCTTAGTTTAGGTTTACGTTTACACAGATGCACGTCGCCTCCTGAACGGCTCACATTTAATCTCCCTGGACGGGCAGCCGGAGGGTGGGGTCCCCGGAGGGTAGCGGCCCCATCCGGCCCACTGTCCTGCCACGGCGCTGCACAGCCAGGCCTGTCCCCCTGCTCTCAGAGGCCTAGTTTATTCATGACAGATAACTATGGCTCTCCCTCCACTGTCTCGCTACCTGCACCAGTTCATCTGCCGCAAAAGTGAGTAATACACATCACTCTGGGGGATTGGGTTACCCAGACAAATGATTCAGAAGTGTTGGACTGACTGCTTTGATTAATGGGCATTACCTTCTATGGAGTGGCAAGCGCTATCATAATTGATACTAAACTCGACCCTGTTGTACCTTGCTTAATTAACCTCTTGGTCTCCTGTACAGTAAACAGTGAAGGAAGCAGCCAGCCTGTTATTTCTCACAGAACACCATCTCTCAGCATGCAAATGTTCACTCTGATCCCAGGGCCCTCTGCCTTTACTTTTGAGTTTGATGGCTCACAATTCCTTTTAGCTGCAATCAATACCTTTTAAGCAAGATCTGCATCCCTTAATTAAGGCGAGTGGGAGATATTAATTTAGAGCCATTATGCATCCAGGCCTTATGGTGTCTGACATTTAGTTGTGATTACACCATTGCCTGTATACTGTCACGGAAGTCATTAGACTGCTGTCATCCCAACATGTTTTTTTCTGGCCTGATTAACACAAGCTTTCATTAACACATAATACACAGTGACGGCTGTACTTCTATGCATTAAACCTGGGAGGGTCAGACAGGAGTAATTGCTTTGCCATTAACGTTTGGCTTTTCGTTGCTTAATAAGACGTGTTTCTCCATCAGTCTGGGAGTGGAGAACCAAGACAGGTGAGCCAACGCCCCAGTTCGTCTGACCCTTGAAACTGTGTCCCAGTCACCTGCTTCTTATTTACACTCACATCTGAGGCCATGGTGAACGCTCTGACATCAACTATTCATGGCGCTTTCTAAAGCATCCATCAGATTACAATTGTGTCCCCCGATGAGAACGAGGGGCTGTGTTACACCTACTGAGTAGCAAGGCCCCTCGCCTCACTGGGTTAAAGGAAAGAAATACGGTGCCATCCCTTAGGAACAAGCGTCAACACTGCACAGTCCCTGAATGCTGCTTCATAATATATACATCTAAAAAGATAATTAAACTTGGATTGAATTTACCCAGAATGATTCACTCTAACATTGCAATATTGTTCATATGAAACTGGTGTGTAAAATATTTCTTGTCTTCTGTACTACACTACTGTGTTCAATGCATCAGCATTCATTATGTTTTTTTGACGCTGTGTTTAATTAAAAAGACAGATGGGTGATTAAAAAAACAGTGTGTATTTGAGTGGGGACAGACAATTCTCTCACTCTATGTAAGTGCTTGCTATTTCGGTTGACAGATACAAGGAGAAAAGCCCTGCAGACCACCTGGCTGAATTATTTCCTTGGAAAGCAATCTAATGCAATATCCCCAATGACCTGCTCCAACACAAATAACACAGGCCTAGCGGTCAGCCCGACTGCATTTTTAACGGAGATGTTGCATGTACATGAGGTGGGTCAAAAAACAAATTATAAAGCAGATAAATAGCCATAAGGCTCTGCCTGGTTCGCTAATACTAAACACAATGTCGCAACACTGTCTGTAAACAGATAATACATCCCACATCTCCACTTCTGTTTGGTGGAAACTGCTGTATGCAGCCATGCTAAACAATATGGTTGGTCTTCTTAATCAATTCCGAGGGATTAGTTAAAAGTGGGGGACAAAACATTAACAAATCAGGCAGGTCTTTCTAAAACGGCACCATAAAGACATGGAGCGGCAGAGCATATGGATTTTCTGCAGGGCTCAATTGCGTGAGAAGTTGTTTGGCTCGCATTATTGACTTTCCCAGTATGGCGGAACCGGGTGCAGTTTAGGTGCCTTTTCCTCAACTCTAATTATGTTGTCATAAACAGGAGAAGCCATTAATGAAGCCCACTCATGGCTTTAAAAACCACAGATAGGAATCAAGCGGATGAAGCGGAGGAGTGCGACAGAGGTCTTAGATGAGTCATGGTATCAATCATGGCAAACTGCCCCCTGTTGAGGGTTGGTCAATAAGTCAGCTGCAGCAGCAACAGAGTGTAATGGAGACACCGCGGAGAATGGGAGACATATATGACCCGGGAGCGCTTGTCATGTTCACGGGGCCATGGTCGTGCATCAGCCCAGAGATAGAGCCAGTCTGCCATGCAGCTGCCTGCAAAATCGATATCACGCATTCACATAACATGTTATATGTATGTCCCATGATGTCCAAGTCTGGATATACTGTATAAGTGTGGAGACTGGTGTTTGATTCCTCTACCTTCAGCTGCGCCAGTTGCTCAAACAAACTCAATTGGCTGTGTTTGTGGGTGGGAAGACAGTAGGGGACAGCGATCCCTGTCTCTGCAATAGCAACTCCTACAGGTTGGTTTGGGGCCACCTGTTCTACAGAGAGTGGAACCGGGTATCAGAGGAGACATGTGGTCTACAACAACCCCAAGATAACAGCAGGGGTTGGTACTATGTACTGTACATAAGGGAATTGGCATAACCGGCAAAATTAAGGAGAATCATTTTACAATATACTGCAACACTTTACAGTAGTTCATTTTTAACGTCTCCTGATCGAAAGTCTTTAACATCCAGTAAACTTTGAATAGAGTGTGCATTCATTTGGATGTATCCAATAAAACAATGGTAAGGATCCAAAGTAGTAAAACGAGGCCATCTCTTATGACTGACATGTCAAGGACATGTCTACCCATCTATAAACAATAGGTCCAAAAAAGCAGGTCACCTCAAGTTCAGCCGCAGAGAGAGGGGGAAAGATCAATAGAACATTTGCTGTACAATGAAAGCATAATACCAAAGAGGAGAAAGTGATGGAAGATCTACACCCAAAAAAATAATCTCTCAGTTGAACACATTTTAAATGTGTGAAACTTTTCCACCCATTTTATATGAGTAAATTTATATATGGGATATATGTAGTCCCAAGTCAAATCTACATTCAATGCAATGCATGTTGTTCAATTAGTCCAACTCATTTTCATTAACTTAAGCCAAGTTAATTATATGAACTTAATTAATTTACGTTTGTCCAACTCAAACAAATGTTAACGTAAATGTGTTGGTTCAACTCATTTTTATGGAATTAAGCTAAGATAAATAAAATACTTTTACATTTACATAAGAAGAGTTCGGTTTCAGGTTTTCTTCTGGATGATTTGTTTCAAGTTTTACAATATCAACATACAGATGCATAATGGATATATGCAATAGCAGTGATTATTGAATAATCAGAACATTTAAGAGAAAACCAACGCAATAACCTCAAAGTTACCATGAGTTCTTCTCTTTTAGCCTAGCATGGGGAGGGAGCTCAAGCTTAAACTAGCAGCCTAGCAGTTAGGGTTAGGGTTTAGGCTCAAATACTGACAAATCAAATTCTGACATATGACAGTCATCTTGCCAAGGCAGACACATTGATATGATACATTTAGCATTTTTAGCTCCCGAAAGCTTAAACATTTCCCTGAAAACCTAGAAAAATGCTGTTCCCAGCATGCTTTGCATAACATGTGACCAACTTATTTGACCAATCAAGGGAAAGGGCTGGAGTCACTTCTCAGATCTGTAAAATGTACTTAATAAAATTGAGTTGGATTCAAACAATATTCTCAGAATGATTTCAGCCTTAAAAACTACTCAATAAAATTGGTGAGAGGCGTGGTTTATGGGACTCTGGGAGTTTTCATTGGAACTCATTTTCAATGTGTTTTTAAATTCCATTACTAAGATTTGAGTTACATGAATGTAATATAAATGCATAATGTTAAATGAATAGATTTTGTATAAGCACTATTAATTACATTTGAGTTGGAACAATTTAATAAAAATGCATATATTGTAAATGTATATATTTAAGGTAAG
Organism: Nannobrachium achirus; assembly: GCF_963921795.1. Classification (NCBI taxonomy): domain Eukaryota; kingdom Metazoa; phylum Chordata; class Actinopteri; order Myctophiformes; family Myctophidae; genus Nannobrachium; species Nannobrachium achirus. The sequence continues at coordinate 17,535,896 of NC_137820.1, forward strand.
CACGATTAATATTTGTTCAGTTACATCAATTCAATACATTTGCATATATTATAATTAAATACATTTAAATAAAGCCAACATAATGTAAATGTATCACATCTGGCACTATTAATAATATTTGAGTTATATCAATTAAATGTATATGCTTATGCCTTGAAGTGAAGTAATTAAATAAAGCAAACATAATTTATATGTGTCACATTTATAGGGGGGTTGAATCAGTTTTTTGGGTGTAATGACAAATTTGTTTGGCTGGAATTGTTTCATTTGATTTTGATAAAAGCTGTCAGAACAGCATTGGGAAAACAAAGTCCCTGTTGGCTCGAGGAGACCAGAAGAGAGTTTGAAATAGCCGAGGGATAGAGTATTTCCCATTTTCTTTATGTCAAAGGCACTACAAACTGGTCTGTTGCCTGAAGGAGTTGTCTGTGGTGAATTTCAGACAATCTGGGCACCACATCCTGATACAATACAAATTCAATATCGTTCTGAAGGTACAGTGAAAGGAAAAGGACTAAATATCTGTATGTACTGTAGTTTTGTCATATTTTCCCTAAAAGTATTTGAATCATTTCTGAGTAAGCTGTAAACAGTGAACATTGCAATTCTTGCATCAAGAAACAAATATATGTTAGTAAATAGAGTGCTTCCTGGGAAGTCTCTCCCTTGAATCTTGATGAGTTACTTTACAGCATAGCATTATGCATTATGATGTGCTAGTCCAGGCATGAAGAGCAAATGTACACTGGGTAGTGGGTACTAATGATAAACACACATTTTACATTAGCGTCCCATGCCTATGTATGCATGACTTATGAAATTACGAGAATGTGTCTGTAGTGTAACTGATATTATGCTGTATCCACAACTGGGATCAGCAGTAGTCATCTTGCTCCGATTCTACATGCATTTTTATATCATGGTGGCCACTGTATAGCCATTTGGATACTTCGAGGTGAGAGAGGCAATAAAATGTAATTACAACATGTTTTTTACTGCTAACTTCAAGACGGAATCACAACCACCGTTTGATAGAAACACCAAAGCAATTTCATGTCGCCTCTGAAAAAGTGTATCCAGCGAGAGGGAAAAGGCAGAGTCACGGTTGAGTAGTGGAGGGGAGAGAGAGGGAGGGAGGTGTTGATGGTCCTCGATGGGCTAACACCAGACCACACACTCACGCACACCCCACACCTAAACGAGAAGAATCCATTTCAGGCAGACACATATTAGATAAATATTTATATGCCATAAACTGTATCAATAAATCTCTCGGGGAGGGGAGGCTATTCTGCAACATGTCAATAGCTGATTTCACCAGCAGATAATCATTTTTCTCTCCATGGTAGGGCTTGATATGAAGTCGATACAGGTTGTCAGAGTTCATTTTGGCCAGAGCGGCTGGAGCGAGTGCATCTGGAAGGATATGGCACCTTACTATTCAGGTCTATTGATTAGATGGCGGTGCGTCGAGGGGGGGGGGACTGGCTGTCATGTCTCTGTGTAGTATGTATGCTGGAGGGAGAATGGAGGGGTTACGAGTGGGGAGACACAGGGGAGTCAGGCCTTTTAATTGTCTCTTTGACACTCTCTGCTGCATACAAGTAGCCATGATATGCCGAGTTGGGTGGTGTGGGGAGGAGGTGGTTAGGCAGCGGTCTGAAATGGCAATTGCACAACAGTACTCAGAGACGATGAACATATACAATCAGTCAGGATAAAGATCTCACCCTTGGCGGCATGAAAGGGGAAGTGAGCAGCGCCCGGGAAAAATCAATACGGAACCACTCATTTTGGAGGGACATGTGTGTCACAGTCAATAGGAGTTAATAGGCTGGGCTGTTCGGCGAAGACAAGCGGCTGGGGAGAGCAGCCCTCTCTGACAGCTTAATACATACTGAATGGCACGCTGGTAACGTGTAACAGTCACTATGGACACATCAAGGTTGGAATGGAACCTGATGGGCGCCGGCAAAAGTTAATTATAGAAAGGAGTTGAAGGTCTTCCACACAGAAGTGCCAAATTACGCATCCAGTGATCACAACAAACCCATGCAGCTGAGCTCTGACCAACACAACCCCACTGACCCAAACAACAGCAGCATACTGGGGCCACGTACAGCCACGTATAGTAAAGCTATAGCACCTATACTTGAGCTCTCTTTGTCAACGGTGCAGAGACTACAACTATTGAAACAATAGCAGAAAATCAAATAAAATGAAACAAGTAGGCCTACAATTGAAATGGCAAAATCTCACATGACATCAAAGTAAACACAATCAAAATACTATTTCCCACAGATACCTGTATACATACGTCTGAGTGTCAATTGAAGATCATCCCATGAGACATGTACTAAATTCAAAAAAGCTTTGGTTAAATGTAATCTCCAGCTACATGTAAGGTTTTAAGAGTCATTTTCATTTAAACGTTGAGAACTATGAGGTCACAGTGTATTTGTAAGTAATAATGAATTAAAAAAGATGTTATTGGATAATGCAACAACAGTTTCTCATCCACAAAGCTATACCCCAACTCTAACATTTTAAAAAAAATATCTGGATTAGTTAAAAAGTTTAACCTAGTTTAGTATACATATACGAAGATAATTTAAATCATCAGCCATGAACTTTTTTTGTGTGAAAAATAAAACCCCTAATTGTGGACCAAAATGTTACACACATCTATCTATAAATGCGAGAAGTCTCTGCGTGCGTGTGTGTGTGTTTGTAATCCGCGTATCTCGAGAACCGTTCGTCCCACCGGCTTCAGATTCGGCACGCGCGTTCCCCGCCGCGGCACGGAGTGCAGTGCCGGGTCTCGACCCGACCCGACGCGCGGTTTTCCCGAACCGGCGCGAAACGTTCGGAATCTCCTTATGCGGGGTTGATTGTTGACATCAGGCTGTTTCTGAGGAAATCGGCGAAAGCTCTGACTCATTGTGACATCACTTCATAAAAGGCTCTGACATCACGTACGCCACATGAGTCAACAAAAAATATCTGTGAGTGTGTATGTATGTAGGTAATCCGCGTATCTCGAGAACCGTTCGTCCCACGGGCACGCGCGTTCTCCATAGACAGATATCTCCATATATGGGCATAAAATATGGGCATAAAATGGACGCAGACAGACAGATACAGATATCTCCATATGGGCATAAATGGACACAGGCAAACAGATGTTCAAAACGGGTCCTATGACAACAGGTATAATGAGGTTTGCATTAAAGGGGGAACCGGCACTGTGTCTGCAACACAGTTGGAGGCACAGACAGATACTCCATATATGGGCATAAAATGGACGCAGATAGACAGATATCTCCATATATGGGCATAAAATGGACCCAGAACTATAACTGCAGTGATCTCCATATATGGACATAAAATGGACGCCGACAGACAGACAGACAGACAGATACAGATATCTCCATATATGGGCATAAATGGACACAGGCAAACAGATGTTCAAAACGGGTCCTATGACAACAGGTATAATGAGGTTTGCATTAAAGGGGGAACCGGCACTGTGTCTGCAACACAGTTGGAGGCACAGACAGATACTCCATATATGGGCATAAAATGGACGCAGATAGACAGATATCTCCATATATGGGCATAAAATGGACCCAGAACTATAACTGCAGTGATCTCCATATATGGACATAAAATGGACGCCGACAGACAGACAGACAGACAGACAGATACAGATATCTCCATATATGGGCATAAATGGACACAGGCAAACAGATGTTCAAAACGGGTCCTATGACAACAGGTATAATGAGGTTTGCATTAAAGGGGGAACCGGCACTGTGTCTGCAACACAGTTGGAGGCACAGACAGATACTCCATATATGGGCATAAAATGGACGCAGATAGACAGATATCTCCATATATGGGCATAAAATGGACCCAGAACTATAACTGCAGTGATCTCCATATATGGACATAAAATGGACGCCGACAGACAGACAGACAGACAGATACAGATATCTCCATATATGGGCATAAATGGACACAGGCAAACAGATGTTCAAAACGGGTCCTATGACAACAGGTATAATGAGGTTTGCATTAAAGGGGGAACCGGCACTGTGTCTGCAACACAGTTGGAGGCACAGACAGATACTCCATATATGGGCATAAAATGGACGCAGATAGACAGATATCTCCATATATGGGCATAAAATGGACCCAGAACTATAACTGCAGTGATCTCCATATATGGACATAAAATGGACGCCGACAGACAGACAGACAGACAGACAGATACAGATATCTCCATATATGGGCATAAATGGACACAGGCAAACAGATGTTCAAAACGGGTCCTATGACAACAGGTATAATGAGGTTTGCATTAAAGGGGGAACCGGCACTGTGTCTGCAACACAGTTGGAGGCACAGACAGATACTCCATATATGGGCATAAAATGGACGCAGATAGACAGATATCTCCATATATGCATGGGCATAAAATGGACCCAGAACTATAACTGCAGTGATCTCCATATATGGACATAAAATGGACGCCGACAGACAGACAGACAGATACAAATATCTCCATATATGGGCATAAATGGACACAGGCAGACAGATGGTCAAAACGGGTCCTATGACCAGGTAAAAAACAGGTATAATGGGGTTTGCATTAAAGGGCGGGGCATTCATTCCCTATTTACATTGTTCCGAGTTGGCCAGGTCGCCGACTAGACGCTGGGCCGCCCGAAGGGCGGCCCAGCTTCTAGTACATTAAAACGAGCAAATGAAAAACAATCTCATGACTTAAGTTTTCATTGCTTTACCCCAAGCATGCTTTTCAGTTGAAAAATGGCAGTACGGTACAGGAACATTTACTTTCAAAATTGCAGTCAATAAATTGTCAGAGACTTGAACTGCTGAGAAACAAGAGTATTACATTCTGACGGAAGAGTTGGATCAGTATTCACAAATCTGCCGTGGAGACGTTTTGAAAATTTTACATCTTGCTGGCTGATAACACATTCCTACACCGTTTCTTACAGATGAAGACCTCATGCACATATGATCACTCTTCACTTTTTAAAAAGAAAATATCGAATTGGCAGGCTTTGTGCGTGGTGTGCACTGTGCAGTCAGAATCTCTTTATGTTAACTGGCCAGTCAACGGTCCACTATGCTGACCCACTCTGACATTGTGTACAAAACCAAATAATTAACAAAACTCGTATGTACATGATCATTTAGGACCAGGGCAGACCTTCTGTTTCAGGGGAGCCAGATAATGGCCAAGCACTAACATGTCTTCACCTGAGGGCTTCTCTACACTGTCAAGCGGAGCCCTTCCCTGCTCTAATTAATCAGGGCCCTAGTAGCAGCCTCATCACAGGTTAATTGGCTTGGAGAATGGGTGAGGGACTCTGTGGCAAAAAACAAACAGAAATACACTTCCCAGTGTTAGGAGAACATATTCTATCTTCACTGGTATCACATCCAGACTGTCCAAACACTGGGAAGGGGCTAATAATAACTTAATTAATTGGGGTTCTGTGGGTCACTCTGTTTGGTTCCATAAAACAGGATTCTCCCTCTTAATTAGTGCCCATTAAGACCTAATTTGAAATTTGATCATCTCTTAATTTTCTACGGCTAATTGATAATTAATTACATTCTCAGCTTAAAGTAAATCTTTGACCACAATACATTTTTATTTTTTACAAATAATGCCAGTATAGGAAGTCGTGGTATGAAGGAAACATAATGCATGTTCAAAGTGACTTTGCCAACTTGCTTGTCTACACATTCTAACACATACTCTAAACCACTGGTTCCCAAACCTTTTAGCTCGAGACCCAAAGAGAAAATAGTAGTGAAAATAGCAGATATACAAGCTCCTAATGCGTCACAATGCGATGCGTTAAGAGCTTGTAGATCGGCTATTTTCACTACTTCTTTAAACGTGTGTTTGAATGTTTTTATTTACTCATGAAGCATACAAATGTGTCCACAACCCATAAATGGGTCCTGGCCCACGGTTCTCTAAACAGGTACAGCTCCATTCTGATGACTCTCTGGCCATAATAACCACTAAGAGCAGAATACCACAATACCACAAGAAGCTATATAGAAAAAGGTAAGGAAACATTCGACAGTTTTACTCTTTCACCAGTGTGTGTGTGTGTGTGTGTGTGTGTGTGTGTGTGTGTGTGTGTGTGTGTGTGTGTGTGTGTGTGTGTGGGACAAAGACTAGAAGCGAGGTGTGGAGCCACTGTCACACTGTAGGGTAGCACAGAAAAAGGGAGAGCGGATGTAAAAAGGGTCTTGGCTCCAATTGACATTTCAATAAGTGGAACACAGCGTTAGCAATCCAGTCCCAACTTTTCTGAAACAATTATTGAGACGGTACCTCCAGGCCATGTGTGTTCCTGGTCCCCCGAGCCCTGACGGCTGAAACAGTAATTGACTAAATTGTAGAACACATCAGGGCCATTTACAAATTTGCCGAAAATGAATCGTTTAAAATGAAATGAGGGTGACTCTCAAATTAGCAGGGAATATGATTGAGATGTGGCTCTGGGAATTAAGAAACATGATTTGGAGCTCCGCAAAAAGGAGCATCTGTGAATAGTCCAGTATTACAGACCACACTCCTCTGGCTCCTATTTAAATATCACTGCGGTTTAGCAGATGTTCAGTAAAACACCACAACCCAGACTTAAATACAACGACTACGTTTCATTATTGTCTCACAATAAAACATGGAATATGGTCTGGACCAGAGATTCTATATCCATGTCATTTTAGTTTGCTGTGTTTGTATCTTGTATAAGCCTATTGTGTGACGCCTCGTGTTGTATTATAGTTTATCATGATGCACTTGCAAAATAATCTACCTTTACCACTTAAAACCTGGTCCCCCATGCAGGGGTCTTTGTCCCCTCCTTTTTTCCCCTCAAGACCAAATCTCTTTGACAGAAATAGCTGATCAACAAGCTCACAATGAAGCATTGTGATCTTGTAGATCTGCTATTTTTAACCAAATGTTTGCCTATTATGTAATGCCCAGAATATAGATGCATGTGGCTAAGCTGAATTTATGCTTCACCGTTTTTGCGTATAGGCTACCGAAAATGATGTGAGGGGATATGATCCGTTACTGGGTTGAAAATCTGTCATTTTCGGCAAACCACCCCGTCGTAACCTAAGAAGTATTGTATAAGAGAAACATCAACTCAATTTCTAGTAAAGTAACACATTCTACGATGCCTGTGTATAATGTACAGCCTTCATAATGCATTATAACACATGCAAAATGAATTATTGCGACCGTCAGGTCGCAGTTTAGTATCAAAACCTCCACCGGCCGTCCGTCCGTCCGTCCGTCCGTCCGTCGGTCACACGTCACACGTCACACCTTTGCCCTGCTCATATCTCCGCATCAGTATGACATCACACTGCTTGGTGTGTGCCGTCAGGGTCATTTGTGTACGGTGTGATGTCATACTGATGTCAGCAGTGTGATGTCATACTGATGTCAGCAGCTATGTCTCTATATATGGAGTTATATGTTGTTCGTGTCCAAATATGGGGCTTGTGAGGTCAGACTTAGTGAGATTCGTCGGTTATCTCCATATATGGAGGGAGAACCAGCTTATGAGCCGATGAGTTGTGTCAGAGTCGAGATCCTGCTTGCATCTAATCTGTCGGTAGATAATGCCGGTCTTATATAAGGGTCATTTGTGTACGGTGTGATGTCATACTGATGTCAGCAGTGTGATGTCATACTGATGTCAGCAGCTATGTCTCTATATATGGAGTTATATGTTGTTCGTGTCCAAATATGGGGCTTGTGAGGTCAGACTTAGTGAGATTCGTCGGTTATCTCCATATATGGAGTGATGTGTTGGTTATCTCCATATCTGGAGATTCAACCTTCAACGATTTTGACATCTTGTTACTAATCTGTCGGTAGATAATGCCGGTCTTATATAAGGGTCATTTGTGTACGGTGTGATGTCATACTGATGTCAGCAGTGTGACAGGAGATAAACGACCAACGGTCGCTTATCTCCCGATTAGGGAGTCTTACTGGTAATAGTCTATATTATAACGCCTTATGTCTTCTATCAATAATCATAATGCATGATATGTTCAATACGGTCACATATCACAATTGCTCATAATTGCTTGCTCTACCTATTTTGCATTAAAGGTTATACAGTAATGGTGCACTGCCTTCTGTAACCATCTCCACCTAAGGATAGTGTGATTATTGCATGCCATTAGCTTTATGACAGCTCATTGACTGCCTCCAGTGCATTCATCTCTATGTGTTAATATGTAGAAATAACTCACTTTTGCACCGTATATAAAGAGTTATTACACTGTGCCATAATGTCCATAAGACAGTATAACCTTTCATACAAAAATGCAGAGCAATTATGAGCAAATGTGATATCTGACCTATACACGTCCAATTTATAATCACTTATGAATGTTGAAATAAGACAATAAGTCATTATGAAGACCTATAGCTACTCTTATAACACATGTGGATACTTAATGAAGAGATCTATAATGCATTATAGCTATAGGTTTCATAGAAAGTGTGCAACTGTGCATTATGATAACAAATGTGTCAGTATATTTTCTAAATCACATATTCATCCAATTTCAAGTCATGACACCAACTAAATTGTCAGCTAAATATTAAAGTAAAGAAATGTGAATACTAACGTTCTAATATTGCAAGAAGTACTGACTTCCATTTCAGAGAGCGAGGTCTGAACTCACAGAACCATTCCTAGTTCAACGATTTTTTCCCCCTTTTTTTGGTTGAAAAGCAGCGTGATAAATCATAGGGTACAAATCTCATTGGTTTAAACATATTGTGCTGCGAGGTGTTTGGGAAAGTGATCTTAGCTACATTTTACAGGCTGTACTCATTTCTGAAGAACACCAACAAATTACACTGACTGTTAAGGGCCTGACAGATTTGATTGATTGTTGTGCAGACACTGTGTTGATTGTTGCCTGTTGTGCCATTTCTGTGGCTCCCAGCAGCCACCGCTTCCATCTCACCCGGGCTAAACTCTTCCAGCCAATGAAGAGTAATTACTAAGTTCATTAGTCACACTAGTGGCCTAGAGTATTATTAAAAGAAGATTTGTCATCAACTCTCTCTCTCTTCACTGCTTCTGAATATCTGAACTGTCTCCATTTTGCATTCAAGTATGTAATCATCACTCTGGTTATGACAGAAAGATGTGCTTGTGCATTAAAGGCATGAAATATCCAGGATAGCTTGTTTGGGGCAAATGAGGGGAGCATGTTAAGTTACTAAGTAACATTAATGTCTCAAAATGGATTGCAAGTGTTAAGGTATCTGTAAAAGCGGATGACAGAACAGGAAGAAATGATATTAAAGACAAAAATACATACATACACTTTACCCTAAAATGGACAACAGGAGACATTTATCCCAGTCTGTCTGAAATGAAGCAGCCACAAGCTATCTAAGAGCAATGTCCAAGTAATTTTTCTTTAATAGGAAAATTGCTAGTTATTGATCGGCACTTTGCAATGCCTGCCAGCTACGCTCCAATCACTGGAGCTGTCAGAATCATGGAAGTAGTCTCCACTCCTTTGCGATTTGATGCCACGCTGATATCCCATTACTGGCACATTTCCAATGTTAATTACCTTCAACATAACATCATCTCCCTCGAAAGAGCCTCACGTAGGCCACTACTATCTCACCAGAGGACAGCGGGGGGTAAGAGTGATAGGGTGAGGGTGGAGATATCATGCTTTGCCTGTCTAGAGCTTGTGCTGAAGCCGTGCACCACTGACTCTGGCCATTAGGCAGCATGATGGGCTTTTCCTTTCCAGACCATTTCCTGTGGCCAAAATAGCATAAAAACACCATTTTGGCTCGATAGCAAAGACTTCAACTGAATAATCACAAGGGTGAAACTGTAACTATTACAGAGGCACCTCTGGGATATCCATACATAACAGGGGTGTCAAAAACACTGTAGGTTTTCTGGAGGGCAAAGTGTTTAAAGTGTATGCTGCTGGCTCTTGCTCCAACATCTGCTTTTAATTACTCAATTAGCGCAATCATTTAGTCTCCTTGACATTCATCCAAATGGCAAATCATAGCCGGAAGTTGTTCTGTTTAAACAGAGCGTTAAGAGGAATCATGAAAAATGCATACATGATAATGTATATGGATGCTTAACTAATTGAACCAATTAAGGGGAGGGAATTGGTTTGAGTGAGAACAGCCTCGGTGTCGCCCTCCAGGAAGACGCTTTGACACTTCTGATCTACAGCCTCCCTGCTCACAGTGCAAGGCCTGGGGTCATATTTCAGCAGACAAAAGGACTTTCCCTTCAGTCATACAGCAACAATGAAAGCGACTATTCAATAGGCAATGCACATTTAAGGATGTTATGATAACGCATGAGGTCAGCCCGCGGTATGTGTGGTGTGTTTAGAGGCTTTAGAAAATGCAACTGGATGGTGTGTTTACAATTGACTTGGAAGGTCTCCCCCAGCCTCAGAATGAACTGCAGGTTAACACAACACCTGCAGGTTGGGTTTATGTACAGTAGTTACAAGTGGAACCTACAATTCCTCTCAGTATATTTCAATGCTCTTCTTACGTCTAGCATACAACAGTGCCATAAGTATGAATGTAAATGTAACTGATACTGTATATGTCTATTTCCTCATGGACATAAAAATAGATCAACCTCAAGTCCAAATGAATGTTAGTTTGAGGAATAGCATGCTTATGCTTCCTCCCAAAGTTAAACCAATGCACCCCCTGTCCCCCCCTCTTTTGGACTACCACCCACCCACCACAAAAAAAGAATGATTGTACCCCCGCGGTGGTGATTTCCTGCTTGCTATGGATGCATAAATAAACATAGGCATAAATACACAGAGGACACTGACTGGGACTTGCTGGCCAAGTGGGGCAGCTGTTATTAAAAGGGCTATTTATCACTGTCACCCCACTCAGGTTCCATCCCTCTCTGCCCTCCAGCGATGTCACTAGGCCGCACAGGAACAATGTGGCTCATCCAACCAAACCTACCCCCTCTACCATGCATGCACAAAAACATGCATGCACACAGACGCCATGAACACACAGACACACACAAATATTTAGAAATAGAGTGCAACCTGCATGTATAAACTGGAATGTGTTGCAGAGATGAGCTCTTGCAACCCCCCCCCCCCCCCCCTCCAAAAAAAGAAAGAAAAACCAATAAGCACAATAAACAGGAACCTCACTACTGCTTTTAGTCCAATATCTACAACGCATTTACACTACACACACCAAACACACCTTTCATTTTCTGCTCTGCTACTTTATTGATTGTGGCTACAATTACCCACTTTTCTGAGGCGCTGTATTAAGTGAATTCCCCCTTTGTTGGACAATAAGTACAGAAGGTTGGCTAAGCCATGCTATCCTTCAGCCTAGGGGGACAGTCTACTTCTCCTGCACCCTCATCATCATTAGCAAGCCGAGATAAAAACACACCTCAATTAGTTCACCTCTGCAGAGGGGAGGCACATCAAGTAAAGGCACGTGCTTCCACCTGACCCCTTACACACTTCCACTGCCAGCTGTCCACTATTATGTCCAGACTCAGAGGCCCAAAGAATCATGTTCTCCGTATGTCACACATTTTTAAACATTCACGGCATGGACATATTCAAGCAAAAGTCTTCATAAGCTATTCTGCCCGGGGGCCAAATGCGGCCTGAGGACACATTATATACGGCCCATGGCTTCATTCCTAAATCGAGTATAATTTGTCAGGATTCCTTGTTCCCTGTTGTCTCATTCTAAAGGGGTCAAAGAAAGACAGTTTTATTGCACGTCGGTTACATTTGCCAATGTGAAATAACATAATTTGTGTTTTGTTCAGAGCACACACATAACAAAAGGCTATTGATATTAAATATTGATGATGATAGTTAAATAAAATTTAAATGTGATGCATATGTATGTGACTTTGTTATGGTCCAACCGAAATTATGTCAGGAGATGTAGTCAGCCCTTTTATTTTCTAATGTGGCCCCCTTTAGAAAAAGGTTTGGACACCCCTGTATAGAGCATAGTACATGCATTGTTCATTTGAGCAATTCTGTTCTGATCTCTGAAGTTATGGACCCGCAAGGGTAATGTTTTCACACTCAGTATTAAATTAACACCCGTGTATACAGTGATCTGTAACCCTTTATAAACCTCTCATGCACTGCACCAGCAATCCACTCACCATTAATGAAGTGCTTACTTAACCAAATTAGACCCCTTAATTCCTAGTAATTCAACATAATAGCTATCCTCTCTGCCAGAATTAACGACACCTTGGCAGAAACGCAGGAGTCTCTACGGGGCCCGGGACGGCAGAGGAAAAAAGGCAACCCCAGCAAATTCCATATTCTTTGATAAATATGTAACAGTATGTATATAACTGTTAAAATGCATAACCCTCGCGTAAGACCCCTATCAAGTCTGCTTTACACCTGTATTACATTTCTCCTTCAATCAGCAGCTTTTCTCAGACACCGGCCTCCCACGAGGAGCAGAAACCATTACAGGCGACCGAAGCTCATTTGCAGAGAGATTGGAGATCATGCAGTATCAAAAAAGTATGTGAGGCATTTCTGAGAACAGAATTGATTTATTCCACTTGTGCGTTTGTATGCAGCAGCGGTATCAGTGTATTTAATGTAAATCTCCATCCCACGGCCCACAGAGTTGCTGTGTAGGTATAGTTGCTCTTGAGTGCAATCAAGCGACACAGGAGGCCTATTCTTCGGCTAAATTAAAGCAAGGACACCTCAACATAATGTCAGGCCACTGACCCCCTGATCATGACCAATGTAAGCAAAGCAAGAACTAACTACATGGATTGATAAAAAACACCCTGATCACCCTGCTTTGCATGATTCCGCTGGTGCCATTTGTTTATGATACAGACACATTAAGGGCTCTTTTCTGGGCGAGGGGAAATGAACAGACAAATAAATAAATATTTCGGAAGATTTCAATTTTTGACTTGACAAAAACAGATCACGCAGAGCCTGTGGCTAGAGGAGCCTGACTGCAAGCTGGTGGGGGGTAAAAGACGGCCCAGGGGGGGCGAGGAGGGCGTCTGTTTTTTAATGAGCTGAAACTTTAAATACTGCATAATATATAATAAAAATGGATAGTTCATTTAACTCTCCCGATAAGTCACAGGAAAAAAACTATTAAACTCCATTACTCTTAATGTCAACAGAGTAAGCATTAAGTATGGATGAAGTGAACGTGATATCACATCACAGCCGAGAGAAAAATAAAACAATAATCAACTGACATTGAAACAAAGAAATATATAACTAAAAGTGCACTGAGCTAAACCCATTATAAAGCAATGACAATGATGTATTATACTACTAGTAACCCTTTTGGAACTACTATAAGGACAATAATTTATGCATTCTCACAAAATCTAATTTATGAGACCTTGATGGGAAAGTCCTGTATTTTTCATTCATTGCACTTAAGTCCTTATTTCAACTGGGGCCCATCTTGAGAAGAACAAGATGACTGACAGGCTTTTCACCCACCCACCGTCAGGAGCTTGGGCACAGCAGGCACAGTCCTTCATTTGCCCCCCATCCTCCGCCACCCATCAAAAAGCCACACAAGAAAAAGAAGGATTGGGGAGTATAAAAAAGAAATATGGCAGCACTTGTCATCCTTTCCATTCTGCTTAGTAATGAGAGCGTTTTCCCCCCTGGGTGAAGAAATACACTATAATAGATTTTTAATGGATCCCCAACACTCCCCTCAACTCCCCCCAACAAAAACCACTTCCACACCAACAGCAAATGTAAAAGGTAGTAATTCAAGTTTCAACGGTATGAGGTCAGCAACTGAAACCACAAAGGTGTTCAACATCTATATTTCCTTTTTTTTTATGTTGCTCTACTCTCTTAACATACTGTAAACCTATCATTCAATAGGCAGTCATTTTCTGTACACCAAACAATAGGTCCTTCTAAGCTCACCAACTTCAATGTCTGTGTTGTGTCACCTGAGATATTTCTACCAGAAAAGTGATGTGATATGTGTTTTAATTGTGCCAAAATGCCCCGCCGCCATGTCAACTGCTACAATTTTGGCTGACACCTTGGAATTGAGGTGTAATGTATGGGTGATCGTCGTTGTGGTGGTCTGCAATGATAGTTGTGTTACCCCTGCTGTTAGACAAGCAGGCTAGGAAACGCTTCTGGCTTGTCTAGGGGCTTTATGATAACCTCGCCAGCATTAGCTGCAGGGGTGGTTCATACAATAATTGTTTCTGCCAAGCCATATATCTATATGACAGAGAAAAAATAGCGTGATTTTTCCTGCTAAATAATTGATTTTCGGAATCGGCCTTCTGCATAAAACACTTTAGTGAAGTGAACATGGTTTGTGGCATTATTTTCCCTTACACTAAGGAAACATGGGAATTTATAAGCCAATTAGTGTATAAATACAATTAAGACCTTGCGAGTTGATGAACAATTTCATTATTCCACGTTAACAACTTACAGCCACGCTACACTCAATTCCAGTGCTTGTTTTGCTTTTACCTCAACTCTAAATTGCATTAGTATTTAAAGATTTCACCTTGACAAAACATATTACCAGCTTCAGCATGCAATTAAACTTGCCAAGCAGACATTAATTCTTTGTTTATTACTACATTAGTTGTGTATGGGGTAATCTAATTCCATCAATAGAGCCAGGACTAGCCTGGCTTATTGAAAGGCATCAATCTCTTAACAGAGTCCAACTATATTTTGCTGTTAATTTACAGAAGGCCATTTGCAGGGTAGATATCCTAGACCTGTGCTGATGGTGACTGAGGTACAGCGTGTAACGCTAAGCCTCTGCTTGGGTTGAAGGGTTGCCCTCCCCTGCAGTTTAGAGTGGCCCAAAGGTGCAGTCCTGAAAACAAATACAATGATCTCGCAAGCCTCCAAAGCTTGGGTTTCACTGACTCACATCATCCTTTTAATAGCTAAACAGAAAGCTGCAGCCGGTTGCAGGCCCGTGCCATTATCTGTCTCACGCTGTACTGCAGTATCAATGCAGCCCATGGGTCAAAGGGTCAATGAGTAATTAAGACATGGTTGCCTGAGCATTCCCCATGCACACTTTCAGCACTGACGAAAGGTTGGAGATGAAAGGAGGGGTGGGATCTCCGTGTAGACTGACACCACGGATCAGATTTCCATAAGTGTGTCTAACTGTTCCTTGTTAAAGGCAATTAGTATGATTGGGAGATAGCATGGCATCAGCATGCTCCATTTAGGAATATTTTACAAATGAATGATAACAATAGGTAAAGTTAGAAGCATTGCTTACAGTGAAGGAATATTTAGTTAAATTATTTATTTGCTTCAAAAGAGGGATCAGCAACCTAGTGAACCTACACCATCGGTTTTGTTTGACAGCTCACAGGCATCTTGTAGGATCTCCAATGGCACAAATCATCCACAAATACCACTATCTGATAAATCATTTCTTAAAATAGTGTTCCATTTTAGAACTACATTATATTATCAAAAGGAGTTCTGGTTACTAAAATGTTTTTACAGGTATTATTTTGTTTTATTTTTATTGTAACTATTCATTATATTATTTTCCCCTCCCATGGTGGTGTGGGGGTAAGCTCCCAGTTGTGTAACTTTAACATTGATACCAAATCATCCAGTCATATGCACCGATTTAACACATTTGTAAGGTCAAACACCACCAAAAGGGAACAGGTAAAACATTGCCATGTAAGCTGATATCACAGCCAACCCCGAGAATTACCAAGAGCAAAGAGGGGCAAAAGGTCCATTGATTTACATGTTCAACAAGAAATTATTCCTGCAGCTTCATTGTTGCTAAAAGAGAAGAGGCCAAGGCCAGAAAATTGAGGTCGCTGATAAATGCTATTAGTGGGAGATGCTGAGGGGGGTTGAAAATCAATATGGCAGTTTGTCAACCTGCCTCTCATAGGGAGGAGGACTCTCCGCAACGGAGCCGAGCGTGCCCTGTCAGCAAAGCACATTATCAGAAATCAAAGTCCAGGGAAGGCCTCAAGGAGGTAATGCAGACGCCCATACAGAAAAGGCTACACTTTGGTAATTAAAACCCATTTTATCAGACCTGTCCTGTCACCAAGTCCTCTCCAACGCTATTGACAATCTGTTGCATGGAGAGTGATCACTAATTTCACTTTAAACAAATGAGTTTAGTTAAATTTCTGCATTTTACAAGTTAAACGAGGCAAAGGGGAATTGTAGTCAAATCAGAGATGCTGCTGTGCTGTTGGAAATTGGAATACTGTTCCATTATAACAACGCATTCATCTCCAATTGAGCAGTTAGAAGTTTAATTATTTGGCTATTAACGCTACCTATTTATCAAGGCAAGGCTAGGGACATTTTAGGCATGGAACTGTCAGAACTTTTAGAAGCCTCGCCTGATCATTAGTCAGAGTCCCCATCAGAACACTACGTTTATACAAAAGGACGTTTGATTCTTAGACACATGACCACATCGACATGCAAATCAATGGGTTATGATTATGAACCACAAATGATCTCATTCAAACATTTCCATAGCTTTAATAAGTTATAAATATTATAACAGAGTTGAAAGCACATGGGTCCAGTGCCAAAACCTCCCAGGTAAAACCTTTTGATTGTCCTGGTAGGGGTGCTGATTTGTGATCAACAGTTGTCACACATTCAGAAATGTCCCTCTTATAATATTAACTAAGTAGTGGGACTATAACAATGCTCGAAAGAAGACATTAGTTCAGTTTAAACAATCTTAATCACTGTCAGCTTTACACAAATATCATCAGGACAAAGGGTACAAATGTTACTTTATTCGATGCATGGGCCCAGTGTAGCAGTCTCTGGCACAGTTTAAATAGAATGACGGGGTCACAGACATAGCTATGTGTGTACGAAAAACACTGGTGATTTTTCTCAGTTCAGTACTGAGCTCCTTCATCCTCTTTGTAGGCGAAATGGACCTTCACCGGTCCAGCACTGGTCTGCACCGTCTCTGCAGCCCCCACCACCAGCCAGCAGCCAATGCCATAGGCTAATGAGGGGATACCTGCAACAAGTGGATACAATTAAATTGTGCAAAAATGACTTTGGGTATGAATATAAAACATTGATATTATAATGGGCTACATCTTATAAAAAGGGCCAAGAAAGGACATTACATTTATCCAACCACACTGACCTAGATTGATGACTTTCAACATGGTGAAGAACCTGTCCTCAAAGTCCAGGTTTTGTGCAGGTGCTTTAGTGCAGTGGTACTTAATGAAGGGGAAGCAGCCCGTCCTCAGTATTTGGTAGTTGGCTCCCTGGACGCTCCAGTTGAAGTTGGAGCGTCCGAACTGGTCGTTGTGGATGTCACTGTAGCGAACACAGTACGAGGTCCACGGGGGCAGTTTTCGCTGCACCAGGTGGCATGACAACACCTCTGATGCGTTGGGCCGCGGACCCCCCGCCTTTCCAAATGAGCTCGGAAACAGGGTGATTCTTACAAAGAGGTTGTGTATCGTCCTTAAAACTAACTTCATAACTTATACCCCTTTGTCAACTTGACTCTGCATTCAACGACCTCGTTGATTATTACTCGAACCAAATGTTAGCTGTGGACTTTACATAAAATGTCAAATCTGGAGATCCTTCAGCAGCAATAGAATAAATAGTAAACGAAACAAAAGAACGAATGGTTCCACCGCCGCGGAGCCTGCTGCTGGAATCCTGCAGCAGAAAGGTTATCAGCTGGCTGGCTGTCTGACAGGACAATAGCTAATGCTACTGTGGTGGTGTGCTAATACTAACAGGCACAGGCAGGATCGCTCACAAGTAAAGACCTAAATAGAATCAAATCTTCAAAAATAGATTCCGCTACACAGGGCAAGATTCCTAGTAGGTACATGTCGGCCCAAGGTGAAGGTATAATTCAGAAAGCGCTGTTCGTTCTTGCTGTAAATAGTGCTTGCTGTGCGGTACCAATAACACTCCGGTCGGAAACGCGGCGCAGCATTTTCTGTTCCTCTTTTGACAGCGGCGTCAGTTTGGAAAAAGGTAAGGTATGGCAACATGACTGGTGTCTTGCACGCGCGCCCTCGTGCGCGTGCAAGACACCAGTCATGTTGCCATACCTTAGCAACAGGCACGATTACAGTACATTTGATTATTTCCCCCTGTAGCCAAGGTATGGCAGCTGCCATAGCTTGCCATACCCAATTGACGCCTCTGGACTCCAAAGAGTGAACCTGATGACCATTGGTGGAAAAAGTACTCAATATGTTTTACTTGAGTAAAACTAAAGTATCAATACTCTGTAAAAGTCCAGAATTAAAATGTATTTAAAGGAGTAGTTCACCACTTTTCAACCTGTCTTCATATAATAGGTCCTCACTAATGTTCATGATAAAATATCACAATTTTTTTCTACTCGGTCCAAGTCTCCTAGGAGAGCTGTGGGAAGTTCAGAATCCATCGTCTTGTGACATCATCATTTTCCCAAAAAAAAAAATGTAATCAATATTTTTGAAAAAAATATTTAGATTTTTATTATCGCGAGAACAATGGCTTCCACTTTAAAATTGCAACTTTTCAGGAATAGAAAGCCTGCAGCTGGATTGGCAATCGATGATGTCACAAGACTATGGGTTTCTGACCTGCCCACAGCCCTCCTCTGGGAAAAAAAAAAAAAGATATTTTTGAGTGAGGACCAATTATATGAACATTTGAAAAGTTGAAAAGTGGTGGAGTGCCCCTTTAAGTACAAAAGTATTAGTATCAAAATGTACTTAAAGTACCAAAAGTAGAAAGTAGCCTACTCATTATGCAGAATTCATGTTTTCAAATGTTTTCACATGTTACCATTATGAGGCCCTCCTCCAGTACCCCTCCCCAATCCCCATACACACCCACTGTAACATCAAACTCCATTTTAACCATGATCAAAAACACCCATTATTTTTTTCTGGTGACTCGTACTACCCTCCTAATACGTGAGCTGGCTGTGTTTTTTTGCTAACCTTTTTAATTTATTTTTAATAATTATTTATTGTATTTAATTATTTCCATTTTCCCAAAGAATTATTAAAAGTAAATGAAAAAAGGTTATCGAAAAAACACAGCTCACATATTAGGAGGGTAATATGATGAGTCACCAGAAGAAAAGACTCTATCATGGTTAAAATGGAGTTAGAAGTTACAATGGGTGTGTATGGGGAGGGGCCCTGGATAACAGGGCTTGATAACATTTACATTATCTAAATATTGAATCAAGCAAATTAAAAACTGTTCAGGGTGTTCACAAAAGCCTGATTAGACGATAACATGACCAAAAGTGTTTTTGAAAGTGAAATATCACGTTAAATACAGTACTTAAGTAAATGTACTTGGTTACTTTAAACCACTGTTGATGACTGCCTACTTGTTATCATTATGATCACCAAGTAGGACCTATCCAGTGTTTTTAATGAAACAGTAAACATGCTCATAATGTTATTTTTTATTGTCCCCTATTTAAAGTTTTAAGAATTATTTTTTAATCAACACACACACTACACAGCTTGTTTTGATTGCAACCAAACTACAAATTCGCATAAAGCACAATTAGAAATATTGCGAAAACATCTTGACAAAACCTTTCAGTGAGAGTCAGGCAGTTGTGTCGGTGCATCGGTCCAAGTTAAGTTTAGGAAACAGCCTCCACCCCTTGCACTTTGTTCTGCCTAGTCATCCGTAGCACATCTTCTATATTCTTTATCCAGTCCTCGAATGCACAAGAAGAAAGATTCATTCATAAAACTATAATACGTACATAATATGGATCACTTTGTCTATTATTTCACTGCAAGTGGTTTGTTTTTCATTAAATTATCACATTTCTTCCTCTGTGAAAAGAACATTCCGGCAGATCACGCTCAACACAACACGGCCTAATCGAACATACAATACATTCTCATGATGTAGATGAAGGGAGTGATCGTTAGGGTCATTAAAGCGGTACCTTGAAATTAGTCTCTCCTTGCATTTTAGGGAATGATATTTCCTGATGAATGATGGACAGATTCCGAGCAAAGGTCATCAGGGCTCCCTGGAGATCCTTCGAGACGGTTCTATTAACGACACCCAGAACAAACGAGTTTACTAATGATTCCCTCGCAGTCGGCTAAACAAACACTTGCCCTGTTTATCAGGTGCCGGTGGTTAAATGAGAACCTTTCAGCTGACAGCATCCTCGAGTCTTTAGGGGGAGATGTGAGCAGAGCTTGATTTAACCGTCAGACCACTGTGTGAGCTCAAGGATTTGTGTGATAAATATCTTAAATAACCCTGTTGTTAAAGCCTGTTAGAGACATAAAAGATATTTACAAAGCCAGAGGTGGCAACTTAATCCTCTAAAAGAGGAGTCTCTGTTATCAGCCGACAGTGCTCTTTTTTCCCCTCCTCTGTAATTCTCCGTTGTCATTTTATAAGCATTTCCCTCCGCAGAAAATGAGGTTGCTGTAGAGGTACATCTTTTTTTAGTATATGTTTATGTATAATACATAGATGTTAAACATCACCATATTTGACCACCATATTTGACAGTAAAAGTTAAGATATAGAAGGATAGTGCAGTGCACATCCAAGCAGGACAACACAATGCATAAAATAAAAACGAGGTCTCCACACTGGCCAAATAAGCTCCACTGTATATTTACAATTCAATGTTTCGATCACACACAGATCTTCATCAGGAAATTTTGCTGATGGAGATCTGAGTCTGATCAAAACATTGAATTGCAATAAACAGTGGCGCTTATTTGGCCAGTGTACAGACTTTATTTGTATTTTAAGATATGGAGCGCAGGAAGGATGACGTAGCTAGTTCAAGGGACAGATCTCAGAGGTTGGCGGCGCGCCCCAGGTGGGCGGAGTCCTATATTCCGCCCCCCCCCCCTACTCAGAATATATCAGGGTTCTAACCTGTCCCAGGGTTCAGTTGCCAGACTCTGCGCCCCACCTCCATCCCCAACTTCCACCTCAGGATTAGGCTTTCCCTTGCGTGGGGTCTCGGATCATGTGACCGCGGAGAGCTTCAGTCACGATAATAGCTTAATCATTTATCGTGGACGCGGCACTATGATCCGAAAGTCGAATCCATGGCCATCTTAACGTTCTGCATGTAGTCTAGTTTATGCTATATCCATTGCTGCTGTTTAGGCTATAGGGTGCTCATTTTATGCCTCATCTATATTGCTTATATTTATGCCTTATCTATATTGCTTATATCTCTGCTGCTGTTACATTGTATGCTTCCATTCTGTTAATAAAGTCTATTCAACCTTAATGATTTGTCCCTTGAAATAGAGAAGGATACAATGGAAATATCTTCACATGGTCTGCTTTGGTAGAAGACATTTTCTATATAAGTGGTAGGTCCTCATCCTCTTGAGGTATTCAATACAAGGGTAACTGGAAATGGCACTATAATAGTAGTCTGTACATGACTGGTGTAAACTTTACATACAACCATGTGCACAAAGCAGTACTTAATAGAATCCCTTAATCAACTATTACTTGTTGACTGGGATTGGCTCTGTACTTGGTCCTGCACTGCTGATCTAAAAGCTCAAAGTGTTGTGTTGCGATGCATTGTGAGTTTGTAGATCTGCTATTTTCCAGAAGACCCCCTCCCCAGAATAGGGATACTATGTTTCAGGTGGTTAGACTGGACAAATACTTCTGTGCCATTTCTTTAGACTGTAAAAACATACCGTACTTACACCATTCCCAGACGGTATCTCTCACTGCTGTCATGAAGAGCAAAAACAGTGCCTTGCCTCTCCTGTAAAGAGAAGCAACAGTGACATGAACATTGTTTAACAGAAAATGTTTAAAACAATCATATGTGGGACATAATTTATATGGTGGATCTTTCATAATTAGACCAATAGGTTCATACTGTGTGTAAACTGTGTGTTTTACCTTCAAGTCAAATCCAATGCCATGAGCCTTGCACATGCTGAAAAACACATTATAGTGCACCATAGAGAGGTTAGTGTGAAGCAAGCAGCTCCCAATAACTGCATAGCGATTAGTCACAGGAGACTGTGGGACAAGAGAAAGGAAATAAGAGAGAAAACAGAGGTTTAATAGTGTAGGTTTTCTGGTATTGTTTTTTCCATTAGTTCTACCCGTGGCAAAATGGAATTCATTTTTATGTTGAATTATATTCCAGGCTAAGGCATAATTGCCATCATGCATTCAGTGCCAACATGGCTGGAGAAGAGATGGTTGAACTCTGTACACATGTCCTTAGGGTCAGTGCTGAGTTTGGGGAGTATGTGTGATTAGTGAACATGATGAGTGTGGGGCACATGTGGTAAACTGTTGGGCCTCCCTTAATTAACTGCAGGGAGGAACAATTAACGTTTGGAAGACATGCCAAATACAAGATGCACTTAATTGTACGATGCCAATCAAAAGAACTAGGTACACTTTGGGGATCACACATTTTCTCATTTATGATAAGGCAAAAGAAAAAAGAACACACACCAAGGAATGCTCAATAACACTTCCCCATAGAAAATAAATACAATTTCATTCTTGAGCCTATGCTACAAGAAGTGTGTGTCACAAAAGTAGAGAGGTTGATTACTTAAAGGTGGCAGGGCTCACAGGATAAAAATGTGCCTGGGCCACAGACACCTCAGGGAGCAGACAGACCACAGGGCTAAGCCCCGGTGGCTGTGAGCACAGGAGCTAGCTCATAACTCGCTATGATAGCCGCGTGTTTCCACTTGTCAAACACCGGACCCTCACACAACAATAAAAGTGTCCAGTGAGGATTTAATTGTGTTTATAATATGCAGGGCACTAATGATGGCCACTGCTAAAGCCATTACCGCCACAGTGGCTGAAATGCTGTGGTGAAGCACCGTTGCCACCAACTAAATGAATGTTTGATAAAATAATACAAGTCATGGATTAACAAGCGTAAACTCAGGCATGCTGCTAATAAAGAAACGTTATTGTTTAAGGCCTGGCACCAGGTTGATGAGGTGTTCAAGCATGCATACACATGCATAATGAATACGGTATGAATTATTAATGTGTTGATTATTTAGCCTCATCTATCAAAATGGTAATGAATTCAGCACCTAAACACCAATTGAGCTCAGTGCGTAATTACAGTATTTAGTTGTATTTAACAAAAAATGAACAGCAAAACACTGATCAATCCCCGTGATTACTGGTGATATTGAAATAATCAGTTCTGAATCGCCTTCCTCTTTCAGACCCCTACAGTCTCAATCTACTGGAGCTAAAATATAAACAGTGGGGGGAAAAAATATAATAGTATGAAATGGTAGTAAAAAAAACATGACATTCATTTTGTTGGTGGAAAAAAAGATGATATAAAATAAAATAAAGCGTGTATATATTTTAAAAAATATACAATATAAAAGCAGGCATAAATTGATACTTTTGCTGCTCTGTGGTGTGCAGATTTCTCTTTGATTGGCACTGGCACTTCTAAACGGCATGTGCTGCAGTCCAGTGTTCCACCAGTCATAAACAGTAGCATCTGGGTCATGGCCAACTGGTCACTGTATCTCAGGTCCAAGTCAATGGTCCACACCTACAGTAC
The DNA here is from genome assembly GCF_963921795.1 of Nannobrachium achirus. NCBI lineage: Eukaryota > Metazoa > Chordata > Actinopteri > Myctophiformes > Myctophidae > Nannobrachium > Nannobrachium achirus. Next base: position 17,559,630 of record NC_137820.1, read on the forward strand.
ACACAGGACACGTACAGTACATAAACTGATTGTCATAGCATATGATAGGCAATATACAACAGAGACAATCATTTGCTTATTATTTGATGGCAAACATAGAACATCAAAGAAGTTCACAGTGTTCTACAGCAGTGGTTCTCAACCTGTGGGTCTCGGGACCCCCAGGAGGGTCCCCAAATTATTTTGGGGGGTCCCCAGATGATTAACTTAATGTGCAACATTGTTTTATCACTCAACAGTAAACAAACCAACATACAGTATAAGTGTATAGAGGGTATCTCCACATTTCTAAAGTGACAATTTAAGGACTTTTTAACACCTCTAAAATGACAAATTAAACATTGGCCAAATTGTCAAATATTAGAAGCAGAAATTGTGAAAATAGCCGATCTACATGCTCACAACACACGCCTCGCATGTAGATCGGCTATTTTCACAATAGAACCGTGTTATAAAAAATGTAACTCTTGCTCGTCAGGGTGAGGGGGTCCCCAGTTAAAATATGATTATTTTGGGGGTCGCGGCCTGAAAAGGTTGAGAACCACTCACTGTTCTACAGGATGAATAGATAAGTTAAAGCCACTGAAAGGTCAGGCCTAATGCAGTGGGAAAGAACAATTACATGATCAATTCCTGCTTTAAGATTTAGGTATTACAGTTGTGGAATAACAAACACACAAACCAGCCCCCTTTTCCTACAGTAAATGTGCAGGTTCAGTCTGCCAAGGACCAGCTTGTTTGGCTCGTGTCTGGTGAGACGCTAACTTCAGATATGTATGGTAAATGGCATCATTATAAGTATATTAAGGGGGTCAGCTATGGTCATGGCCTTCTGCTTAAACAGGGCTAATTTTCCCGATAATAACGTAATAGCTATGCCCTCTCTTCAAAACGTGGCAAATAAATCACCAGTGAAGGAGTTGTTAATAACTAAGTGGCAGTTGGCTGCCTTCCTTTGCTGTTCCTATTTGTCAAAGTAAACGCTCCTGCCATTGAATGCAAATAGCCGCCTGCTTCGTGAAGCCCATATTGGCTGCTGCTTTATCTCTACTAGTACTAACGCATTGACATTTGACTGTAATATACCATACAGTAGCTGTCCTATACGGTATAGTTCTTTATGATTCAGTAGTAAAATGTTTTGGTGAGGAATAATCTTTAATAGAACTTATAAAGGTAAAACCTACAGTATGTATTGATTTCCAAGGTTAATATTTTCAGGGGTTTAACATGAACTTTATAAAGGTATGCTTTAAAAGCATAATTTGTAATACATTTTAAGGCTATAATTATGGAAAATCATATTGTGTTGTTTAACATTCAATATTGTTTCATTAGCGCTCAAGAGCCTTTTTCTTCTTCTTTGCAATGAAACTCCTTTCTCAGCACAAGACAATATTTTATGCAAAATCCAACTTTACTGTGCAACTTTCCAACTTTGTAGGCCATGAAGTCTATAACTGTCCACCCTTTTCCAACCCGTTTAAAGAATTTGCCACTTTTTGCATTTTCAAGTCTCAATTGCGACATTTTATTTTTTACTTTTCAATAATATATCAAAATATACAAGCTAAACCAAATGCAAAGAGAACATTTAGAGGAAATAAAGATATAAATAGTACAAAGTGTGCATACATGCATAACAACAGTTCAGCAGTACAGCATGTCCCGTAGCCACTGCAGTATACCAATGGATAGAGATGAGTCTCTGTGTGTATCAGGTTAATACCTGAGCCTGGGTGACGGACAGACTCCACAGACCCATTCACTATTCTCACAAAATCTAACCCCCATGTCCCCATTGTCACACTTGACAAAGACGTGGGAAAAATAAGCCTGGATTGTACCTGTTTTCTATAGCCTTGCATTTTCATTAAAAAACCCTGATGCTGCAGATGGGGCTCTGCTGCTCCACAATGTGAGGAAAGACTGCAAGGGCAAACATATGTGACCCACTTCCTCCCATCAAATAAAGTAGGCAGCTTTTAGCAACAGGTTTGAATGTAAATCGATGTTTAAATGCAGGCAGGTTTGCCCCTGTGGCTCTTCTCTGTGCGCAGGGAGATGGGGAAAGGCTTCAGACTTCAATGTCTCCCGTTTCTATTAAAGCCCATGCTTTTCAGGTTTAATTCTTAACAACACGGCCGATGAAATCCGGCACAATTCACCACGACCATTACAGCTCAGATCATCTTTTGGGCTGTCACTTTAAGTGGTTAAGGAATGAGCAGTTTCTGTTAAAATGTTAAATTTGAGAAATGGTATTTCACATGCCACATAATGCAGGTTTGCAGTGGTCATATTTTACCTGTGAGTAAAGAGTTACAAGTACAGATTAAAGATAAGATACCTTATTTTGGGTCAATATGAAATTAATCTTGAAATAAAACAATTGCAACCGTGTGGTGTAATGAAGGGACACACTTCTACAAATGTAATATGTTGTCGAAAGGGTTTTTTTCTCCCTCTAAATGACCAAACATATTGTTGCCCTACCAAATGATAATTTAGATCAGTCACATAAATGTGAAGAGGGGACACATTTTAACAGTGGATTGCCTCACTGTCTGTCCATAATACCCCCTAGTGGCAAAGGTGCTTCAGCCCAAAACTATACTATGTTGACTTGAAATCCAGGTTTGATTTGGGATCCATTATAAGTGTCAAAATGACTACAGCACTGACAAGAATTCTAATAAGGACAAAACCCCATTGAAATGAAAATCCTACCATAAAATAAAGGTGCAACAGCAGCTGCATTGTTTGGTGAAAAGAAAACCTAACAAAGGCTATTTAATTCCTTTATTCATACCCCTCTGTAAAACCGCAAGGCTGTTTCAGTGGATTCACTACTGTATTGCATTTTCAGTATTTCATAGGCCATATTGTGAACAAAAGTATTTCATTTTACAGCTCTGGGATCAATAAGGAGTCAATGCAGCCACATGCTAGGAGCGGAGGTTAAACCACCATAAAGCACTCTATTTCCAATATCATAAATCAGTGACAGTTTCGGCAGAACTAAACTCAATGACAAATAAGATGAGGTTTCCATATTTTCTCCTTTTACTAAGTAGATAAATATCAGGAGAGTGCTGCAAGTACTGTAACCAGACGGGGGTTAAACACTGACAGCGCCTTCCTGAGAGGAGTCAGATCACTTTAGAACGACCTATTGTCTGAAAGATAGAGAGCTCTGAGTTTCTCAGCTTTCGCAGGGTTAAAGGTCAAGCCTTAAATGGAGGAATCAGTGTATTGACACAATAAGACCTGACAGTTTATTAGATGGTCTTGTGAAACATTTGGCCCCATGCCCAGTGTTTGCCTTGCGTGTTTCACAGGTCCCCAGGGAGCTGTAGGGGAGGCATCTATCTACTCATGTGGATCCACTGACCCAGCCTAAAAATTGATCCCTCTCACCGGCATGGTCGAATGGAGTGCTTTTGACACCACGCGTCGCCACAGCTTGACCATATTTATCCTGATAGTTTAATTTAAAGGCTGTGTCGTGGGCTAACCTTCTGCTCCAGGGTTCTGTGGTCCAGGAAGGTGGCCAGATCCAGGGAGATGTGGCCTACGATGAGACGCTGCAGGCAGGCCTGACCCACGCGTGCGCAGATGGAGCGCAGGGCGTCTGGGCACACGGAGGTCTGCGGGACTAAGGAGCCTACTGTCTCCAGCTGACCGGGGCTGTGGAGCTGGTCTCCGCAGGACAGCATAGTTACCTCACCCCCAGGCTCCAGCAGCACATCCACTGTCAGGCAGGTCACGCTGTCTGAGGGAGGGAAGGCCTCCACTACCCCGCCTGGACACAGAGACGCACGAGATGGCAGAAAGAAATGGATGCATGGATGCATGGATGGGTAAAGTACCAACAAGCCTGACTGAGGCAGAGGAGCAAAGGTTGGCCATAAAAAAAAGAGCTCCCTTATGTTATTGCGGCCATTTAGTTTTTTGATTCATTAATTATTTTTAACTTGGTAGTTGCTACAGTTTAATAAGAAGTTGAAGGAGAATAAATGCAATTGTCAGTTCACATAGGCAACATTCGGGCACTAAAAAAGGGCACCGAAAATTAGACTTGGCATATTCAAAATGGGAGTATTTCCCTGCAAATAGCATTCAGCGGCTGACAATAGGCATCTAACCTTGCCGGAGGAAGGTCTTGAGGAAGCAGGCCCAGTTGGGATAGCGGGAGGTTTTAGCGGGCTTGGCGTGACGGGCCAGCCACTCTGGGACCTCGTCTAGATATTTGAGCAGAACGGGCTCCTGCAACGAGGAAAGTGAAAACGTGTACATCAGGGATCTATCGGATCCGAGTTAAGAGAGAGATATAAGGGCACTAACGCACAATTTGTTCATTCAATCACAGGAGAACGTGTCCGGGGCAACTACTTCATTTTGTCGCATTACCATAGTATTCCCAGCATCAACTACATTGCTGGAAATACCCTTGTACCACCCGGACGGCTCCGCTAACCTCGCTGTTATCCTTGAGACCTGATCGGTGGCAGCTTCAGTTTCTTTGTGAGCATCTGATGGACACTGCACGAGGGTCCGTCTGTGAGTGACAGCCTATTATCAGAGGGCCTCAGGAGTCTAATGGCTTTAACTCACAGCCACGGAGACAGCACCTGCCCTCAATAACAACTCCCTCCGCTGGGCGACTGATGAATACCTAAGCTAACCCCCATCTATCTGGGGATCAATCAGGGGCCTGACTGGGATCGATATCACTCTTGTTTCTGTAACTAGGAAATGCCATAATGGTTTTGCCACTTAATTATGCTGTTAATTGCCAACTTTCAGTTTCAGTGGGTGTGTCTAAAAACAGTTTGGCAATTTAACATAATGCACCCTCTCTTTTTGTCTAACCTTGCTGCAAAGTAATGAAAATGATTATTGTTTTAATCCTTTTGTCATGCAACCGTCCAAATCAGATGAATCTTGAAGTAAGACAGAAATCTATCGATCTTGAATCTTCATGCCTATGTAGGCTGGATGAGGTGTTTAGATGAAAAGAGAAGAATTGATTCTCCACTGTTCTTTTTAATTGCAAGGTACTAAGTGCTGTAATGTCCCCTGTTACAAAGGATATCATTTTGGCCACACAGGTCTGAAGAGCATGGGCTCGAAACGTCGCTCTTTAACTGCAAAATAATAAATAACCAACAAAAGGGAGCGATAGTGTGCAGCTCGACCTTTTTCTGTGAAACTGAGCCACCCAGAGGAAAAAGACGAGTAGATTCTAAATGCAAAAGATGTCTTTGTTCTTTTATCAACTCTATCTATAACGTCACTTTGTTTTGAGTATATTCTGTCTGGCTTCACTGGAGTCAGAACTGGAGATTATGCTGTTGACATTCCAGTCATGTAGCAGCCATCATCATATTCAAGTACTGTAAGAGACGAGGTCAAACGCTACACAGTGATTCCCCCCTCCACAAGCCATAAAGCACACAATGGCGCGGCAAAAAGTGTAAGGGAACGGTTGCCATTTTCAACGGAAGAGCAAGCTCACCCCAAGACTTTGCCTATGCAGTTCACAGAAACAGCGGGACACAGGGAAAAGAAAGGGAGGTATTTTGCAATAAATTATTTGGACTTAAACTGCAAGCAGCACTTTGTGATAGGATTCAAGCTTTGCTTGGTGTCCACATAAAGCCAGGCAATCTGCCTATAAATAAAAATAGATGTAGCTCTGCTGCTTTGATTGCCATTTGATCTTGCCATTACATTGCCAGAACAGCTGAGGACCTAAACGTCTCAAGGAACACCTCCCCATGAGTAGCCATACAATCTGTACACATACTAATTTATTTACTTCAGCAATCTGTCCAACTCTGCTTCTGCTTGAGGAACTGGGTATGACTTTAAGCATCATTCTCCTAAAAAACATGACTAATTTAGGTAAGAGTAGAAATTAAACATATGGTTTGCTTTCACTGCCACCACTTTTCAACAATACAATGACAGAAGCAAAACAGCCACTACAAATCATTGGCATGGTTAGGACGCACGCACGCACGCACGCACGCACACACGCACACACACACACACCAGAGGCGGGCCACAGCAAAATGGTTTTAGGAATTAATTATGCTCACGCAGAACAGTAGATATCGGAAGTCTTCCTGTCCCAACAGAGAGACAGCACACCACTTAGACAAGAACATCTGTAAAAAAGTGCCCCTTTACTCTTTAGTGGCAGTGATTATAAAATGAGCCATTTCCTTGACAAACCTAACCTAAATAAGGTGTTGCTCAAGATCTGTTTTCACACAGCATGGCAGAAAAAAAGAAATACTCCATCTGTTGACGCTATTAGGTGTCATTTTTACCCTCTTGTGCCTAATGGTCCATATGCAAGCTGTGTGTTTCAGTGCTTAAGTGTGTGTATGGCCCCCTTCAGGCATTGTATATGTGCAGATCTACACCTCTTTAACCTCTCACTCGCTCTGTGTAAACGCTGAAAGAGGCCCGGGGGCTTACCGCAGGCTGGAACATTATGCCAGCGGCCTCGGCTGCCGCAACATTTTGAGGAGCAGACTATTCTCTAGACCTCCGCGGAAGCTGCTATAATGTGGATGGGACTACCTCCTCCACCTCCTCCTCCCTAATCCTCCAGCCTTTCTTTACCGTTGCCTGAAGGGATCAGAGGTTGGGCCAAGTATTATTCTAAAGGCCGACACAGTAAAATCCTTAATGTTAATTTACCCAAACGGAGCCGTAAGGGTTTCTACACGCCGAGTTAAATCAACTGTGCACAAGGTTTTCTCTGTCCGCCTCTCTGTTTGTTTAGATAGACAGCCTTTCATGCTGAGTCGCACAGAACAAGCAATAATTAAACAATAATGCACAGTCCACTTAAACTAATGCTGAGGTTACTCTCCATCCCCATCCTCATTGGTGTGGAACATGCTAGTGAGTTGCTGAATGTATCAAAAGAAAGTGTGGCTTAATCTATACTTAGAACTGTTCAATTATGAATTAATATTCAAAGTACTTTATTTAATCGTTTGAGTCTCTTGAATAATTAATAGAACCGCAGTCATTTTAATGGCTTCACCCACTGTATCTGTAGGCATTAAGCTTAAAATGCTCACAAATATTTAAGATTGTGAATATCTATCGCATTCGCCAGCATTCATTGCTATCGCAATTAGGTCAACGCTGTTTTTCAGCCAAGTGGCGCCATAATGAGTGCTATATCTCAAAATATACTGCTAGACCTAAACATCCATCTACACTTGCCGCTGCGAGGATATGACAGCAACAAGATGCATTGATATAAAATATTCATAGGCCTATGTTTGACTTTACCAACAATGTACTGTAGCTCTATAGGTCAAATGTTCTAAGCGTTCTGCACTCCACAGAGCTCATAACGTTTAAATAGCCAGCTGGAATGTACACAAAGAAGGGCGGTGTAATAAATTTGGGAGGGAAACGATGGTTAAACAACAAAAAAAAAAACCAAAAACACACACAAACAAACACACACAAAAAAAGCGCCTCCACACTCCCCATCCTGTGAGGATCACAGGATGTGGGCTTGCCTTTGATTAAAAGAGCAAGGTGTAGAATAAAGGCCAGTTAAAGTGTTGTGTCCATATGGCCCAGGAGCCCTGAGGCTGTGGGCCTACGCTGGGGGCCTCGGCACTCTTCCCTCTCCATGGGACCCCAGCTGGTGAAACAAACCCCATTTACTCTCCCGCGCTGCTTCAGCCACCATTATGGACCTTGGCTGTGGCTCAGCCGCGCTCTGCCATAATTAACAGCACCGACGCCACGACAATTACAGCCCTGCACTGCACATACACTATGAATTAAAACCCATTTAGGCCTGAACACATTATGACGATAGAATTTTGACCCCATTCTATAAGTGTCTTTTGAATCCTTCTAAGATTTTTGGAAAAAAAACGATGTTTCTATGTCAGCAATCTGGCCAGCCATGGTCAAAGAAAACGTCCTTTTCACTTAACTGGAGCTCAGTTAGTCTGTTCTTGAGAGACTGCTATGTCAGTGGTTCTCAAACCTTTTCATGTGAAGGACCCCCAAAATGATATTTATTTGGCCACGGACCCCCATTTCAAAATAACTAGTTCCAGGGACCACCCAGAAGCAAAGTTTTAGTTACAAACGTTCGCTTTGAAAATACATAGTATATTCAAAGATTTGCACACATTTTCACGACTTTCTCAAAAATAGCAGATCTACAAGCTCGCAGCGCGGCACTGAGTGCCGCGCTGCGAGCTTGTATATCTGCTATTTTTCACTAGTTAAAGCATTCAATAATTCTAGGCCCTAAATGGGTTAAAGAAGTTAATAGGAGGGAGGCATGACGAGCCCCTAAGAACCTTGAGATGGCTGCCGTTCTTTGGAATAAAATAAAAGGTAAATGCAAAATGCTCCAAGCCCACAATGATTAGCCTGTAATTAGTTTACACAAAGCTCCCTGTTAAATGGCAAAATGCGGTAATTAACACATGACAGAAAATCAAAGGCTACTTTGTAAGTATATGAGAAATAAGTGCCAGGGGCTCACACGCAGATTACAAGTGTATCAAATGAACACTTGACTTTACTAACTATTAAAGACGTTCATTTAGAGTAGGGAAAGGTTTCTGTGTACATTTGAATATATGTTTCTCATATTTGCACTAGCTAATGTGTGCGTTTAAAATTAATCGTCCCCATTAGTTAGAAAATGAGAGTAATGGATGAACATGCAGTGTGCTAATGGTAGAGATAAATGCATTCATAATAATCAATTGTAATTAAGGATTAAAGTCATAAGTGTAACTGTAACTGCTATCTCAATCTGCCTGTGTATTAGCAGAAGTTAACACATTAATTAGATGTGTTAAGACCACACCTAAAACTGCCAATTATGCTTGTTTTGTCCACAGTGCAACATAAAACGAATCTTGGCATTGGTGAAGGGAAAATCACGTATACAGTATGTAGGCCTACTTGTGATTTTTAATTACATGTGTGTTCCTTTGTCCATTACAACATTAACAAGGATTCAGCTAAACTATATTACCATATAGGTGCTCACCTACTGTACATTAGCACAAGGGACAGTCACATTGCAAAAGTGTATTGGCAAATGTCAGAATACATTCGAAACATAGCATAGACTGAGACCTCAGTCTCTGTTTTTAACAGGCATACAGCAATTTACAAGTGACGAGCATTGCTCTATGAGCTGGCATCTTGGGTTGAGTTTTAACCCATTCAGAACGGGTACACATTATAGTGTATTATTATTTTATGCTTTAACTATTGAAAAATAGCAGATATACAAACTCACGTGGCACTCGCGAGCTTGTAGATCTGCTATTTTATATCTGTTCTATGTCAGCAATCTGGCCAGCCATTGTCAAAGAAAAGGTCCTTTCACTTAACTGGAGGCCGGAGTAGCTCAGTTAGTCTGTTCTTGATAGACTTCTCTGTCAGTGGTTCTCAAACCTTTTCATGTCAAGGACCCCCAAACTGATATTTATTTGGCCACGGACCCGCATCTCAAAATATTTAGTTCCAGGGACCACCCAGAAGCAAAATTTTAGTTACAAACGTTCGCTTTAAAAATACGTATATTCAAAGATTTGCACACATTTTCACGACTTTTTCAAAAATAGCTGATCTACAAAGCATTCGATAATTCTAGGCCTAAAATGGTCAGTGCCAAGGTGAGTGAGGGGATTAATAAGTCCTTTTCTACACATTAGTGCGAACTACTGATTGTAGTTGAATGGACAGATGCATGATATCTCTTGTCCTTGATTGAATGCTGGGAGGCTCTGGGGACGATGCTAAAAATACTGTACCTCGGGGACCCCTGCGGGGAGTGGGACTGTTATGTTAAGGTACTTTACTCTGCGCTGAATGATGGTGACACTCTGACCCTGTCGTGACCTGTACTGTGTTTCACCCATCGACAGGCGCACCAATGGCCTGACCTATTTGTGAGTCGCCTAGCCTTAGTTGGGTCTCCAGCAGCCAGGAGGGCAAACCCCATTTTAATAACCAAATGTTATTATAAGAGTCTAAATTTAAATGGCCCGTGATTTCTCATGGGTCTTAATATAATAATAGCACTTGTGTAAAGGCAGAATCTACAAAGCACTTCAGATGTAGCGATAAAAACAAGGCATAATCGTAAAAACAAAAAAAACCATCAATTTAAGTAGGAGATATAAAGGGAACAAAATAAGAAAAGGAATGAGCATAAAAACGACACAAGCATGAAAGGCATGCATGCACATTCTACAACATATTAAAAAAACGAGTCATTGTAGAAATATATATTTAACTAGTGAACCCACATCTGACAGATTGTGACACTGAGTGAATGTTGTGATTTCTTTCTATTTTTCTCCCCCTTTTTTCTTTTCTATGGGGAGGTGGGTCAGAGGTTGTCCCATACCTGCGCCCATGCTGCGCTCCATAGCTCAGGACCATGACGATGGAACTCCTGCACGGCCCAGCCATGGCAGCTGAGGTGACACGCATCACAGTACGCCGTGCCGCGGCCTCCTGCCTCACAGTCCATCTTGAAAAGCCAGCGCTGCACCTCCACGTTCTGAGTCATCAGCCGGGCCAGTGTTTCATGGAGCTGCATCGGAGACATGCAAGTCAGCGACTACAACGACCCGTGACACTTTATGAAAATGTCTTCCACAAGGAACCCCGCAGGAAGACCTCATGCTGTGACAGAGTTTGTATTTGTGTGGACGTCACGCACGTGTGTATATGGGTTTTTCGGTGTCCCACCTGGTTAAGCGTGTAGATGTCTCCCTGTCCAGGAGGAACGGGGACCTCTGCCCCGGTGAAGATTCGTCGCCCTCCAGATTTGGTGCCATAGAGATGGGCTACGGCCGGCTCCGCTCCCAGGATTGGCACCCCGAGCTCATCGGCCACAGCCAGGTCATCTGCATGGGCCACTCCACCCACGATATAGGCCTGCTTGCCCTTGATCAGGTTCCTGATCCGCCGCAGGGTGCGTGGGCTGTACTTCAACAGTGTAGACAGGCACATGTTGTGTGTCTGAGGAAGGAAGAACAGAGCAAGAGAGCGAGGAAGAAGAGAGTGCTCACTGCTGTAGCTAGGAATTCTCTGCATCTCTTCCAACGGTCCCTTGACCTGATTTATCACTATGTACACACAACAGATCTATTATTGTAATAGCCAGCGGGGTTTTGACCTCTCCTGTATTGCGGCAGGTTGAATTGATAAAAAGCTGCCGGTGGGAAGCCTCTCCAATCCTTCACATCTTTAATGTGTGCTAGCAATGAGCTCCTTGGGAATACAACTAATTACTTCACATCTGTATTTATTTGATCCACATGGAATTATCCCTTCTGTCACTGGCAGAATGCGCTGCCAGCCATGGATAGCAGTGATTCATCTCAGCAACATGTCTGGCATGGTTTAACAACAAAACAGCAGGAGAATCAATAGGGAGATATGAAGAAGTCCATGACGCATTGTACATTTAATCTAGTGGGGGGAGAAAAAAAGTTAAAACACAAGGACGTAAGCCTTAATTGAATAGAATGGAAAAATGTTTTTGATGAAACGATAGACCCTGTAAGAATGCAGCGGTCAAACTAAAGATCAAGTCAATAAAATTAATTAAAATGCATTTTAATTATTCATTTGGCATTTAGGTATAAACTGAGATATATCTTAACCATTTTAAAATCACTAATCATCATTACAGATCATTTACATTGACATTTTCCTTGACCTATTTTAGATGCATAAAAAAAGCAATGAGAGGGGGAAGAATATTGAAATAGATGAAACAATGTAACTATAACAGCAGCACGCCTCTGACAATCTCCTACACTACCCTCTGCAGGCCAATACTCAAACTACACACACAGACTCAGAGCAATGCACAAGGTACAGCAATTTAGTTTTGTATTCATTAATGAATAAAGCATAGCATTTTGTAAATACATGAATTATGTTGAGTCCTTACCGGGAACCATTCTACAGCATCAGGTGTGAGGATGGTAAAGTGTCTGAGGCATAGGGACTGAGCTGGGCTTGTCTCACCCACTTCTGTGATCCCGCCATGATGTTTCAGAAGGTTGGCATAGTAGCGATGCATGTCTTCCCCAAGAGGCCGCGGAGAAATGTAGATTACCTCGACGTTCTCATCTAAAAACAACAGCACGCACTTACAGTCGAAGAGCATCGGATGTTGTGATTTGAAATTGAATTGTTGTCGATGTTGTGTTGTCAATTAGATCAGGGGTTCCCAAACGTTTTTGTCTCAGGGCACCCTATGAATATTTTTTTAATCCGAGGCACCCCTACATTATAGTTTTCACTCCCAGCACCTTATATTTATAGCATATCGTCGTTGTCGGGTGGAAACCTTGTATGTCCAAAACCATTCGTTTTGTATTTATCATCTATAAAATGTACTAAACTAGTGAAAACAGCAGATCTACAAGCACACAACGCCTCGCATCGCGAGGCGTTGTGTGCTTGTAGATCGGCTGTTTTCACTAGTTTTGTGCGACAGTGGTTTCTGCCCGACAGTGATGATATTTTAGTGATTATGTTGCGAGGAAAACATTGAGATAATAGCCATTTTGGTTAGAACTGACTGAAAATTACTTTGTACTTCAAGTTTAAAATGATAATAAATATTTTTTTAAGTGTCCAAATAAATTCGAAATATTATCAAATTATCTCGCGGCACCCACTTTGAAAACCCCTGAATTAGATTATTAGTTTATTATTGGATGGAAGGGGCATGTGCGACACAGGGTGCTGAACAAGCACCTTATGCACCAACTTCATTTCAGTTAAGAAGGGAATGCAGAACGAGTGTGTTTGTATTGTATTTGTATGCCCCTACCTCTGACCTCACACAGTCTGCAAATCTGGATGTTCTGGAGGATGTCGAAGCCCCTGAGTTTTGAGCGCTGACTCTGGGAGTAGCCTGGCACAGAGAACAGGGTCACCAGCTTGCACAAAAAAACACTCCTTTTATCTCTAAGTGGGCTTTATGTTGAAAGACCCGGAGCTTTGTAAAGCTATCCTCTGGTGTGTTTGCTACTGGGAAACCCAGGTAGACTTGGGCTGTGGGTGTGGTGGTGGGTGGAGGGGAAACCAATCATGCGCTACTGCAATTAGGTGATTAATTCAGGTTAATAACAGTATGTGTGCGGTGCTCTCGGAGCCCTGCTGAGCCATGTCCAGCCGCCACACGGCAACATCCAGGATCTCAGTAGCGTGTCTGTCTGGATTTCTGCCTGAGAGAGAATCCTCAAATGAATCAAGGTAATTAAATGATTGGATTCATGCTAATTAACAACAATGGGGTTCAACTTTCTAATTATCCTTGCTCACACAGCACTCTCCATAGCCACCCCAAGTGCAAATAAAGCATTCCATCTGCTGGTAATTAGGCTTAATAATTTTAGACAATCGCTCAATGATTTACAATGCACATGCCTGATTACTGTCTAAATATTAGCTCCTCGTTGAAATTGGAACGCGAAGGGATCAGAGCTTACACTCCGTGTTTAGCGCGATCGCGGAGGAGGTCTCGTTCAATTTCCTTTTTTTTTCTTGTTTCTTTTTGATCAGCACTTAAGTCCCTTGTGCCCCCTTGAAAATATTCTGACATAATGGCTTTTCATTTGCTTAATCTGCAAATTAAATGGCAATTGAGGCTAAATTGTTCAGCTCCCTGGCATGTGGACTGTCATCATCTTTGTGAGTGCTTTCCTGCAGAGAGCCATTTGAATGAGACCGGCAACCTCCACAAGGCGCTGCAGACTGGGACAGCAGAGTGGCAGGGCTGACTGCTGCTAGATCAGACACGTGTCGACGCGCGCGCGCGCGTGTGTGTGTGTGTGTGTGTGTGTGTGTGTGTGTGTGTGTGTGTGTGTGTGTGTGTGTGTGTGTGTGTGTGTGTGTGTGTGTGTGTGTGTGTGTGTGTGTGTGTGTGTTGGGCAGAGACAAGAGAGGGAGAGCTACCTAATGACGGGATGTGGATAATGGTCCTCTTGGAGGCCTGGATGTGTTTCCAGTTGGTTGCCAGATGCTAGGGATGGAGGAGAGGAGTGATACATACATACGTACATGCACACAGACACACAGACACATGCATACATGCACACACGCACAAATCATCACATGAGTGCGCAGCACAAATACATCAAGCCAGTCCCTCTCTGGGCCTAACGGAATCAAACCAAGCATAAAATACCACCTTAATTAAATTAAGCGCTTACTTAGAAACATCTCCCAATTAATTCAATCAGCAAGGTACATGATGCTACTGCCAGGGGAAGATTAGGGGGCTTAATTAACAGGGTATGAATGTTTAAAGGGTGAGAACATACATTTAGTGCATGTATACACAGAGAGTGATGGTAAAAGTAAATGAAATAGTAGGCACTAATTAAAACACTGTCTATGTTCACCAGGATGTTACAACCAAGATGACAGCATAGACATGACATCTGCACTGACTGGAAAAAAGGATATTACACGTGGTGTATCTAGGAAGATTGCGTGTCTGTCACGCCACGCTGTTGAAGAACTAATCGAAAGCATTCATTTCATTTGTCTAATCTAATTTGATTTAGACGTCATTAAAGCAAGCAGAGTATAATGTCAACAATGTGGAACGTAACGCTACACCACTGAAATTGATTTCACGAGTGTTGACATACGAGATAAAGAGAAAAAGAGAAAAAGACAGAGAAAGAGAAATAGATTTAAATTAGATGAAGTCTTGGTATGAGGCTTGGCACGGCTTTGAATTATAACACCCTCACCTGGACTCGGCTCCGGTGATTTTCCAGCTGTCTGAAGCGTCGGGCCTGCAGGGCCTCCCTGATGCGGCGCATCTGAGCATGCATCAGCCAGGACGTGGCGATGGTCACCGCCGCCCACTTGCGCCGGCGGTGGCGTGCGAAGGCCGCCTGCACGACGTATCGCCTCCAGCAGGACTGGATGCGGATGGAGGCTGCCTCGACGCCTCCCTCCCCCTTGTAGCGGCGACCGGGCTGTCGCACCAGGTCCAACACCTCCTCCTTGTTGTCAAGCACTGACAGCAGGTCTGTCAGCAGAGGATTCCTTCTCCAAAGTCCAAAGCCATTGTCACTGCCCTGGCTGAAGACCGCTAGTCGCTCCCCGCTCACCCTGGCCAGGGGCACAGCAAACTCCCTAAGCAGCTTCTCCAAGGTTTCAAGAGGGACTGTCATGCTGTCCCAGCACATTTGATAGTGCTGTTTGAAGCGGCAGACATCTGCAGCTGAGGGATCAATCCGCCCCTTCGTGATGATGAAGGGGAGTTCGCTTTTTGCAACAGGGACTAGGGCAGAGAGGTCCTGTTGAAGACAGAGAGCACAGTGTGAGGTACAGCCACCGTGGAGTCAGACATAACAATAGCTATTAGGATTTCACAACTCATAATATTTAGGGCTAGCACTGGACCAAAGAGTTCAAGTCCCCACCCTGATCAACCTTTTTGTTTTTAACTTACTAAGTCCACTAGTTCAGTGTTTATACCTCGGGATTTTCAAGGGTGAAGCACTTGGCGTCTTGCTTCACACTGGTGTGGCCTGAACTCTTGGAGGCTGCCGAGGGAGGGGGCGTGGGTGCAGAGGCAGTCCAGGTGGGCGTGCATTCTCTGCCAGCTCTCTCTTGGGTGGGTCCGGGCTCCTTCCCCCATGTCAGCCGCTTGTGACACCTGGACCTCCTGCCTGTCAGGCCTGAAGACACAAACATACGAACGCAACTGTACTCTATCCCTGGCTGTGTTTAATCAGGTGCAGCCAGCCATCACTGTCAAATCTGACTGGCAGCTGTCCCCACATCTTTAACTACCGATGACTCGCAGTGAGGGATTTGAACCAAAACTCTTTCAAACAATGACCGAATGACTGCAAATGATTAGATTGGCTTGACTCTCACAATCCTGGAGCAGGAGAGGGGATGTGTAATCGCCAGTGTTGTTCCAATAAGCTCCAACACAATGCTTGATTGCCACAGAGGCAGGGCTTTTGTTATCGAGTTCCCATGCCAAGCTTCCCAAATTCAGGAACTGTTCCGAGGAGAGATGCAGCCTTTCTTCATGCTCATCCAAGCATGAACAATGTTCTTCTTAATGACCTGGTAATTGAAAGTCATTCATGTGGACCAACTCAATCCCCTCATAATAATATGTTTATTTTATGTTAAAGTGACATGGAAATTATAAGCGACCGAAGAAGCAGGTGCAATCTGTGGTAAGTCCCAGAAGATGGACTCACCCATCTTGGAAGAACAGGGCTCTTCTCTATGGTGAAGAGAAGCTGACTTGTGCTGTACGAAAGTCTGAAGCAAACCCACATCTACTGCTGATGAGGGAGAGCCCGTCTCCAACAGACTTGAGATGTCTGTGATCCAGAAGAAACATGAGAACCATATTACACCATTATTAACCATTATTATACATCTTTTAAAATTCTATACAGTACAACTGAAACAGGCCTAAAATGTGGTTATAGATTTATAACTAAGGTATACTATAATAAAAAGAAAAAATGTGTGTGTGTGTGTGTGTGTGTGTGTGTGTGTGTGTGTGTGTGTGTGTGTGTGTGTGTGTGTGTGTGTGTGTGTGTGTGTGTGTGTAAATTACAATCAGTGCCAAAATTGAAATAATATATTAAAGTGAATACTCAATGAGACCTAAATCCCATTTCTGGTTTATTAGTTTACACATACATTAAGCTCGGCCTTGACAAATACATGTTTAATTAATATGCAAAAATATAATAAGAAAATCCCTGTGGTCAGAGATTGTGTAGTGCTTTATGCACCCGTCCCTGGAACAACACGCACACTTACTGGAACCATCTCTTCTGTATTTCCTCTATTCCATTTCCCTCTCCTATTGTCAGTCTCAATTAAGGAAAATTACAGAGGGACTGAACTGCCCAATCTACTACCTAATGTGGAGCTATAGTCAAAATTTGAAATCAAATCAAAACTACTGTACAATCACAATATAATTATAATGTTGAGTGAAATAATTTGATTATGAAAGAAATAATTGAAATGACTACATTCACACAGTGGCCATTTTGCACGTACCACATACGGGTAAAATGTGTGAAACAGAGGAGGTATAATTGGTGATCACCTGCTCTCATGTCTTCTTCAGCCATTGTCGGGTAGAGGGGATGGCGATATGCTCCAGCCACAGCAGATATGTTGCTCACTGTGGTGCCTGTGGTTATTCTATGATGTGGAACCTAACCAGTAAGAGGAGGACGTGTTGGTTAAAAAAATCACAACTGTGCGAAGTGAGCGACACCCGTGCATATTTCCTTGGGAAATGGGCCGCTCTGTCCGTAATGTCAGTTACTTTATGTGTATGAGCAGGGATCAGTACTAATACATTCTGTACTAATATAGAGTGAAATGTAGGAGTGGTTTGCACCGCTCAAAGAAGAATATAATACAGTATATAACTCATTGCGAAAGGTGTTTCAGGTACACAACTACGTAATACCAGTATAGGACTCAACCAAAACACCCTCTCTCCTCTTTGCCTTTCTGTCTCACTGTTGTATATGTCACGTCAATCACAACAGAAACCGTTGCCTAACAATGTAAATTTGTCCTGCCGGCATATATAGGCCTGTCACAATTATTACATAATAATAATCGTCTAATTGCAATTATTTGAATAATCGCAATTAGTTTGTCATGTAAAATGTCATAATCGAGCCCTAGGCATATATGGGCATAATTTGGCATAAACATCCACAAGTACCTCTATATATGGGCGTGTAATGTGGTGATTTGTGCTGATCTAGCATGACCATATTTGGGCTGATAATGCAAAGCTTAATTTCCAACAGGCAAATGTCCAGTCCATACAGTATGGGAATAAGGTTGTGCTTACCACAGACCCGCGAGTCGCGACACATACAAAACATGAACGTATACTTAACTTTATATATACTCTACATAATTACAAAGTGGCAATTTTTTTTATATTTTGACTTTTTGAATGAAATGTATTTCTATCTTGTATAAGTAAGCAACCAAGATATGACTTTTGGGCCTAATGGTATGCATTTCCAGAAGGCTGATAGCTACTTATACAGTCCCAAAAAAGCAGTTGTCAACATTTAAGCCAAAGCCTGGCCCGGCCCCATCAAAGAAAATTCAAGCAGTGCAAGTTTGAGAGCCTGTTCAATCTGAATACTATTCGCTTCGGGTCAGTAACTAGATTTTCTTCAAGACAGAACTTTGCAAAAGTCTAGGAAGGCGACCATCCATTAATCAGACCGGTGGCAGCTTGTTGATGTCAGGAAATATGACTTTCTGGCAGAATAAGTGAGAAAGGGAGGGAGGGGTTATTGTATATGATTACAACCAACAGATTTTCTGCATTCATTAAAAGGAACGGGGGAGCTATAGCTCAGGAACTGACAAACTTGTAAACTGGCCAAAAACCCACTTCCTGCAGCAATTAATCACAAGTTGGCAAAGCTTACAGGTTACAAAAAAAAAACATGGAAAAAACTTATTTTCTTATCAACATGGAAGGTGTAGAGTTTGAAAGCACACTACCTGAAAAAACAAAACACACGATCCAACAACGGATAATAAATAATTAACTACACTTTGTTTGCCGCCTTTAGCAAAATAGTGGCCTGTTTCCCCTCAGAATGACGGCTCCAAGCATCTGACTGGTCTGAAGATGCACATGAAGTCAGTGCTGCTGGTCCTCTGAATCTGTCACCTGATGTCCACCTGCTTGTTTCTCCTCAGACCACTGAGCTCTCTGACAGACCACAGGTAGCGGCCAGGTGCTGAGAGAACCTCCCCTCAAAGGCACACATCTGTTTTGAGATGGGGCTTAGGGGGGGCCACCTTTTGTAAAATTGCAAAAATGCAAAAGCTGTTCCCCTGGCATGAGCGGGGAGCGGAGAAGAGCTGGCCTGAGTTTACGGGAGGAGGAAGCAGGCAGAGAGCCAGTGGTTAGCAGTTGGGTAAGCCACGGCTGTCTTATTGGCATGCTGGAGCAGGTACCCACTTCTGTCCAGAGACAGCTGTAAACCAGTAGCCCATAGCACAGCAATCAGGCACCCGTTTCCTTAGAAGAATGCTGATGTGTTGCAATCTGCCGGCTTTACGCTTCTCGCAGCCAGCACTTCCATCCTCTCCTGTATCAGAGTGACAGTCTTGGCCTCTATTCCTCATGACAAGTATGGCATAGAAGCACCGGGGAAAAAAAGGCACTGGAGAGGGAAGTGTGCAAAGTATGTCTGAAACTAATGGCGACCTTTGCAAAGATTAATTTGTTTACTGTGATGGGTACGGGCTGTCATCACTAAGCCAAGTGACCTTTGTGTCACTGTCTCTCTGTCTGTTCACGGAGACTTGAGTCATCTATTAATACGGAGCGATCCCATCACTCTTCACTCCAGCATAAAGTGTCTTTTGCAATAACAGGCACAGAAGCAGCAATGTCGAATTCATCTCAGTTAGCTGCATGAATTCTCATAATGCTTCCTAATCAAACCCTCCCTATAACAGTGGTGCTGTATGCTACAATTGATATCAATAAAAGCTCAGGACACAGGGGATCAATATCTCATGGTATAATGAAAAAATGAGAAGCACTGATTGAGTGAATAATAGGTGAATTACACACAGCTGTACATTATAATGCAGTTACTGGTGACAGCTTAACACCTCATAACCCTGGTAGGCCTCAGCTCCCCAAAAAATACCTGAGCTTGCAGTAAAAGGAGAAGTTCACCTCCATCAAGCCCTGATAGCATATGGATCTCATTTCATTTAATGAATGAAGGAGGTCAACAGTATTGGTTCAATTCTACACAGCCATAGAAGAATCTCATACAGTACATCGTAACTGTCTTGTTCACTACTCCATCTGTCTGATCCTAGGGCAAACTGCAGTGTCTCTTCTGGCAATTGTAGAGAATAATCAATTATCGCTTCCCTTGAGGGTCTGTGTGACTTCAGGTGCGGGACAGACCTGGGTCAGCATTCAAAATGCATATAATTCCTTTTTTGTTTTTACCTGCTTATGAGTGGAGTTTCCTATTTAGAGCGATGGAACGAGTCCCAGAATATTTTAAAGATGACAGTGAAGCATTTGAAATTCAATTTAGGTTAACAGCCAAATGTACTGTTTTCATTGTCCTTCTTATGTTTGATCTTTGCATAGTCTCGGACTGCTGGTTATATTTACGTTTGTACATATTTTCTATATACTGTATGTAGGTATCTTCTATGCAATTCAACAGTTGTTCATTATCAGATGAGTATATTCGAGGCCACTGTCTTTATAGGCATCCTGAGTAGCAAAATCTATCATATTTAGTTATTCTTCGCCACGTGAGTGCTTGAACTGATCCCTGATTTGTAATGGGATGTGTTCACCGACTCACAATGACAAACGTTTAGCACCATTTATTTTGGCATGGAGTAGCCTAAACATGTATGGTGTAAACAAATCTTATGACCCCTATCTGTAAAAAAAGGTAAACTAAGTTACACTCTCACAGATTACTCACCGTATTTATACTCCTTCTGTGCACCACAGGGAGAGGAATCCCAAACTTTTCATGCATCAGCTCTCTGTTCTTTGGGTGCCCAGGATTACACAACAAACGCATTGCAAATGCTGATTTGTGCTGAAGGAGACAGAAAGAACAGGAATGAAA
This sequence comes from Nannobrachium achirus, assembly GCF_963921795.1. Taxonomy (NCBI): domain Eukaryota; kingdom Metazoa; phylum Chordata; class Actinopteri; order Myctophiformes; family Myctophidae; genus Nannobrachium; species Nannobrachium achirus. Next base: position 17,580,371 of record NC_137820.1, read on the forward strand.
GATGAACAATGTGATTAGAGTTGTGTGTATAGTAAATACATAGATGACCTATCTATGTATAGATAGGCTGAAATGTAAGATATCTGTTAAAAAACAAATTCAATGATCTTATCTACCTTTTCGCCAGGTGAGGGTCTTGTAAGGTCCACTGTTTGATGGATGATGGCTGGAAAGCTCTCCAAAGTTGGCTTCCTGTATAGTAGGAAGGAAATATTTTAGGCTCACAATTCCCATCACAAAAATGTCATATTGGTGCTGGTATCTAACTTGATACTAAAGTAAATACTGAATTATAGTCTCACCAGTCCACACCCTAGGGCTATAGGCTAGCTAGGTCACACAGGAGAGTTTAGATGCTGTAGCCTTACTAGCCTACGTTCTCCTTTGCATGTTAGAATGCAATTTAAACATGTTAAAGAAAGCATAGAACATGGGCTCTGCTTAGTTTACCATTTGGGAATCTGTATTGTCCTCTTCTGTAAGTCTTCAATGCAAGGAAGAATTAGCAACTGCTTGTTCACTGTTTTCAGATACTCTTCTGCACGTTTCTGGACAGACATGAGAAGATAGAAAATAAAAATGAAGATAATATAATTAAGATTATCATCACCAGTCAATACTTTTTTTTAAAGAGCCACACCTTGATCACACTTTCTGTCCTGCAGATGGCAGTGTCTAGTGCTTGAATGTCCAATGTTTCTGCTCCACCACTGATACTGTGCTTGAGCTCTCTCAAGTCATCTTGGACCTGCAAGACACATTATATAATGTTTTATTATTATTATTATTATTATATTAAAAACATACAGCACGTTTCAATCTGTGTTTATGAAAGTTATAATATAATAATAATAATATAATACACTTAATACATGATATACACTAATCATTTAAGTTATTTTACCATCAGTTGGGCTGTTTTTCAGATTCAAATTTTCTAAAATATGATCTGAGCTAAACTTAAACATTCAGGATGGTGCATGCTTTCTTTTTTGCAGATGATTAATGAATAAATTACCTGAATTAAAACTTTTCCAACTTCATCTTCATATTGAAGTGACATTTTTGTGAAACCTGTATTCAAAATAAGTATCAGAATGTCACGATCAATACATTACATTTCATGAAGGTATAAGAGCTAGCTAGCCTATACTATTTGTCCACGCATTCTCAGTTAAAAAGAGACACTCCGTAAAGAAATCTGTTTCGAACTTTTGATAGATTGTTCGTAACGATGGCAACAAGACGCACTTCAGGTCAGTCATTTTCACTATCCAGCAATTCCATCTGGCAGATTCGTCAATCGTCATTGAAGAGAGTGGACCAGCTTACGAATAAACACTATTTCTGAACGATTGTGATCTTTGAAAAATACTCTGGCCAGGAAAATAAAATAAGACATATCACACATCTGCTGTTACTTCTAGATGTGCACAGTCAGCTATATACTTTTGTTGAGGTATCGAAAGCGCATAAGCAAGCAAGCAAAAAAAAAAAAAAAAAAAAAAAGAGGGGGTGGGGGGTTGGGGTTAGAATTTGTTCAAGACTATTTCGCAAAATGGCAAAAGTCATGTCTAAAATGTACCACAAAAACTAACCAAGTCACCACTACACTTTTCCACTGAGTCTCGCAGTAGAGTAATGACAAGCTGCCCTACATAATATGGGGGCGGTGTGTTGACGAGCGGTATGTTTACTGCAGGTTTTTACTGAGATCTGCCCCGGAAGAGAACATGTCGGGCGGTACAGTTGAAAGGTGAAAGTATGGTAGCTAATGCTAGCTAGTAGCTTCTAGAGGTTCTGGTCTGAATGTAATGGATTTAACTGTAAACACAGCAATAATGTCCGCGTGTGAAGAAGATGAAGAAGACACAACAACCACACCTCCATCTGTGCTCGTCACAAGCTGCGATGTTTCTTTTAAGGAAGAAGAGCTGATAAAACGTACGTTTATTAAGGCTTGGAATCGCAGGAAATAGTACTCGACGAGCACCGCTGATGTGACATTACGTGGACAATATGTGGTGTTATTATTTTGTGTTATTAATGACACGCAATTTTTCAGATCCCTTGTGATGTGCCGAAGTAAACACAATGTTGTTGACCTATATTCTATAGCGTGTCCTCTTGTATTACTTAGTTTTCTGTAATGTACATTGTAAACTGTCTGTGTAGCCTGTTTTAGATTGTCACTTTTACTTTTTTTTTTGTGACTGTGACAGAAGACCATTTGTGGCTTTGTTTCCTTTTATTTTAGAGATCCTCAATCCAAACAGTTTGCCAGAGCCCTCCAAGCAGGAACAGTCTGTGGTTTGGTACCCATGGACGATCAACAATAAATACTACACAGCCGATGTCAGTCTATGCACAGTTCCAAGCACATTCCAGATGACTTCAGAGATTGCTCAGTCCATGCAAGCTTTCATAGCTTATTTTGACAGCACATCGGTGGGTTCCTGCATCAAGAAGTTGACTTCGTAGACAGCTCTAGTCTAGCCCTAGAATGACTGATATTTTAATTATTATTTTGCCATAGAAACTCAATAACCAGTTTCGTGGAGGCATTCTATTGGTGGTGTGTACTAGTGATGCTGTGAATGTTGCATAAATTAAAGAGAATGTGGTCCTTATGAATCTCTTGTGGAAAAGTGGAGATAGTTTACAAAAAAATCCTGCCACGTTTTCTGCCAGCACTTTCAAATGTACATAATGATGACCCCAAAATGCAGCAATTAATTAATAGGCGAGTACACACGGCGCACAACGAATTAGACTGCCACTGAAATGGCTCCCTCAAAGAAGATGCATTGAGTTCTGCTGTATAATATATATAGAATAGATACAGTATATGGTTTATCAGCCATTATAGGGCTAAAACAGCTTATGCAATGTTGTGCATGTCATGATGTCACCTGTGGTATTTCACAGAAGGATGGTTTGGAAAAGCTTTCTCCCTGGATATCTGTGGTGGAGGATCTCACACCAGAGGTGCTCATTCTGGTGTGTGACAGAGTTTGTGAAAGTGGTGAGTAAAACCTAACCACTTTCAACCTGGTGTCCACATTTTGGGCATGTCATTGCAACCGTAGGTCGCAGTTTACTATCAGAACCGTCGCAGCTTGTCTGTATACATCCGTCTGTCCGGACGGACGTGTACACTTTTGTAAGGTCTGTGGGTTTTCCGCTCTGGCATCATGCTCTGACATCACTGTGATGTCAGGGGAACCACTCTAACAGAATGGGTTTGCCGCTCTGACATCATGCTCTGACTTTACCGTGATGTCAGGGGAACCACACTAACAGAATCCCTTTTATGCCCATATATGGAGTTCCCTGATGCCATATCTAACAGGATTTCATATGGGAATGCCCATAAATGGAGGCCACATCGGCCACATACCACACCAACAGAATCCATATACATGTATGGCCAAGACCGATGGCCAAGACAGCCCATATATGTGTGGCTGGTTCTACAGACATCTCCATGTATGGCCATAAAAGGGATTGTATGTATGATGTCAGATGTCATAGACGTGACGTCATAGGACATTCACATAACAAATAACTGAGTAAGCATGTTTAGGCTCTCACAGTGTATCTCCATATACTAGGGGTGTGAATCTCCCATCACTGAGGCGATACGATACGCATCTCAGTAAAATTGCCTACAGTGGGGGTCCCTGCTTGATTTCTCTCTTCTCAGTTAAGGATCCTTGACCTGTATTATTATATTGTATGAATACAATCTAGGATTTTGCCATTTCTAGACAAAATGTTTTAAAAAGTAGATCTTTGAGTCACAACGTGTCGCGTTGTGAGCTTGTATGTCTGCTATTTAGGTGTGTGCGCGACAACGTCGAGTGCCAAGTATAAATCAGGCTCCTCTCTTTGCAGAGAGAGAACAGCAGCAGCAGAGTGTGCTGCATCAACAGTAAAAAGTTGTGAAACAGTGTCAAATACTTTGTTTTAATCGCTAGCTGCACACCCAGTAACGTTATTGTAGTTCATACGTGTGTTTAAATCAATTCCGTCAAAGACTTGACAAGAAGAACAAACGGGCATGGATTGTGGATAATCACTTGCGTGCTCCAGTCCAGTGACACAACAACGGATCACATCAGCGAACATTGGACAGGGATGTTATAAAGCTAAATGTGGTTGGCCTACTAATCTTGCATTTTTAACCCGTGGGCGCACGGATGGGTGCTGTCTGTATCTGCAGTCGCTAGGTTGGGTGTTCACTGCGCTCCGCTCAGCTGCTCAGTGCGCTGTGGAAGACGCATGTCTGTCTAGTTGCTACCAAGGGCTTTTTTGGGGAGGGCTGATGGGGCATTCAATGCGCCTCGGAAACACAGGATAGAATGAAATACTACATGCAAAAACCGATACAACCGTGGAGTTTACCGATCCAGACACTCACGGAAAGATACATCACAATTTCAGCCGTCAATTGTACCGATACACACTGAATGAACGGATTCACTCATATCGCGCACGTTTGTATCGCAATTATGATACGTATTGATTAATCTCCGCATCCCTACCATATACAGTACATGGATCTCCATAAATGGGTACCAAGGATCTCCATATATGGGTAACTTGTCCGATATACATCACTGGTCAGCTGACCAAGACATGGGCAAAACTCGCCCTTCAGGGCGATGTCGCTTGTCGCCCTGAGGCGTCTTACTAGTTATTAATCAATGTGCAAGCAAAGTGCCTCTTTGTGTGCTGATAATAACAATAAAAATGTGTGTCACCCACATGTGGATTTGATGTATGTATTCATAATCTATAGGGGTTACCAGGCATGAAGCACAGCAGTGGTGTTTGAGTCACGCCTTTGAACTAGTGGAGCTCAATCCTCAAGAGTTGCCAGATGAAGATGGTAAGTTTGGGATAGCAAGTGAACGTCATTCATGTTAATATTTACATTCATATTACATCTATATCATGTTTGCTTTACCATTCTTATTGTTGTGGTTGCATTTTCCAGATGACTTCCCGGAGTCTACAGGAGTGAAGAGAATCGCACAGGCCCTCAATGCCAATGTGTGGTCTAATATGGAGATGAAAGACGGTGAGATAACATGACTCGTAGTAGCCAAGCACACCTCTTTATACAGCATTCAGCTGATAATATTTTTTGTTTTTATTCCTGTTGGTGTAGACATGCATAACTCAGTATCTGAACATTTCTCTGTTTCCCAGAACATAACCAAGGATTTGGCCTAATGAGTAGCCTTGTGGCCTCCAGGCATAACAACCCACGTAGCTGCCAAGACCCAACAGTCAGTCATATTTTTATTATAACTGGGGGGTATTCAACAAGTGAGAGTCAGTGTTTGTTGAACATAATTTTCACAAAACCATGTTAAAGTTTGTTCTGTAATTTCTGTGACAGTCTTCTAGTTTGCCACTAGAGGGCGCAAATGACAACAAGGATGCCAAGGTAACAGAGACTGCTGGCAACACAGACACACAGGTGGAAACAATAGTTGGTGAGTGAATCGTTGCCTATGTACCAGAATGAGGATAATATATTTACCTATACTAAGGTTATATTAAGCCTCGTAGGCACTGTACCAATAAATGTGACAGTGACTTACCAGTTGTTTCCTTTCTTAGATCCAATGATTGATTTAGACATCCAGGAACTAGCCAATCTAACAGCAGGGGATGCAGATGTGGAGAACTTTGAGCGACTCTTCACCAAACTAAAGGAGATGAAAGGTAGTCATTGATCCAGTGAATGGGCAAGGAACACACTCATAACTCGTCCATCTTAATCTATGTATCAGTCAGCTGATAGTGATCAGGTGTTTCAAATTTGTAAATTGGGTCATAAAGGACCATCTACAAATATCTATAAATATATAATAATTGTCTCCACCAGCCGAAGGCTGAGGGAGAGTATGTTTTCCCCTCCGTCCGTCCGTCCGTCCGTCCGTCCGTCCGTGCGTGCGTCCGTGCGTGCGTCCTCGCAGTTTGTGAACAGCTAATCTCAGTCACCGTTGGCCCGATCGCTGCCAAACTGAGCACACACACTCCCTGGATGCCAATCTAGAACCTCTGCCCCACATTTTTCAAATCAGCCTCATGGTGGCGCTATAACAGGCCGATTTGTGTGGCCTGGTTGTTACCAGCTAATCTCCGGCGCTGTTGGCCCGATCGCTGCCAAACTGAGCACACACACTCCCTGGATGCTAATTCAGAACCTCTGCCCCACATTTTTTAAATCAGCCTCATGGTGGCGCTATAACAGGCCGATTTGTGTGGCCTGGTGGAGACCTGTGCTCGGAAGAGCACTGCTTCTAGTTAGGTTATGAAGCCTGGACAGTAACCATTGAGACATCACAGGATGTTTCACTTATAGCATTAATTGTCATGACATTTGTCTAAACTCATATGTGCAGTAGTTGCTGGTTTTCTTTCACATGAAGATGCATTCTGTTTTACAACTTCCAGACAAAGCTTCATCTTTACCCCATGAGCAGAGAAAGGTTCATGCAGAAAAGGTAGGCAAATGTACTCGCCACTGGCTACAAGATTCCACAATCCACATTCCACACAATTAAAATGATTTGGTTCACAATCTGAAACTAGAGTACAATCCTCATATTTGTTAGTTAGCAGTGTTTTCTATCTAATCTAACTAGTCAAGATCTTATTTAAACAAATATCAATAAAATGTCATCATATTGTATGCTCAGAGTTGTTCTTCATATGGGCACTATATAGGCCAATTGATTCATTTATTAAATGCATGTTTATTTATTCGACTTAAAAAAGAGTAAACAAATCCTAACAGGCTTTGCCCACCTCGGGGGCGAGAGTTAGATGAGCAGGCAGTAAGCATTGACATCTATTTGCTATTGAATACGCAACATAAATAATTTGATTAAGAACATGTTCCATATCACATCGGTTGATCCTTGGGGTAGCCACCTATGTGACACTGCTGCTGCTGCTGCTTCTGTGTTTCTGACGTGGCGTTGCGGGACTGTTGCTCTTGACCAGGGGTGTCGAACTCATTTTGGGGTGAGGGCTGCATTGGATGAAAGGCGACTTGATGAGGGCCGCAACCAGTCACGGATCGGATGGCATGCACACTCGCGCACATGTTCGCTCTGTTTTTCTTCCTGTCGTCTCAGCCACTGCTATAGCTAGCAGTATAGCAGTATATCATTAAAGTAAAATAGCTACTTTCATTATTGGTATTACAGTTGCAGTTAGGTACGAGAGATGCTATTTGTTTAAAGGAGTAGTTCATCCCCAAAATGTCTTTTTTTTTTCTTTGATTACTCACGCCATGGAGACTTGAGTTCAATAATATATTTGTATTTTATTTGTCGCATTACTAAGACAAAAATGTGATAATAGTACACTTCCCGCCATTGATTCATTTTATTATTATTATTATATTTTCTTAACAACATTAATTTCCATGTCTAATATGTGTAATCTTTGAGTACAGTTCGAATATTGTTGGTATGTTCAGGTATTATTCATAGCCAGACCCCCACCCCATTCCTAGCAATGCTGTCATCTTCAGAGAGAGAGAGAGCTGGTCACTTAACATTCCAATCAATCAACTCAATCACTGCCAGCTGGTGGGAGAAACCTAGCCTGCAGTGAATAGGCATTAGTTAGGTTAATTCTTAAAACAATCATAACTCTTGACAGGAATGGGCTAGAGGCTTACTTTTTTTGCTCAGAAATGTATGGGCCGGATTGCCGTATGTTTGACATCCCTGCTCTTGACAGACCACCATGTGCCGTGCGCATCACCAACATTACAGTTTGCATGATAGGCTATTAATTCCCACTGATGCGGTCAAACCAAGTGTTTGATAGTTCTCTTAAGTGTACGTTTTCTCTTTAGTTTTGGACATGTGGTGGTGGAGTTAGTACTAGGCTATCATTGTTCTACATTAAGAGTCTTGCTCGTTGTGTGTCTGAAACTGAATTTCCCCCTTGGGAGGAAGTAGGCAACTAATTTAATAATAAATACACACAGTGGTTTCCACCCGACAGGCACAGAGAGGACAGACAGGACATAACCTATGGCATAGAGAGGAAGGCACAACCTGGGTCCTATAATTGGCCTTATTTTAATTGGCCTTATTTATTTCGTTCATTACTGTTAAATTCAGTGTTGATGGGCACATTGGACAGTTGATGTTCCATATTTATGAAAATATGGAACAAATTGCATCCAAACAAATTGGGACCCTGAAAAAGTAACTTGGCTAATTGTAATCATTTATTACTCGTTACCTTAATTAAATAATAAATTACAGTAACTATTTACTTTTGTAACTTATGTCATTTCAATTTTCCCCATCTGACGATTTGCATTTATCTGTTCATTAATCTGTTCTCCAGGTTGCAAAAGCCTTTTGGATGGCCATTGGTGGGGATGAAGACGAGATAGAGGGCTTATCATCTGGAGAGGAAAGCTAAAAAAAAAAACAGTGCCAGTGACTGAGTCATCCTTTCCCCTGGTCCATCAGAGCTATCCTGGGGACCTTTCAAGATGCAGCACCCTTTGACTGGCTCCTAGCACTGGGATTCCGATTGCAGAAAGACTGAAAGGTGGTACATTGTGACATTTATGGCTGTGTGGCCCTTCGTTTTAAATTATGCAATGCTGCAGTATAATGGGAAGCAGTTGATTTCCTTATCAGGGACAGAAAGCTGCTTGGAAGAAATGGAAAGTGCTGTCATGAGAGGCTATGGACAGTTCTGAAGAGCATTGGTTACACTGACCGTAACTCACCGCCTCTTCTGGATCCTTGGCTTCACCTTTATTTTAGTGAACCTGAAGGCATTATGGTGATAAAAGTGGAAACATTGAATAGATAAATTATGTGTGGTTTGATTATCAAGTCGTTGGATTGTCCATGTGTAGGTACAGATGTCACATTTCTTTCTAAGTGATATGTGTGCCTTCCAATGAAAAATAAATCGTAAGACATTTAGTGTACATTCTGTCAAGTTACATATCTGTAGATGATTAAAGATACTTTATTTCACTGTGGTCTGTGTGTTTTGTAAAAGTGAAACTTATTGTTGCACTGTACGCTTACCTGTGATTTATAGTCTGAACAATGACAATTCAGAGTTTTGACTCATTCAGTTACAGTTTTATTAAATTGTCACAGATAACAAAACAATGCTCATTTTAAAATAAATGTAACAAAACATGTACATAAGACCTGGAACAAAAAAAGCACAAGCTAACGTTACAAGGGAATAGAATTACTGATACAGATCTACCATCTACTTATGCATTGTTGTTTAACACAGTAGGTTTAGTTTAGCACCGTGTAACTGCTTTGAATAGATTACATGACAGTCTTTTTTAAGTGCAATATTCACATGGTGATTGGACAGACACTATTCAAAGACATCTAGCAGATTACACATGCCTTGTATTGTAGCAATGTACATGAAATGTGGGATATACTGTAATCACTGGACAAGCTAAAACACTACTAGCCAAGCTTAATACGGCTCACAAAGAAATAGGAAAAGTGTAATTTACCCATAGCATACTGTAGGGTAAAATGTGTAGGAGGTGATCATTTTTGAAGACTTCAGTACCTCAAATGCAGTGGTAAGTACATTTACTGAAGTACAGTACTTAAGTAAAGTTGAGGTATTTAGAGTATTTCCAATACTTTCACTTCTACTACACTACATCTTGGATCCAAATATTGACAACTTTAGTTACTTTGTAGATTTTGATAGCCGATCTACAAGCTTGCAATGCGTCGCAATGCGGCACATTTTGAGCTTGTAGATCTATTTAAAAGATTTTTATACATTTGAAAACTTAAAATGGGACATTCTGCACAATGAGTATGTTTACTTTTGGTACTTTTAAGTACATTTTGATGCCAAAACCTTTGTACTTTTACTCAAGTAAATTTTGAATTCCAGACTTCGGGTGCCCTCACACCAAAATACCTATAAGAGTGGAATCCGTGTTCCCCCAATGCATTGCAATGAGAGTGAAGCGGTTTCATGCCAGCAGAGGATTTCTGCAAAAAACGCTCCCTTAGGGTGCCCTCACACCAAAGTACCTATGAGAGTGGAATCCGCGTTCTGCCAATGCATTTCAATGAGAGTGAAGTGGTTTCATGCCAGCAGAGGATTTCTGCAAAAAACGCTCCATTCTCATTGAAATGCATTGGTGGATTCCACTCTAGGTATTTTGGTGTGAGGGCACCCTTATCATTGAAATGCATTGGCGGAACGCAGATTCCACTCTCATAGGTATTCTGGTGTGAGGGCACCCTTAGTTGTAAGGGTACGGTCACACCAAACTACCTATGAGAGTGGATTCCCAATTCCACGGACCGTGCTGCGGTCACACCAAAGTATGGTTGCCAGCTGATAAACTCTTTGTGCATGGCTGACTAAAAATGCAGAGAGCGCATTTTTCCCAAAGCCTGTGACGCACCCGTCACTAACTTCCAGGACCCTCCCTGTATCCAGCACCGACTCACCCGAGTGGACAGAGGGGGAAAACACTGCGTGGAGAATGTATCTGCTCCAGCATAAACGCAAGGTCTGCGCGGCACACAGAAATCCTGGCATGAAACCTCTCCATTCCCATTGAAATACATTGGCAGAATGGGGAATCCACTCTCATAGGTCCTTTGGTGTGAACGCAGCCTAAGGGTACTATGTTTTTTTCAATGAGAATTGAGCGTTTTTTTGCAGAAATCCTCTGCTGGCATGGAACCGCTCCTTTCTCATTGAAATGCATTGGCGGAACGCGGATTCCACTCTCATAGGTATTGTGGTGTGAGGGCACCCTAAGGCTGCCCTCAGACCAAAATACCTACGAGAGTGGAATCCGCGTTCCGCCAGTGCATTTCAATGAGAGTGAAGCGGTTTCATGCCAGTAGAGGATTTCTGCAAAAAACGCTCCCTTATCATTGAAATGCATTGGCGGAACGCGGATTCCACTCTCATAGGTATTTTGGTGTGAGGGCACCCTAACAGAGTATTTCTATATTGCAGAATTGATACTTATACTTAAGTAAAGAATGAGTAAATGAATCTTTTTCCACCTCTGCTCAAATGGGACATTCCACCGCTGGTGCATGCTCTACCCACAGGGTTCACACAGTGCTTAAGTCCTAACAACTGCCAAAGATTTGTCACATGTGGTTTTTCATATATTATGAAAAGGATATTTTCCAATAATGGTACAGGTACAATGTCATGATTCACAAAGAAATGCACTAAGCCTAAACGCTGCCTCTGACCTGACCCGCAGAACTTGCGCTTCCTTCCCTTTTCTCGGCACAAAAAATATATATATATCTTTGAAGTGTCTGCAGGGACACACTTCTTTAAAGTAGATTCTGGTTTGAATTGATGGATCAAACGCCCACTTGTTCATGTATTTATTTGTCTTACATGCCAAGAGGTCAGCTGGATCCATCGTCTCAAGCAATGTACTGTAACGCCACGATTCAATGCAAGCTATAAATATTTATGTACAATGATCTTAGTGGGGCAATAATAAAAATATATTCCCCATGCAGGACAGTATGCAAAAATAACTTATAAAATGTCTTTCATTGATCAAAATAGTTTTCATACAAGGGTTCCTTTTCAAGAAAAACACAATGGCACTATTATCTATTTCATTGCTTAAAAACATTTAAAATACCAATTTTAGGACTTTTAGGATTTCACGAGTTTGTTAATATAGACATTTATCAGTACAGGTAAAGTAATTATATATTAATATATATTTAACAAATATATAAGTTATTTAATCACTACCCAAAATAATGGTCATTTTACGTTCAAAATGAAGTTAAGTTGATGAAGCCTCCTTCACAATTTAAAAGAGTGCTGGGGGGCACAGTGAAACACCACTTACTGTAGTATAAAATAAACAATAGCTTTAGCTGAAAGATTAATAGAATTTAGCTGACACAAAATATGGTGAAATGTTTTGAGATGACTGAAGCAGTACGAAGACGACAACATAGAAAAAGGGAAAACCTATATGCCGTTTATCTAACAGCTATAAAGGCAACATTACATAATGTCCAGACAACGTCTGAATGTGCGATGAAGGGAGAGGAAAAAGGTAAAATATGCTCAGCCTTCTAAAACCTACTGCTAACATGCTATGACTGACCGTTCAGCATGAGACAACAAAACAACAAGAGTCATCAAAACCATCAAATGAAATGCTACCTTTACAAGGAAAGTGCTTTACAGTGTGTGAGGTGAAATGTTGGGGTGGCTGATGTGGGATGAGAGTGAGCCAAGTCTCTTGTCTTTCCTTAAACATTGACAAAACGTCTTGTCTTCCTATGTGTGTTGCATGTGGGTGGGGTGGTCCTAGGACACACTTGAGCAGCGGATGCTGGGAGAGCCCATCTGTGTAAGTACCTTGTCCAGCCACTGCAAAGGCCCATTGAGGTGCAGCTCGATCCAGCAGGGGGTGCTGGTCACTGTCTGACGCCTGTAGGACAGGGACAGAGAAGGGCATCTTTGTTAATATGTGTGTCCATACAAAATACATAAGGACATCACTTTTTATCACTCACTGCATTTAAGTTCACTTAACTGACTTGACTGTACTTTATTTTGTTCCTCTACTACTCCGTATGTAAGCATATTTTTTTCTGCCTACAAGCCCACTTTTACTGTCCATTTCTAAAATCATGCTTGTTTTTTTACCAGGATTCTTGTCTTCTCCGGGGTATTCGGTGTCAGAAAGAGAAATGTAACACTGGCTGCTCCATGGAGTCCAGTGGGAATCCCCGATGTAGATGGTGTCTGAACGCGTTCAACTCTCACTCTCTCCCACCCCTCCGTCACTGCATGCCTCCTCTGCATTCTTCCTCCATTAGTCAACTCTCTCCTGCCGTCTCACTGTTGCACCCCCTCCCCCATTATTACCGCCCCCGCTCCCCCTAAAAGTCTGCCGGTTGCCTGTGCACAATATCCATTTATTCTTTGTCCTTTTTCCTTGCCTGACCCCCACCCAAAAACCCATTTTGGTCATATAGAGTAGACCAAAGCCCCATCACCACCGATAGTGTCTCAGTGTCACGCTTGGGCTCAGCCACTCACAGATGACATGTTTCAGCCATCTCAAATACAGTGAAACAGACATGTCTGCAGGAAAATAAACTTTACCAGTAATTAACCATATTAGGTCCTTACATGAGTAAGAGGGTATCCCAGACACCCTAAGTTGAGGACTATTTGATTGTCTTGTATAGGTTCGGATAGCCAGAGACAAAAAAGATATAATGCTAGAATGTAAACAGCCCAATTTGTTGTGGTAAGAGGTAAGTAGCCATTAAGAAAACACATCTTGAGATGTACAAACAAATGCTGAAGAAAAAAAGGTAGGAAAAGTTGACAGGCCCACCAGAGTAAACTCGAAATGGGTTGTTTTTTCCGTGAGCAACGGAACAGGGGAGGAGACAGCAGAAGTGAGAAGATAGGGAGCCTGCGTGAGAAAGGTAGAGTGGGTTGTGCGGTGTAATCAGAGCCGGGCTGTAAGTGGCTCCACATGCTGTAGTGTCTACAGAGTGACGGCTCCTCTCAGGAGAAGAACCATAGGCAGAAAGGGCCAGGCTCTCACAGAGGGGCCCCTTTAGGCCCCCCCAGACCCAGAGGATTACTCAAGCCATGAATGCACTGCGCAGCCTGACAGTTTCCCTCATCGTCCACTCTGTTTATGTAAGCAGTAGTGAGAAGAGGGGGCGCAGGGTGAGAGCGGAGAAGGCCCTGGTCATAGCTACTGAGTCAGGGTCCTGCTCAAGCCTGTAGATTTCTGAGCCAAGAACAGTGAAGAATTATGCTGCCATTACTCAACCTTGGTAAATAGCTGACAGTTTGCATACATAACCAAGAAAGCTTTCATCACAGGCCTCTGCTTTTTAAATCCTGTGGATGGAAATTTGGTGCAAAATATTTGCTTATTCAACAACTTGAAAATGTGATATTTCAGGCTACTGATATGAAATAATTTTGGTTAGAAATTACACTGTTGAATATGATGTAAACTAACTCCAGTTCTAAAATATCTAGTGGTACACAATTATCATTATGCTGGGCCTGGTTTGTAATTGTTCCCCATGTACATATACACCTTATTGCCATCTTAATCTTTCACTCTTATTCTTTTAAAACTGGCATATACTAACTTGCATTACTTAAACTGAATAGATGTTTTATCCTGTAGCTGAAACACAGCAAGCTGTGTTATGTTCATGCATCATGTGCAGAGGTCAGTTCTTCCAGTGCATAAAAACTCTGGAAAGGCAAATAGTAGAAATAAATTAATTTCAAACTTGATCATTAAAAAAACGGATATCTATTATCAAGCAGAGCTAAAAATGTTGGTTCTATTTAATTATTAATTAATGAATTGATTAATTGTGACGCCAAGAGATGGTCCACATGGATATCCATCAATGGACGTCCATTTTAAGTGCTAAGCACCACCTATCCATTTGATTTGATTTATATATAAAATAATAATAAATAATCATATGGGTTATACAGTTTTTGTATGCAAAGAATTTACAAATCAATCACAGATTTACATTTCCGGAGGCTTCATACTGTAGTGTTAGCAATATTCAAAGCTGCCATCAGCAGTTGAACTCAAGAGAAAAAGTACCTGTACTCTGCTCCCCATCCTTTGACGAAGCTCATGCGAATGGTGCACATCCTAGTGAGCTGGTAGACGGCCTCGAAGCCCTGGTTGACTGACTGGGCCAGCAAGGCAGCAAACTCCTGGTTGTTAAATATCTTCAGGTTGCAGCCTGAGAAACAAAAACATGCACGCACGAATGCATGCGCACACACACACACTCAGTTTACTTGTGTTTGAGAAGCATAACATTATGAGTGCCAGTGGGTCACTGGGGTATTGGTCATGCCCTGGTCACTTTGGTGTGTAGCGTATGGTGTGTATCTTCTCAAGCTGACCTGGAGGGATCTTGCAGACAGTGGCCGGATGCCAGCCATAGCGCTGGTTGCAGTTGGGACTCTGGACAAAGATGGCACTGTCACTGAGACACTCTGCAAACACCTCTCCCCCGATGTAGTACAACCTCACTCCCCGTCCTGAGAGACAGGACAATAGAGACCAGCACAGTGTTGCTGTAAATGTGTACTTTTCACAAAGCACGTTAAATCGAGGCCTATGTACGTGTCTGTGTCCTTGTGAAATGAAACCATCAAACCAACCTATGTGTCTGCGTGTGAGCTCCACAGACGAGTTGCGGTTGACGTTGGACAACAGGCCCAGACAGAAGCGCTCCGAGTTTGATGGGTCTGTGAAGCCGTCTACCGTGAGGGAGGGCTGCGATGCGTGGAAGGTCTCTCCCACCCGTTGGTTCAACTCATAGTAGGAGATAGAGCACCAGAAGGCAGATTCACAGTACGTCACAGGCTGCAAGTCTGCAAGAGAGCAGGAAAAGAGGATGAGGGGGGGGGGTTAAGATGGAGAGACAGAAATAAGAGTGGGTGAACACAGTGAGGGGTCTGTGAGACAGGAATTAAGGTTTGTGAAAGCAGTTCAAAAAGGTCTGAGGGCAAACAACCATGTGGCGATGCTCAGTGCTGATAAATGTGTTCCCTTTGAACTTTCCTCCGTGGCGTTTTCCCATGACCTGCATGTCCCCCAGTCATGTGACGTGCCTGTTTATCAAGTCTTTCTTACAATGACTCCCCCCGGTGGCTTTCCACACATATAGAATAACCGGGCAACAGGATATTATCATTATTACATTACCTTGGGCTGTCTGTAGCCGGCCGTTCCACGGGACTACGATAGGCCACAGACAAAGACTCCATTCATACTATACTTCCTGTGTTACTGCCCTGGGGCTCAGCCTCCCAGACCCAGTCGGCTGCCCCTGTATATTATCATCTCTCTCTCATTCACTCACCAATTTTTTTTCTCTCACACACGCACTGTAAATACACTCTCTCATTCAGTGGCGTCAGTTCAGCAAAAGCTAGGGTATGGCAAAGATGGGATTCCTCATGGAAAAGAGGCATTACATTTTGTATAACACGGTTATATTGTGAAAATAGCAGATCTACACGCTCACAACGCCTCGCGCTGCGAGGCGTTGTGAGCATGTAGATCGGCTATTTTTCACAATGTCTGAAAAAAAGGAGTTTTGACAGTTTTTTACACAGGTTTCTACGGTTTCTTGGGCTGGATATTGCAGCCTGGAACGGTTGTTCAAGTGCAGCTAAACTTAACATGTTAGTAAACGTGCCACAATGAACAATAATGCATGCTGACCGGCAGGAATATACCATTTTGTCATGATGTGGAGAATACAAGTGTGAAGAATATAATTGTAATGCCTGACCATTTTGTTTAATTTTGCATTTGTAGTTATTTTACTGTAATTTAACAACATAATAACCAGCGCAGATAGACAAAGAGACATTCATGGATTTATATTTAAAAGTAACTTTTATTTCCCCCCCTGGACCCAGTGTATGGCAGCTGCATACCCCTGCCATACCAAATTGACGCCCCTGCTCTCATTCCCACTCACACTAGCATGCGCACACTTTCACTCCCTAAAACACACTTCCCATTCTTTCATAATGTAAACCCTCCGAGCACTTATGAACAATACTGCCAGTGCCAGAAGTGAGTTTGTATTTCCCCCATTAGTCTGTTCTTCACTGATTTCAATATGACATTACTACCTATGGTCAAGACACCATCACCGTGCTAATATCGCTATCTATCAGATATCTCTGAGTAAAGCGTGACCATAAATAATATAAAGTTACCGGAAGAACATGTCAGATATAATCCAGCCGCAGATTAAAATCAATACAGACAGGGTAGTAGAGGTATTTATAGATGTGAGAGGGAGATGTCAGAAGAGGACAGGCAAAGGGTACTATGAGGAGCAGGGAATCCATTGTTCGTGGATGGTTGAGGTTAATGACTTTAAAGAAACTTGGCCCTACATTCATGTTGTAAAATCCAGATTAGGGGTCAACTGATTATCATTCCAGGCTATTTATCTGGTGACTGGTCCAATATTTGTAATATTGTAATATTTACAAATAACTACAAATATATTTGTAATTATCAGAAACATCCTTTTGACTGATGAACTAGCAGATTTCTTTTAGTCCCTTTTAAGACATGCATGCACTCTCAGTCCTCAGACGCAGTGACCACTCTCTGAAATATACAGTTTTATAGGCTGGCTCAATTTCTTGCATTACTGGATTGGTTGAAATGTGGACAATGGGTAAATAGCCAATCGACACTCTTTTCTGTGTTTGTGGGAGAGATGCCGGAAGGTCCCAAGCTGAAGTTCAAAAGCATTTTCCTTCACCAAGTGCATAAATACCCTTTTCCTCAAGTAAAAAAAGAAAGCTAAACATCGGTACTAAGGTTACAAATCTTACTCTCCCGCTCGCACTTAAATTTACAACCACAAGCTACAAATCTATTTGGCAAAAGCCAGACCACAGTCACAGCTACAGCACTGAAGCTTTCACAGAGCAGCATAAAGACAGGTTTTAATAAATGTAAGAGCATGCTCAAATTGTATTTAACCTACTCAGTTGTTGTCAAAAAGAGTATACTTAACTCACTTGACAATTTTACTCTCTTTTCTCATTTGCTTGCTCTCTTTTTCTGTCTCCCTCACTCAACGCAATGTGAATGCACACATATTTCTTACCACAAGAATATCGGCACAAAATGGACTGATGATGTAGTCGTTTTTCACTGTCCACTGTATCATGACCTAAGAAATTCCTTATTTGAAAAATAAGCCAAAAATCCAGATTTGTTTTGGATGTCTGAATGTTCTATGTTACGCTGGTTGTTTAATAAGGAAGTTTTTGTTTTGGCAAAATTCATAGAGAAGGCATGGAAGTTGCGTTGGAGAACATTGTACCCCTAAATAGCAGCATGGACTATCAATGGACTATAAATGTGTTCCTCTTAAGCATTTTTGTCTGTGGTGTATGTTGGTGTATGAAAGTATTATGTTTGTGAGTGTCTTGTAAGCCTGTGTGGGCTGGGCATCATTTGGTGCAGGACACATAAATAAAAATCTCTATCTATCTATCTATCTATAGTACATGTAGTATACATGTCCTGTTTATCTGAGATCTGCTACACCAAAACAAAAAAGGCTTACTGATTAGTCAGCTACTGTACATAGATTATTAGATTATTACTAGGGATGCACCACCACCGATATGGAAATTCTTTCAAATAACAATTTAGCTGATAACAAATACTGATACCGAATTACCGATATTTGTAATGGTTTATATATTTATTTCCCCCTTTTGTGCCAGGGAAACAAATACGTCTTCATTATAAAAAATAACTGTTATCAGTAGAGTCTTGGGAAATAGTTTGGATGGGCATTTCCAGGTTGGTAGGGTATTTAACCCTAATACCAATAATATGGAAAAACGTTAAATAAATACAATATATAAATTCATGCATGCATGCATGCATGCATGCATACATACATGCATGCATGCATGCATGCATGCATGCATACATACATACATACATACATACATACATACATACATACATACATACATACATACATACATACATACTTGTGCTTGGCATACTTCTTCTTTCTTTTTTCTTCATTTGATTATGTTACATATATTAAGTTTCGTCTTTTTTCTCTTTATCCATTTAAAATGTCCTTTCTGTTTGGTCTTTTTTTGAGCGGTGGTTACACCGTCTCCTATACGTGGCCGTGTGTGTATGCGTGCGTGTGTGTGTGCGTGTCTGTATGTAGCCTGAAGTACCTTTTTTCACCACACATGTTAAGGGAGGGGCGCTGTTGTTCAGGCCAGGCCAGACACACACACACACACACACACACACACACACACACACACACACACACACACCCACCCCACACACACAGGCACCCCCCCCCCACGACCACCGCTCAGTTCACACGGGTGTGATTTTTTTACATTCTGGAAGCTTGTGGATTTTTACATAATTAAACATAATATGTTAATTTAGAGGAAGGTTGTCTGTGTTACTGAACTTTTTCATTGCCCACAAATGAATACTGGTTATTGGTACTCTTGATTACTAATAATTGAATGAAAATCAAAACAAATCTGCAGACCCCTAATTCAGACAATCTACTTACTATATACAGTATCGTGAAAATGTGTCAGCTGGGTGGGGGACACAGAGTTCAATGTTGTGTATTTGTTTATAAGTGTATGGTTGATTCTGTGACAAAATACATAAAAAATGTATTATAAAAAGAAATGTATCAGCAATAACTTATCAAGCACAATGACTTAATTAGTTGTAACTGTAGGGTGACTCCTTTCGATTAGTATAACCGGGTAAAATGAATAATTCCCTGTTATGTGTTGGCACATCAAAGTGTTGGGCTTACCGAGATTACTATTTGCCGGTGAGACAGGATTCGGTGACAGGCTGGGCGAACCTGAAAAGGAAAGTGAAGATGGGATTAATGCACAACTGTAACAGTTACAGTACTGATCTGTGTTATGATGGGAAAACTGTCTATTCATTGACATGTCCTACTTGTGTCCATGCTGTGGTTAAGCTGATGGTCACTGGTCTCTCCATCCTCACTCAGGTAGCCTGGTGGAGGAGTCTCTGGAACACACACGCAGAAAGCAGAATGTTCACATATTACACACAAACACTTAACGTCAACAAACCACAGAACAAATGTGCACTGCAGAGTCTCCCTCACACACTGATGTGTCCAATACACTGACTCAATGAAGCCAACACCCTAGCTGAATGTACTCCTCCTGAATCATTTGCAAGCAAGTACATGTCAGTGTCCTAGCATGGAGAATTAGTGCAATGCTGCCTCTCACCAGGGATATAGTTACTCTGGGGCTCAATGCCAGCTGGGAAGTTGGTGTTCTCAGGGATGGAGTGGCTGTAGTCATCCAGCGGTGGGAACTCTGTGGGGATATCCGTGTGCCGTGGGACCAGGACGGGAGGCAGGACTGAAGAGACCCACACCAACAAATGTTGATCACAACCAGGTATATACTATATTTGGAATACAATTAATTCATGAGCAATAGTACACTCACTTGGTGTCTCCACCCTCTGGTAGTGGTAGGGGTTGATGCACACCTCATCCTTTTTGGTGTGGAAGGCGAACTCACAGAGGTCGACGGCCCTCAGCTCGTGATGGGACTGCAGGTCGGGCCAGCGCCACAGTCGGCAATAGATGACATGGGGAAGACCTTTCCTGTGGGACACCTGGAGACGGCCATCTAGAGACCTGGGGAACACAACCACCAACACCAGAGAGTCAGCTGAGGCATGCTTAGGATGGAGATACGGTTCATAGGCAGGGATTTGGGGTGATGCACCACGTTTAGAGCAATGGTTCTAACTAAGAGGGGAGAGAAGGTCACTGTGGGTTTCTCTGCAATTCAATAAAGCATCAGTCATCAGTCTAATATGGAGGATAAACACTAACAGATGGCAGAACACACTATCGTATTTTCTTTACCACAGACCAGCTCAAAATAAACCTTTTTTTCCAAAACTACTAACGTAATGTTTACTTTTTCATTCACTGTATTAGTATGGGTATGAAAGAGAGTATTCTGCACCAAGTGTGGCCCCTGCCCTCCTCACACAGCAGCACCAGTCAGGGTAACATCACCTTACATATGGACCGTCTCAAATGCAAACACCATATGCCAACTAATAAAGTCATTTTGGAATACAAACAGAAGCAGGCCTGTACCTATTGCCTAAACCTAAATTGTACAAAATAAAATGCCTCTGTAGACAAATGTACAGCCTAGAAAAGTATAATTCAAGCTGCCGTGATTATACAGAAAAGGTCTTCTTGGCCTCAGGTCAGGACCGAATGTAGAGAAAGTGCTGAAACCTCATCCCATAGGTTTTTATTAGGTTTTCCACATGACTGATGTGGCTGTGAGGTGCAGGGCCATCGGCAGTGCCATGGAACCACATCTGCCAAAACTGTCTGCTGTATCCCTGCACTCTGCCAGAGCACAGCGAGGTGATGGCTCTATCCCAGCCTGAAGCCCACAAGAGCACAGCACAATGTGGAGCTGTCAGACAGTCAACATATGGTTCTCATTCCTCACCGTGGCTCTGTAGGGGGAAAGCGAGGGCTGAAATGTAGACCCCCGCAATCTCTTGTAACAGCCTCAGCTCCTGCCATGACCAAACCTCATCAGCCCTATTACCCAGACAGCTCCTTCCTGAGTGGCCAACTAAAGTAACTGAGTGGGAGTTTAGAAACCCTATACCAGTGTACCCAGTAGTCTTATTGGACACTGTCCTCTTCTCCTATTAGCAAAGTTTGCTTGAATGCAGTCATTCAAAGGGGGGCAGTGATGTCATGGGAAATGGCAAAAACACACAACATGGCACAAACTTGATAATCAACACTTTTAGAAGATATCTCAAGAAGAGGCAGAGAGCTTAGCTAGCCGAGGCCATGCAGCTTGATTACATAGTAAAGAAGTGCACCGTCCGGCAGCAGTTGTCACATTGGTCAACTCAATGTTAAATTCACCTAAACTGAGCTAAACAGAACATAAGTCCAAATTAAAGAGTATTTCCAGTGGAGCCTAGCCTAGTAGATAAAAGTATAACACTCGGCCAACTCATTGGTCTTGCATCAAATCAGGGGGACAAATCTGACTGTGGGAGCTCATCGTTTCTACCATATTAAGGGGTTGCTCTTGATATTTGGTTGCCAACATCTATTATAGACTAGGTGTAAAATGTAAAAAGGTTAACTACATAATTAAAAAATATATAACCAAGACCAATTTGGTAAAAAAAAAAAAAGAAAAAAGAAAACTGACTGTGAGGTGACAGTGATATTTGTGCTTTCATCAGGTCCAATTTGTCAACTCTCTATCATGGTTCTGTAGTAGCCTTACATTAATCCTCAACTGTAGTAGCTTCTGCTTTGATGACGTCTATGGCTACAGGAGAGTCTTAACGCTTTGACAGACAGGTCGGGAGTATGGTCTGCAAAACTGCTACTGTGGCTCTACACATGCATACATGCGAGACATATCTTCCGTACAAGTTCTGCAAGGTGTATGCGACTTGTAAGGTAGCCTTGTTTAATGTATTAGTCCGTATTTTTAAATAAAATTCGTTTTTACCAAGTGTACCGCTTTTCCTCGTTTGCTACAATGTTAGCTGCAACAGCGCCCGTTGGTGGCTGGAAGCATTATTCCGTATACACATACTTCATGTCCTTGTATGAATGAATGGGGGAATGGATGAACGTCACGTGATAAGTGCAGCCATCTTTAACCAGACCAGAGCTGCTCGATTTGGAAAAGACACACACTTGGTAAAAACTCATTTTATTTAACAATACGGACTTATACATTAAACAAGGCTACCTTACAAGTCGCATACACCTTGCAGAACTTGTACGGAAGATATGTCTCGCATGTATGCATGTGTAGAGCCGCAGTAGCAGTTTTGCAGACCATACTCCTGACCTGTCTGTCAAAGCGTTAAGACTCTCCTGTAGCCATAGACGTCATCAAAGCAGAAGCTACTACAGGAGAGAATTAATGTAAGGCTAGTTCTGTAGGTTCTCCAGGTCTAGGAGAAATCTCTTATAGCTGATGGTGCACTAGGGCTTGCCAATATATCAATGATATAAATATCATGATATAGCATGTGTTGACTTGACTGAGGTATACAGTAGTCTGACAGGGAGAGAGATGGTGGGAGTGACACGCAAAGGATCGGGACTCGAACCCGCAACACACTGTCAGGCTGGATTACCAGCCTAGGTATCAGACTGTTCTAGCAGTTCTATTATTTGCCTTTACCAACTAGTCACTTAGTTATTATATAGGCATTACTGATGATTGTTTATCAAATACTCATCGTGTAACCTAAATATTATGTGAAAGCAAATCGGTTCGAAATATTGTGCTATCTGATTTTGTCCATATCGCCCACGCCCTACCTCAAAAGCTGTCTAGAGGGGAAATAAATACAACACTGCTAATGTAGCAGCAGTAGCACTGATCACAACTAAAATGACAGCTAGCCAAATTATACTGTAGTGTATATGTGGACTGTGCCTGCATATAATTGCCATATACATGCCAACCTTTTCCTCAATTTTAATTAATAAACAATTATTAAACCCTGTTTCTCGATTCATCAGGCATTAACATACATGAGCAAGATTAAGTTGGTTTATAGGTTCTGAAAATGTATAGATACTGTATAGGTAACATTGCTACATTCAACACAACAGGCTCTGTTCATGACTGCAGTTCCATTTCCCAGAAGGTGGCAACACCTTCTGTTTGCCGGTCAAATCTGACAGTCAAGCACAGAGCCTAATAGTGAAGACCAAAAGAGAAGGGTATGTCATTGATGTGGCAAATGTCCTTTGGCCAATAATAAACCAGACCTCCCAGTAAATGAGGCTCAAAACTGATCTAACCTCTGTAATGTCAACACAGACTTTTAGCATATAGTGATGTCCTGTATCCTGTTTGTTGGTTGCCTTCTAAAATCAGGTACATTGACCACTTCAAATGCTGACCTCTGTCTCTCACTCTACCACATTAGAGGATGCAAAGACAGTGCAGCACAAAGCAGGCTTGTTAAGTATAGAGTCACTCACACTGTAATCCCAGTATCCCACACATATAGCCAGGCACCCCTCAAGCCCCTCTGTACGTGCTGGAAGTGAACCACAAACCAAACAGTGGCCCACGCCCTCCCTAGGGCCCGCAGCACATTCCCAAGCACTGAGCAACCTCATCTCGGTGTGAGCAGAGCTACCACCCATGAACAGACTGCTACTGCTACATACAGTAGATGATGGCTGGCTTGTTTATCACTATATATATATATATATATATATATATATATATATATATATATATATATATAGATTGTATTGTTGTATTGTTTGTAACTCTTTCCATTACACTACAACACTTCACGGAGCCAAGATGTGGCCATGTGGTTGTATGTATGTGTGTGTGTGTGTGTGTGTGTGTGTGTGTGGGGGGGGGGGGGGGGGGGGGGCACATTCGCTATACAAGGAGGAGAAGAGAATTAAGTATTAAGTTCTAACCCTAAAGCCCCGTGCACACTGGGCCGATCCCGGGGCCGATTCCCCCGGGGCCGATTGTCGGGATGATCCCCGGGAAAATCGTTCGGTCGGCCCCGGAATCGGTCTTCACTCTGAACGGTACCCCGACACGAACGGATTATGTTAATTAGTTTTTTATGACATCGGGACTCGTCGGTAGCGCTCACGATAATATCAAAAAAGCTTGATATTGTCGGGTCATCGGGTAGGAATCCTTTACAATTAATGTCGTCTGAATGAGCCCACGGGATTGCTTCAGATTATATGAAGCCAGCTCTTCCCTTTTTTTTAGGCTGCGCAGAGTGTACACCTCACAATAGAATAGCCTACACTTTTATTATTATTATTACCTACTTACTTTTTACTTTAGCCTACTTTCTCCCTAAAATGTTGTAATCACTTGTTCAAAAACGTTATAGCCTAGCGTTCTTTTTTTTCCTTTTTTCTTCTTCTGCGCAGTCATTTGGCGGAGTTGAAGTTCTCTTCTGCTCTATCTTGCTATATAGACATAGCCTATGCTCATGTCTGTGTAATGTCTGGCTGGTTGCTGGTTAAAATGGTGGTTGATGCTACTATGCCACATTATTCATATAATGTAATACTCAAGAGACATTCCATTGCATTCCTTTATTTATTTTTTTACTTTTACGCGCGGGCTGCGGGCACGTCATTGCGTCTCTCGTGCTGTCAGTTTGTTCATTGGTCCTCAAAGAGGACCGCCAGTCCTTGGGGAGTTCCAGGGGGTCCCCAGCTAAATGATATTGAGGAACCTAGGCCTGTCCCTATTCTATATGCTTGGATGAGGTGGTGGGACAGTAAAAAAAAAGCGAGAGGGTTAAACTTTTTTTTTTCTGCGACTGCACGCACACAACGGCGAGGTTTGGACATTCATAATTGCTATTAGCTGATTAAGCTCATGTCTGTTTAATGTCTGGCTGGTTGCCGTTAAAATGCTGGTTGATGCTATATGCCACATTATTATTCATATAATGTCATCATACTCAAAGTCAGAGAGACATAGGCCTACATTCCTTGGGATTTTTTTTCTTCTTTTTTACTACGTGTGGTCTTTTTTCTTGTTCTGTTTGGTGTTGTACAACTCATTAACACCACGCAATTTAGGCTATTGTTCAAATATCATTCCCACGTAATATTACAGTGCACACAGGATTATTTGGTCATCAAAATGCGCAGCATGGTTAATGTTCCCAAAATAACAGATCTGTTCTCTGCAACTTGACAGTGTATGGAACCAAGTGAACCCTACAGGTAAATGTTCCTTTTTGGACAGTTGATTGAAGGCTTGGATGAGGCAATGGATTTTATTAAATCAATGATATTGGAGATGCGACACTCTCATTGCACACTGCGAAAGTTTGCGTACAAACCGCAACATTCCAGAAGAGTGGCAGTGATGGAGACTGATGGAGAATACGTATAGTGAATGAAATCATACTGGACGACTGCATTATTATGCCCTTCTTAACTATGCGTAAAAGGTAGGCTATACAATTTACACAGGCTACCAGAGGAGCGAGACGCGCGCTGGGATCCTTTCCACTTTAAACCTTTATCACAGATGCAATATCTGTTCTTATTTTTATAGTTAACTTAATATCTAGGAGTCATGCAGAGCCAGATGTCTCGCTTGCTTGCTTGTCGGAAATGGAAGACATACAACACAAGATCAAAATGTCGTGAGCGCTAATATTTCAACACGCATGATTATGAATTATGAAACCAAATGTAGCCATACGGCGGTTTCATTTTACGCCCTCAAGAAGATTAATAGGGTCCATTTGGTTACCATCTCCATCATTAAAGCTGGGAATCACCTGGGACACCCTCATTGTCAAAACATTAAACAAATGGCAATTAAACTGACGTTAGATAGCGAATATATTTGTTTAATTTCGTCATTTTAATATTATAAAATCACAACCCATTTCCTGCCCTCAAGAAGATTAATATAGGGTCCATTTGGTTACCATCTCCATCATTAAGCTCCCGATCCACAGGTTGAGAACCACTGCACTTGTCTACAGTACAGTAGGCCTATGTTGTCACTACCTGTACTAGCTACCTTCTTTATACACTATTATGGAGAGGTAGTTCACATTTTTAATGGAGAGGTAAAATGTCCTCCAATTCTGGAATGACCCATTTTGGTTACAACAATATATTCATTATTTATTTATATTGGTCGGCAAAGCCCATGGGACCTTCCGCGATCCCACGTTGGCTCGGGAACCATATAGTTTGAGAACCACTGCCCCTTTCAGATGCAATATCTGACTTAATAGGCTACCTAGTCATGCAGACAAACTTTTTGAAAATTTGTTTTACTCCAGTCAGCTGTTGCAGCGACCACCAGCTGGAACTGATGCGCTAATTATTGATCTGACCTAGTTTGTAGCGCACTACATCGTTCAAGTTCAAACTCTCTCGCATGCTCACAAGACGCTCACATCACAACATGTCGCTTTGATGTCATTCAGAATGTAATGGGCAATTTCCTATTGATCAGATACACACCTGAAAGCATTCACGCTGATGAACAGTTAATTTGAGCAGTGATGGAAAAAGTACTCCCATTCTTTACTTAAGTAAAAGTATCAATACTGCATTATAGCTACAAATATGTCACAGACAGAGAGAGAGGGAGAGAGAGAGAGAGAGAGAGAGAGAGAGAGAGAGAGAGAGAGAGAGAGACTCTTATAGCGAATATATTTGTTTAATTTCGCCGTTTTATAATATTTAATTGGCAGCACTGATGAAAGCACCATGCGTGCCTTGTAGAGAGGCTGCGCAAAAAAAGAAAAGGAAAAAAAAAAGCAGTTGATGACCAGCGCGCGACGGAGCTGTCATTTGATGCACATTGCAATAGTATTTTGTAGGCCTACACTGTAAAGAGTTGAAGGGGGAGACCTTGAAATGTTCGAGAAACACAGAATCCACAACGCCAATATTTATTATAATGTAAATACAAATATTGGAGTTGCCCACAATCTGCACCATTCCAGAAGAGTGCGGGGATGGAGAGACTAGAGAATCTCCTGAAAGACGGACGGAATGTAAAGTAACTGAAATCATACTGGAAAGTAGGCAATTTCAAACGCAGTTTCTTTTTTCTTGTTTTGTTTGGTGTTGCACTGCGGGACTCATTGAATATGCGAACAGAAGGTAATAAAATGGATTTGGGAGCATAGCCTAATTACAATGCTTGTCTCATAAAAAACAATATATATGTTATAGTTGAAGGGCAAATACACGTTATACACAGTAGTATGGTCGGCAATGTGCGAGCCCATGGCACCTTCTGCGACCCCAAGTTGGGTCGGGACACATAGTTTGAGAACCGCTGCCACTTTGTCTTTCCGTGGAGGCTGGAGCCTTGTTTCTTTATTCAATCAACTGCCAGAAAAAATAAAATTAAACTTTTTCCCCACTCAACTCTGGCCCGAGATCGCTAGGGGTGGTCATCCAGGATATCTGGCTCAATTGAAAAGGTATCAGATATTTCACTGGCACAGCGGGATATACCGGGCCCGAATTCAAGGCAGAGGATCGCTGTCGTTTGAAATGAACACCGATAAACCCCCGGGCACGAGATCTGATCTGATGCAATATCGCATTTCGTCTGCGTGGGCCCTAACCCTCACAATCAGAAGTTCTAATCTAAATTCTAATCACAATCAGGTAAATGCCACAGATACTCCTGCATGTGTGGCGGAGAGAGTCACAGCCCCAGCCTGAAGCCTCAAAAGTCTAGTATCTTCCCTCGTTCCATAGGGATATCCCTTTGGAGTATTGGTTAAGATATTGGACTTTCACGCGGGAGACCCGGGTTCGAAGCCGGGTGGGGAGGTTCGGATCACCTCCGTTACATTGGTGCCATGACCCGGAACCGGGCTTCCCCGTAGGAGGAGGTCAAAGGGGGGTGAGTGTGGCGGAGAGAGTCACAGCCCCAGCCTGAAGCCTCAAAAGTCTAGTATCTTCCCTTATTCCATAGGGATATCCCCTTGGAGTAATGGTTAGGATATTGGACTTTCACGCGGGAGACCCGGGTTCGAAGCCGGGTGGGGAGGTTTGGATCACCTCCGTTACACATGCATGGCACTGGTTAGGAGAACACGGTTGGTGGTGTCATCATGGCAAAAGGTGCATTTATATAGTGCCTTTATTCAAGGCGCTTTTCACCCATTCACATACACATTCATACACCAATGGCAGAGGAAACCATGCAACCTGCTCACCAGGAACAGTCTTGCTCAAGGACTCTTTGACGCTAACTCTGGGGGAGCCTGGGATCAAACTGGGAACCCTTTGGGAACAATCTGAGTTCTAATGACGGTTTCTCTACCCCTGAGCCACTGCCGCCCTGGTGATGATCATGTGGGGGAATCCCACAGCAAGAATTCATTCCAACTTTCCCAGAGTGGACAAATTCTCTAGTCTAAACACTGTCCCAGCCTCCTCTGAGTCAGCGCCCAGCTACAACCAGCAATCCACCCCCCACCGGTCCAGCATGTGTGAGCAAAGCGGGCCAACATTTACTATCCTGGCCCTAAGACAAGTTAATGAACTATGAAATAGCAAGGAAGGAGCTTACTTATTCAGACATTTCAGAAATCTTCATACTTGTTATAGTGTTGTACAGATAACACCAAGACTAAAATAGTGAGATTAAGATTGAGACTGTAGTACTGCTGAACACACAATTTGCAATTAAGATATATGTTTTGGAGTTAGATATACAGAATTATGATGCATGTTCTTGTTTGAAAAGCTGCCCCGATATAGAGGAATGTCCACAATAATACAGAGAAGTTCTTATCACGTTTGTTAATATTTGCTTTACCAGGCAGTTTCGCCGACTTATATATATTCTATAATGATTCGAAACGCACTTGCGGAGTTGCGGTGTGGGTTGTGTAAACTGACTGTGACGTAACAGGCTTAAAAACGAACGGATGACACAGCCGCTGAATGCATTATTTGTTACCATGGTGGATCCATGGTAACATCTTTCAAAAAAATGAAATAAGAAATAAAATACAGACTATTCCTTGACGCAAACGGTCTTATTGTGCACTGTAGTAACATTCCAAAAGAATTACATTTAAAGGCAGTTCACACAGACAATCAAGCTGCACCGTTACAACAGAGCTGTGCTGCATGACAGTAGCGAGCACACAACAACACACTGCTGCACAACACACTGCATCAATTGAAATTATTTTATCTTTACATTGAACACTTGCTATCTCTAGAACAAAACAAATATTGAAGTTACCTGGGTCATAGCATTAAAACAGTACCCAATATTGGCCGTTGTTCTTTATTAGCCATAGCTGCCTAGCCTAGCGAAATGCTAATTCATTTTATACTTCGCAAGCATTTCGCTTACAATTCAAAGGAGCTTTATTGACATGAGAAAACATACGTTTACATTGCCAAAGCAAGTGTCAAAATATAATAAAAACTCTTGAAAATGAGGACCATTTGAACTGTTGGAGGGGGTACAGCAGAGCATTGTGTACAGCTATGTCACGTTATATACACACAGGGTATAAAGCTTTTTGGAACTAAATAGCATTTTCTTCCTCAATACTATAAGTATAGAAAAAAGCCTCAGATTTAAAATGCGTTTAAAGTAAGCAGCTCTGTTTATACTGTATGTGCAGTAGGTCTATTAATGTCACTGACTCAATGGTGCGTAGTCCTTAGGATGGTTGTATTCCATATAGCTTTCTATTGCTTGCAATAAATGCATTTTCTATAGAACGTGTGTGGGACGCATCGTGTTTATGTAACGTTGTGTTTGAAGTATTCAGATGTCATTGCTGCTGGCTATAGCTGATTGGTGTTGTTAGCTACGTTACCTACCTGGCTGGGTATGGTGATGCATTAAGGTGGTGTTATCTGGGTATGGTGATGCATTAAGGTGGTGTTACCTGGGTGCATTAAGGTGGTGTAACCTGGGTATGGTGGTGATGCATTAAGGCAGGGGTCTTCAACGTTTTCAGGCCAAGGACCACTTAGCTGAGAGAGAGCCCACTACATATTGTATACATGTGTGATGCAGATTTTCATCGATAGAGATAGATTCATAGACATGTTTGACAGCACTGTCATCAGTCTATGTTGTATTTGTGTTTTTAGTTAACTTGACCTTACACTGCTTGCTGCTCTTTTTTACCTCTAGTCTACACCAAACCTATTTGCCGAGAATAGCCGATATACAAGCTTGTAGATCTGCTATTGTTGTCTAAAGTACTCCTCAGAATAGGGATGTGAGGGTTCAAGTTGTTAATTTAAAAGACTGATCCTATCACAAAGATTTTGCAGCCCCCCTGTAGTAACGCTGAGGACCCCCTAGGGGTCCCGGACCCCCTGTTGAAGACCCCTGCATTAAGGTGTTGTTACCTGGGTATGGTGATGCAATAAGGTGGTGTTACCTAGCTATGGTGATGCTGCATTAAGGTGTTGTTACCTGGGTATAGTGGTGATGCATTAAGGTGATCCAGCATGCAGTTACCTGGGTATAGTGGTGGTGCAGTTACCTGGGTATGGTGATGCATTTGGTGTTGGCATTCTGCGTGGTGATGGATTTCTCCAGCTCGTCCAGCTGCCCCGTCTTCTTCAACTTCTTCACCAGACTTTTAACTGCCTTTTCGCACCATTTCTCCTCCTGTCCGTTCTGCTCTCCTTTCTTCCAGCCGAGGAGCCTCTTCACGATGGGGGGAGTGAACGGTAATATGGACATCTTCTGTACGCGTTTTAGCCGGGTTAATTATTGTACGTCCTGGTTAATTCCCGATGAATTGTGTCGCTACTAAATAACACGCATGTAATAACACGTTGTTTCAGCCAGCTAGCTAGCTGGCTAACAAAACAACCAACTAAATATAGGCCAACAAAAGGGCCAGACACTGCTGCTGCTGCTGCTGCTGCTGCTTGGCAGATGCACTACTAACACATCCACTGGATCCACTCCGTTCAAGTTGAGTTGATGGAGCTTCCAGCCTTCCTCCCACCGGCAACAGCGTCATGTGACACCAAGTGAGCCACGAAGGGAAATAACAACTTCCGGGGTTATGCCGAATTCATTTGCCAGGCCGCTGTTGTGAGATAGATCTAGCCTAAACGCAAACAGAAATAGCCTACGTTTTGGTGTTTTTCAGCTATAGGCTATATTCCAGGAATTTACCGTGCAACCCACTGAACCCAGTAAGTATTCACGAATTATTACAAAAAAAATGTTTACAAAAATGATTTTATTTTGAAGGTAAAATTGATCATTTCCGACTGTTTGTATGGCCAGCTGTGAGTGACTTGATAGAGCTCCACTGTGTTTGAATGACCCACCTCCTCCTTTGATGAGAATGATGCTGTTATTTTACTGTCCATAGATTGTCCAACAGACAATACTGTGTTGGCAAATCATTTTACACTAACTCTGACAACATAAACAAACACAGAAGAGAAGATGTGTTATCTTAATTATCTTAATTAATTAACCTTACCTTAATTGGGGGTTGTACACAATAATAGCCAAGCACTCTAGCACACAAGGCGACTTGAGCTCAATTTCTTTCATTGGCTGCAGAATAGATGCACAATAGGATATGGTGTATCATATGTTTCCTTATGAGCAGGGTAAATTGACTTATAACCTTGCATTTAAGTGACTGACAGGGCCATACTGAAAACATAATCTGTTTTAACTTTTGCCCAGTTAGGTCTTACCTCCAAATAACGTCTTAAACTTATACTGTCAGGAAAGGCAAGAAATATTTGCAATCAGAGATATGTCAACACTGAAAGGTGATCCAGTTTTTACAATCACAGTGTCCATAAATAGAATACTGTAGCAAGTAATCCTTTTGATCCCCTCATGAAAGTGATTTAATTTCACCTTGGATGCATCTTTGCAGAAAGAGACCGGGCATGTAGGCCTATGTTGCTATTTGGGGGTTGGTTTAATGGTGTTATTGATAAGTGCAGCCCTGGCTGTCGCCTCCTGGTAAACAGCAGTGTAGGCCTACCTATGCTATAAATACCCATGTCCATGAAGCTCATCATGGCCCCTTTTCCTTCTCTCTATTTATAACCTCCATCAATGACTATAGTGTCTATTTTTATGCAAACATTTGGCGTGGCTTCTTACTTCCTTCTTGTTAAGTAAATATTGTGACATTCCTGGCAATGACAAAAACAATGTACATTTTGCATTGAAGTCAACTCACAATTATGTGTTTCAATGCAAGTAGCATACTATGAATATTTTTACTTATTGATAAACACAATACTGTTCTTGAAGGGAGAGGTTTTTAGAGACATGTCATTTCCAGATTCTTTGTAAAATGTGTGCACATCCTCTCTCTGACTGTTTAGACTACTTAGCCTGTTTCCTGTGTCATGCGTTACTAAATGCTTGATGTACAATGATAAGAGCACATTTCTCAACAGGATTCAGTAACACGAGGGTCAAAAAGGAAATGACAGCAGCAACACGCTGATGCTCATTTCTCCACAAAAGCCTCTGGAACAGGTTGGGGATTTGTGGTGTGGCAGCCGTGGCTGCTGCCATGTGTGTACTTTGATAGCTTTGCACTAGCCCTGCACCTTTTCACACCCCAGGGACATGAGCCGGACAGCTGGTCCGGAGTGTGTTTTAGCGTGTGTTAGTCTGTGAGAACGTGTGTGTGTGTGTGTGTGTGTGTGTGTGAGAGAGAGAAAGAGAGACATGGGGGGCTCTTGTAGAACATGTCAGACGGGAGGGGCAGATGGGCCGCAGCAGGCAGAGGAAGGTCTTAGGGACAGAGTGAAGAATGATTTTGGACAAAAGGCACAATGGCTGGCTGAATAGGTAATGACTGCAGACAATCTGATGGATAACAATGGCATTGTGATAGACCTCTCACAGGGTACATGGGAACCAAGCAGGGTGGGGTGTTGGGGAGGGGTGCGATCAGCTGGACCACCGGACCAAGAATAAGTAGACAGACAGGGTAGGGGTATGGGTCATAGTAAATATGGCCTTTGTGTGTCCATACGGGAACGCCCTGGATATACTTTAAAAATCCTTTTCAAAAATGTAAAATTGGAACACTAGGATATTGAAATAGCAATAGGCCTGCCCTATAAACTGTTTTGTGTAATTTTCCTCACCCATTTAGTTCTGCTGTAATGACTATACTAAGCGAGATTGTTTTGTGGTGAACTGAATGATAACTCACAACTTTGCACGGGCCCTAAGTTGTGAGTTGTTAAGCATTGTATGATGGAGAGATTCAGAGCAGCTCACATTGACCCTCCAGAAACCTATAATTGCCTGAGCAGCTAATTGCAGTGTGTTAGAATGAGAAGTGGCTGTTCAGCCAAAGACTCTGCAGCCCAATCAGGGTGGGGTCAGGCTCTCCCCTACAATCTCTGCATGCTTTTTAATCTGCCTTCACACAGCAAGCTGTTATCTACTGCTTGCAGCCATCAATCTCCTCCCAGACGGTGACACCTCCAAATCTGGGACAGCAGTGACCTCCGGCTCCCTCCCTCTGGCTGCCCTAAACCAAAACACCCTCAAATCCTCATCCTCCAGCTCCATACCTCCCTCTTTCTCCCTGTCTGCCTCCCCATTGAGTGTCCCTCTGTCCAACACATATCTTCCTTTTCTAAAGAGTCTGCCCCCCAGAACTGACTCTCATTTGATAGGCAGTGATAAGTTTGCATTTCCTCTATGATGCCATCGAAACACTCAAGTGAATGTTACAATGATGCTGATGTTCACTATCTGTGTATGTGTACGATCCATTTAGAATCAGGAGGAGACTCTAAATCAGTAAGCCTTTATTGCCAGGTTCATACGGGGAATTTGCAATGGATGTGCAATGGCAATCCATCAAAGGATCATCAAATTACATGGACTGACATGTCAAAAGTGTGTAGTGCATTAGAGAACAAGCTTTCAGACAATATTCAAATGAGCTTTATTGGCATTTGAAAATGTTCGTTTACATTGAAAAGCAAGCAAACTAAGAAACATATTATGTACAATTAAAGGGAATACAGTATGTGTAAACAGGGTCTACACTATATGTAACATTGAAAATCAGAAAGAATGGCTGTCTCTGTTTGAAATAGTTAATACATTATATATTGAAAATCATAGAACACAACTGCAAAACTTTAAATTATATTAAGTTGATATATCACCATCTAGTGGCCATCGTCTATTATTACAATATTCCTTGTCTCCATTTACACTCTTAACAAAAAATGTGTTGATTTTGTTGACTGTAGTGTGTAGAACTGGTCAACTAAGTTTTACCATGAAGCATAATTACTCATTTATTTTCTACTTTTTCTTTATGACTTTGTGACATAAGATGTGCATAAGATATTATCATGTTTTCTTCTTTTTCTTTTTATAGTCCAATCCAAACCACATCAATGAATATTTCACGTAATGTCCACTTTATCTGTAAGCCATATTAGGAAACGATCCCCATGAATTTATAGGATACTTGTTGCGCAGCCTCCACGACCACCGCTCAGTTCACACGGGTGTGATTTTTCTCGTCTGACCTGCTTAGCCTATATCATTAACACAGCGATGAGAACTTTTATGAAGTAGCAATTTGGCAGTTTTAATTGAACGGTAGGAACTGGGAACTGCAGTCCTGTCTTACCGACTAGCGCCAGCCAGGCCCTGCACTGTCCACCCCACACGGTGTTGATGTTGATGGCACATATCATACCTGAGAATTTTTAAATACAAATTACATTTAAGGCCTAATATTTCTACAATATTGCAACAAAATTCTATAAAAATTTGTGGATATGTCATTTTGGGGATGATGAGATGATGAGTTTAAGGGTGAATTTAGGTCTGATAATGATGTACAGTGAATGTTCAAATCATGTATACTTTACATTATTTCTAAAATGTTTACAATATAGGAAAAAAATAGACAATTTAACACTGAGGTGCCCACTGCCCACACGTTAATGATAATGTGCCCACTCTTCTTGTATCATCGAGGCCTAAAGATGAAAGTTAAATTGGGGGAGGTCAAAAGGGGGGTGAGTGTCAGTAGCTTAGAGCAGTGGTTCTCAACCTTTTAAATAATCATATTTTAACTGGGGACCTGCCCTGACAAGCACTAAGAGTTGAGGAATTCCATTTTGTTTATCACGGTTTTATTGTGAAAATAGCAGATCTACATGCTCACAACGCCTCGTGTTGCGAGGCGTTGTGAGCATGTAGAATGGCTATTTTCACAATTTCTGCCTCTAATATTTGACAATTTGGCCAATGTTTAATTTGTCATTTCAGAGGTAAATAAAAGTCCTTCAATTGTCACTTTAGAAATGTGCTATACACTTAAACTTTATGTTGGTTTGTTTACTGTTGAGTGACAAAACAGTGTTGCACATTAAAAACTCAGTCGGTGCCATATTTAAAGTGGGACCTCTTATATTGCTGTTACGCCAACAAAGGGTTAAAACAAATAGTGTCCACGCTGGTGCACACATTCGTGCACAGATCATGCACTATGCATGTGCATGCTTTTCACAGCTTTCAAACAAAAAATCCGCTTGGAAATCCGTTCAGGCATTCAGGAGAAGGCAGCCCTTATGTTTTCTTCAAATGTAAACAAACATGGCAGCCATGTTTGAAAGATGGGGTTGGTATGGGGGTTAAACATGCAATTTCGCGATCGCGATCATGCCTAGTACACTGTTGGAGGTCCATTTTATTTATTTATTTAAAAAAAAATATATATATATTTTTATTTTATTTTATTATTTAAAAAAAAAAGACGTCCAGAAGACGTCTGGCAGGGAGGTCCATAGTTAAAAAGACGTTTTTATTATAGAAAACGTCTTTTTTGGCAGGGTATGAGTTAAGTTAATCATGGCTTAGAGCCTCTGCCTGATGACCAATAGGCCTAATATCTCCCGTGGTCAAGTGTGGAATCCACTCCCTTTAGGCTAGTGGTTAAGATGATGGCTTTCTATTACCAGGGTTAGAATCCCAGGAGTTACACTAGGTCTGCAGACATGCTGCCAATCTCATTGTCTAGCTCAGGGGTCTTCAACATAGCCGGGCAGATAACAGAAATAATCGTTCACTTGCGGATACAAGCACCAAAATTGGCACACATACTCCTTAGGGATTGCTCTTTTCATAAAACCATCTGGCCAAATCAAATTTCAAGATGGCGGCCATTTTTCAAGATGGCCGCCATAAAATACCATAGACCTGTCCTATTTGAATGATCTTGGTGTCAAATCATACATTTTTCACTATGTAGAATTCAAATTTGGACCCATGGACTTACTCACTGGCTTCCTTGTACCATATATCAGTCCCGGAATCCTAATATTCTGCTAAATTAGAGGTTTGTGTTATGTCTGACTCGGATAAAATGGGTGGTAGTGTATATCTTAGTATTGTTAGAGGTTTATAGTGTGTGTGTGTGTGTGTGTGTGTGTGTGTGTGTGTGTGTGTGTGTGTGTGTGTGTGTGTGTGTGTGTGTGTGGGGGGGGGGGTAATGTAGTAATGTAGTAACTCAACAGAGCGGATTTCAATGCACAGCGGCTGACGCGGCTAAAATGCATGGTAGATATAATAGCGCCGTGGGATCACTCTTTGTCTAGTCTCTATTCTTCGACCTTTTCGACTTGGGTAACCCTGCCAGGAGTACAGGAGTACAAGACTCCTGCCGACATAGCTCTGGGGGTCATGGAGACACGCAAACTGCCTCACCACGATAAGGTGATGATCCCGTCGAGGCAGGAGGTAGTTTTTTTTTTGTCTTTTCTTTTTTTTTTTTTTTTCTAGGGCCTAGGCAGTATAGTACAATAGTATAGTAGGCCTATACTACAACGCTTCTAAACCTCGCACCTGCAGCTGCACAGTGCCGTGCAGGTCAGACCAAAGTGGTAGCATTTGCATCGACTGCAGCATTCCAACTTGCATCCACACTTGGTCAGCTGCTGGCAACTCTCTGCAATGGGTGGGAGCTCAGTCCAATCAATCTGCCACAGATCTCCTTTCTTGGTCCAGCCCCAGTTGTCAGGAGTCTGCATTTCTGGTTGACATACTGTTGACTGACTCCAGATGCAGGCCGCTTGATAGGAAGCGCGCTTCACATGTTGCTTCAGTGCTGCTTGCGTTGGAGGAATGGCTTCGTATGGCCTCTGCTTCCGAGCAAACAAGTCCAACCTCGCATCATTGACACCTTCAGCTGTGCTGGATCGGTCGTACATCATGACCACAAACTTCTCCAAGGTTTTCAGGTCTTCATCATCCACTACAGGTGGGTAATGGCTGAGTTTGCTGAAGACACCAGAAGCCTCATCACAAACATTCCAGGTTTGCCACGCAGACTTCTTCCCCTTTACGCGGAATGCTGAAACAACATCGCAGCCAGTGAAGGCATGGAAGAAGAGCATCCCTTTGCTCTTTTCTGCAAGAGTGCAACACAGGTCATGAACAGAATCCACTTTAAGTTCTGTCTTTGGCCAAAGGCAACCCACTGCCCAGCCCTGAGGCTCATAGGGCAGGAGTCTATGTCCTGTTTCTGTGAGGCTGCTTGATGTACATTAAGTACCCCTAGTGGACATGATAATAGTTTGTCACAGGGACATACCCCAATCCAGCCTTTGATGCTGAGGTCATAGATTCAAGATGTATGACAAGGTCCATATATGGAGTTCCCTGATGTCTTCAATATTAAGCCCATATCTAACAGGACTTCATATGGGAATGCCCATATATGGAGGACACATTGGCCACATACCACACTAACAGAATCCATATATGGCCAAGACAGATGGCCAAGACAGCCCATATCTGTGTGACTGGTTCTACAGACAGGGATCTCCATGTATGGGCATAAAAGGGTATGTTGTCAGTTGTCATGGACATCATAGTACTTTCACATAACAAATAACTGAGTAAGCATGTTTGGGCTCTCACAGCATATCTCCATATACAGTACATGGACCTCCATATATGGGTACCAGGGGGTCTCCATATATGGGTAAACAGCCGTTTGGATGGCCCCCTGTAGTAACGCTGAGGACACCTGGGGGTCCCGGACCCTGTGGAAGACCCCTGGTATTAGCTACAGAGCCCAGGTACAGGTACAAAAGCTTTTATGCTTCAAGTATGATCTAATTGTTCTGGAGCAGGAGCAGAGCAAGGACTGTACTGAGATAGGCTCAGGGGTCATTCCGGGGGTCCCAGGTGAGGAGAGACCCCCACCAAAAGTCATAAAGGTTATTCTGGCTGCTTCAAAAGTGCAATATATGAACTTAGAATGTTTTAAAACCTTCAAAACAACTCTAATATTATGAGAATTGGACATTAACTGGCTGACATACTGTTCTGCAAGGTCCTAACATAGATGACCCCCCAGAAAGGGGGCTGGGGTCAGGAAAATCTGACACCCATCATTTTCTGACAGTTTGGTCCCTATAAATGCCAAAGCAGTAAAAAAATACATTTTAGCAAAGAAATCCTTAGAAGTACACTTCTTATCACACTAGGTAGTAACTCCGAGGACCCCCAGGGGTCCCGAAGCCCCTGTGGAAGACCCCTGGTATTTGTTACTACTTTTTTTTTGTTTTCAGAAAAAAAGTTTATGCTTCAATTATGATCTAATATGACATTGTTCTGGAGCAGGAGCAGAGCGAGTACTGAGATAGGCTCAGGGGTCCATCTGGGGGGGTCCCAGGTGAGGAAAGACCCCAACCAAAAGTCAGAAAGCTTATTCTGGCTGCTTCAAAAGTGTAATAAATGAACTCAGAATGTTTTAAAACCTACAAAACAACCCTAATATTAAGAAAATTGGACATTAACTGGCTGGCGTACTGTTCTGGCATGCAGGTCCCAAACTAGATGACCCCCAGAAAGGGGGTGGGGGTCCGGAAAAGTTGACACCCATCATTTTCTCATAGTTTGGACTCTATAGAACCAGGATCTGCAAAAAGATCAATTTTAGCACAAAAATCCTACGGGAGCTGTTTTTTGGACGCATCGCACCACACTATTAGCAGAATATTAAGATTCCGGGACTGATATATGGTACAAGGAAGCCATTGAGTAAGTCCATGGGTCCAAATTTGGATTCTACATAGTGATAAATGTATGATTTGACACCAAAATTATTCAAATAGGACAAGTCTATGGGATTTTATTGCGGAATGGAAGATTACTGTATATTCAATGGCGGCCATCATGAAAATTGGCCGCCATCTTGATTTTTTTTTTGGCCAGATGGTTTTCTGAAAAGAGCAATGCCTAAGGAGTATGTGTGCCAATTTTGGTGCTTGTATCCGCAAGTGAACGATTCACCTGTAATATGCACTTTATCTGCCTCGCTAACAGGGGGTCCGGGACCACTAGGGGGTCCTCGGCTCAGAGTTGTGGGTCATCCAAATCCTTGTGTGATAGGAACTTGTTTTTTCCCCCTCTTTCTTATATTAACCACTTGAACCTTAGCGTCCATATTCTGAGAACCTTAGCCAAAAATAGCAGATCTACAAGCTCACAACGCATTGCGCTGCCAGGCAGACGTACAGTGTACAGTGAAAGGTAAAGTTTATTAATTATTGACCGTTCAAGCTCTCTCGGTATACCACTTATCGCTGATCACACTTGATCATCTTTAGAACTTCCTCCCACAAAGTAATTTTCTGAAATCCTTGACTTATGTTGCGCCCCGTGTCGCACACCGGAAATACCAGATGTGCATTCTGACCACGTGTCACGCCGCAATGCATCCTGAGCTTGTAGATCAGCTATTTTCGGTGTGCGGTAACGGTGCTTTTGTAAATGCACTCTGTCACTCATGCTGCCACCAAAACTAATGATTGTGAAATTAGTTTCAGAGCAATCACGAGCTTCCCTGCTAAGACCTACACTGTATCCATATGCATGAAATTGCTTACGTTAATACATGCTATGAATCGTGGGTAATGCAGTGAATAATTCTGACTGCACACAATAATGTTATTTTCTATTAGACTGGGGACTGTTGTGAAGCTGGAGCCCTGTGGCAATATGCTTGTAAATGGCCATGTATGGATAATTAAGCTTTACTCATGAACATTAAAACTTGCTTATTTTTGTATGCTGCAGGCAATGTTATTGGAGTCTTACTGGAATACATGTTATTAGAGGTATTAGTGTGTCCTAATAATGTGTTTCTATTAGTATTGGGATCTTGTAATTGTAATTGTAGGAATTTTAATCTAAGACATAACGTATAATTAATAAGGCTAATGGCTTAGATCTGCATTTCACATTCAGAATAAAATTATAGTTTTTTGTCATCCAGACATTTTTCTTGGTTTTTTTTCGTGCTATTGAAAGATAACATAAATATAATTTGATATACAGTGCAATATGAAGGATTCTGTAAAATCTATTAAATGTGTTGCCTTTGTCTTTGCATGAGAAGCTGCCTATTTTTATTCTAACAAGAATACCAAGCTGGTGAAAATAAAGCTTCGGGGCCTGAATGTCAGTCAGCTTCATGAGACCAGGAAGGTAAATAAACACATACCATAGGAGGGACCCAGTTACTCTAGCTCAGCTGTTGTGTTTGGGTAAGTAGGGCTGTCACGATATGACATTTTACATGACGATTAATTGTCACTCAAATAATTGCGATTAAAGATTTAATTGTGTTTTTGTCGTTGATAGTTACATTTCTGTTCAGCTTTTAGGCTTTGAAGTTGCACATGGCAGATATGACACATAACCTAAATATACAAAGAAATGACTGACATATTTGACAACTTTCTACTTAAAAAATAACATTGGTAGTGGAAATAGCCGATCTACAAGCTAGATCGGCTATTTCCACTATTTCTGAAAATGTTCATCAATGTATGAAAATTTTTCAACATTCACGATTATGCCGATTATGAACAAATATTTGCGATTATGTCAAATAATTACGATTAGACGATTATGTAATAATTGTGACTGCCCTATGGGTAAGCCTCCTCCGCATCATTTCTCCTGCTCCAGTAGTCCTGTCCTGTCCTGTCCTGTCCTGTCCTGTCCTGTCCTGTCCAAGTACCAACTAGTGCCAGGCCCACTGTCCCCCCCAACCAGGGGGTTGATGGCACATCATACCTGCAGCCTGGGGGGCCATCTCTAGATA
Organism: Nannobrachium achirus; assembly: GCF_963921795.1. Taxonomy (NCBI): domain Eukaryota; kingdom Metazoa; phylum Chordata; class Actinopteri; order Myctophiformes; family Myctophidae; genus Nannobrachium; species Nannobrachium achirus. Next base: position 17,621,766 of record NC_137820.1, read on the forward strand.
TTTTTGGAGCGGTGAAAGCGCTCCCAATGAACAGGTATGTCTGTGGGTATGTCTCTGGGTGGCTGGCTGGCCGTGTCCGTAGTCTGGCAATACCTTGAGTGGCCACACACAAAACACTAGTTAAAGGAGGGGCGCTGTTTTGTGCAGGCCAGGCACACTCACCACTCACTCACAGGCACAGTTTACACTCACTCACTCACTCACTCACATAGGGTACAGCTGCTCAAATTCACCGCTCCACTTCGAACGGAGGTTTGATTTTTCCATTCAAAGTGGTAGATACAGATAAAAAAAATATCTACCACAGATATTTGCCACAGATACTTTTATCTGTGGTAGATATTTTTTTTATCTGTATCTACCATCCACTTTGAATGGAAAAATATCTGGAGAAAGAGATTTTTTTATCTGTTATCTGGCCCAGTGGGAATGGGCCTTAAACGTATGGACGAGGCTTGCTTAACGAGTTTTAATATGCTACAGCTGGAGAGACAACAAGACGTCAATTCTTAATCCAGCAGTGCTGGATTTAAACAACACAATGATCACGTATTGTGTTTGGAAGCCATTTACTTACTACATTAAGGACTTTATTCATTTGGAACAGAGGATATCCTACAGGTAGGAGGAACGCAGAATGGACTTTGTTCAGTGTGTTATTGTCTCTGTTGTTGCGACTTGAGTTAAATGGCACGGCAGCCCAAATTTACATCTCTAAAAGGGTAACACTTTCTCAATGGCCCAGCCGCCTACTAGTCAATGAATGGAACTGGTTGAGCGACATTCTATAGGCCTATGGTCCTCTCCACACTGTAGGCCTACTGCCCAGTCAGGCCTTTACACAATGGAAATAGAGACTTTTTTCTTTTTATTTTTAGGGAGACTTTTTTTTTTCTTTTTTTTTTTAGGCGAGATCAGATCTCAGTTAGTAGGCGGGCGCCTCGTTCGCCTACCGCTCCCTATACGCGCCTGGTCACATGTTCAGATACTGGATTCTGATTGGCTTAAAACAGTGGTAAACTAGAAGCAGTGCTCTTCCGAGCACAGGTCTCCACCAGGCCGTGCGTCCTGGTGGTGCTACTGTATAATAGGCCAATGTAAAAAGGGTGGCATATGTTCTTCACCTTAGATCTTTCATGGCAATCGGACGCTGCATGCATGATTTGAAGCATTGTGTTCCAAAAATGTGTTTTGCTAAAGTCTACCTGCTGGTGGCGCTATAACAGGCCAATCTGAAAAAAAAAATAGAATTTTTTCCTTGACCTAGTGGGAATATGTGTGGCAAATTTCACGGTAATCGCAAGCTGCGTTGATGATTTGAGGCATTTTGTTCAAAAACGGAGCAATCCTGCAAACTTTGGAATCGAATATTAGCCAATCAGGATGGAATATGAAATATCAAACGGATCGGACTTGATCACATGACTATAGAGATACTGTGTACCGATTTGCGTGATTTTTGGATAAAATCTCAAGGAGTAATATCCAAAAATGTGTTTTACATAAGTCGGCCCAAAGGTGGCGCTATAAAAGGCTGATGTGAAAAATGCAGGGCAAAGGTTTATCCTTAGTCTCTAGGGAGTGCGCTTACAAAGTTTGAAACTGATCGGTGAAGTTATAGGTAAAACCACAAATCGGCCTGTTATAGCGCCACCATGAGGCTGATTTAAAAACATTTAAGTGGCATTTCTTCCTCGGCCTATTGGGAACGTGTGTGCGCGATTTCATGATAATTGCACTTTGCGTTTGTGATTTGAGGCATTTTGTTCAAAACGGCTCAATCCTACAAACTTTGGAAGCCAATCTTAGCCAATCCGGATGGAATATGCAAAATTGGACAGATCCGTGTCGATCACATGACTGTCGAGATACTGCCTACCGATTTGTAGGATTTTTGGACAAAATCTGTAAGAGTAGTGCACAGAAATGTGTTTTGGGAACATCGGCCACTAGGTGGCGCTAGAAAAGGCCCATTTGAAAAATTTAGGGCAGAGGTTCTAGATTGGCATCCAGGGAATGTGTGTGCTCACTTTGGCAGCGACCGGGCCAACGGCGACTGAGATTAGGTGCACACAAACTGCGAGGACACACGCACGGACGGACGCACGGACGGACGGACGGACGGACGGACGGAGGGGAAAACATACTCTCCCCCATGCCTTCGGCTGGTGGAGACAATCAGTCAACAACCTTGAGTTGGCTCATGGACCCCGACCACTGTTGTGTTGCAGTTGTATAACTACCGGAAATAACCCTGCAAGTTACAACTGTGTTTTCTTTCATTGTCTCCACCAGCCGAAGGCATGGGGAGAGTATGTTTTCCCCTCCGTCCGTCCGTGTGTCCGTCCGTCCGTCCGTGTGTCCGTGTGTCCGTGCGTCCGTCCGTGCGTCCTCGCAGTTTGTGTGCAGCTAATCTCAGTCGCCGTTGGCCCGGTCGCTGCCAAAGTGAGCACACACATTCCCTGGATGCCAATCTAGAACCTCTGCCCTAAATTTTTCACTAGGTGGGCTTTTTCTAGCGCCACCTAGTGGCCGATGTTCGCAAGACACATTTCTGTGCACTACTCTTACAAATTTTGTCCAAAAATCCTACAAATCGGTAGGCAGTATCTCGACAGTCATGTGATCGACACGGATCTGTCCGATTTTTCATATTCCATCCTGATTGGCTAAGATTGGCTTCCAAAGTTTGTAGGATTGAGCCGTTTGGAACAAAATGCCTCAAATCCCAAACGCAAAGTGCAATTATCATGAAATCGCGCACAAATGTTCCCACTAGGTCGAAGAAGAAATGCCACTTAACATTTTGGAAATTAGCCTCATGGTGGCGCTATAACAGGCCGATTTGTGGTTTTACCTATAACTCCACCGATCAGTTTCAAACTTTGTAAGCGCATTCCCTAGAGGCTAAGGATAAACCTTTGCCCTGCATTTTTCACATCAGCCTTTTATAGCGCCACCTTTGGGCCGACTTATGTAAAACACATTTTTGGATATTACTCCTTGAGATTTTATCCAAAGATCACGCAAATCGGTACACAGTATCTCTATAGTCATGTGATCAAGTCCGATCCGTCTGTATTTCATATTCCATCCTGATTGGCTAATATTGGCTTCCAAAGCTTGCAGGATTGCTCCATTTTTGAACAAAATGCCTCAAATCATCAACGCAGCTTGCGATTACCGTGAAATTTGCCACACATATTCCCACTAGGTCAAGGAACAAATGCTACCTTTTTCACATTGGCCTGTTATAGCGCCACCAGCAGGTAGACTTTAGCAAAACTCATTTTTGGAACACAATGCTTCAAATCATGCATGCAGCATCAGATTGCCATGAAAGATCTAAGGTGAAGAACATATGCCACCCTTTTTACATTGGCCTATTATACAGTAGCACCACCAGGACGCACGGCCTGGTGGAGACCTGTGCTCGGAAGAGCACTGCTTCTAGTTTATATGGTAGAAGTGGTAGAAAAGCAATTTACCATTTGAGGGTCGTGGGTTGCTTCGCCTCGTGCCACAACCCTGAAACAGTGGTAAATCACCCAACAACCCACTCCCTCTCATGGTAAATGGCTTACTTCCTGCATGGTAAGAACGCTGGCAAAATACACAATCCAGATATAAGCACTGTTCAAATCCTCTAAAATGTGGGAACAATTCATGATTAAAGAAAAAAATATATATATGTAAGCCATTTACCCTGAGAGGGAGTGGGTTGTTGGCTGATTTACCACTGTTTCAGGGTTGTGGCACGAGGCGAAGCCAAGTGCCAAACAACCCTGAAACAGTCCTAAATCCTAAATCAGCCAACAACCCACGACCCTCGAATGGTAAATTGCTTTTCTACCATATAAATGAACGAAAACACAGTTGTAACTGGAAATGTTACAACTGCAACACAACAGTGGGCGGGGTCCATGAGCCAACTCAAGGTTGTTGACTGATTTACCACTGTTTTAAGACAATCAGAATCCAGTATCTGAACATGTGACCACAAAAGGTGGTAGAAATATATATATATATATATATTCTGTCCAATTACATGTAGAGAAAAATGCACATGCATGGATGAACTATTCTAGCCTGGCAAACCATCATGGTCGCGTGAATTATCTTCACTCTTCTGCAGATCGGTCTGGCCCCAAGCCAAAAAGTGGAAGGGCCAATCAGCGTGTGTCAGTTACAGGGCCCTGAGTGCAGACAACTGATTGGGTCTTGCACTTTTAGGTTTCTGCAAAAAAACACCCAGTGCTTGGGGCCAGACTAAATGCAGGATGAAATGCAAAGTAGGACATTCCAATTATGACAATCTGAAAATGCTAGTGTCTTAAAAAAATTAAAATAAATAAATAAAACTATATAAAAAGATAATGATTTAGTATTTCCACTACCCATATTCAGGAATTAAGCTACTAACTTTGATGGTGAGTTTTGAGGATGCTTTAGGGCCAAATGGTTCTTAATGGTATTGCGTTACTTTGGTCTCTGTTAGAGGCACTTCACTTAAATGGGTTATCTTGATTTTCATCCCAATTTGTTTTTTCATTTTCATGCTTGTTTCCTTGCGTTTTATGGGCAGATGAATCAAATGAATGGACCTAGATCATCTCATAATGTCTACAGATGAAGCTCACAAGGAAAAACTGTTAAGAAATAGAGAAAATACTTTTGTCATTAAAAAAGTACAGTCTTGTCTTGTTATTATCTTTGTGATGGGAATGCAGTTTAATGTTGCTTGGAGGATGGTTTAATGTAGCTTGGGGAACACAAAGGCATCCAAGGGATTTTATTCCTAAGCAATAGTTTACATTAATCTGTGGTGCACGTGTACACATGGCCTCCAGTCAATAAACATATTAATATACAGGATACTGAGGCTGCAACCATATTAAAAGGGTGTGAAAGGTCAAGAAAACTACACAGTATCCATCCAACGTTGCCTCATACAGCAAAGAAATACATTTAACACATGAACATGGAAGAGATTCTATTAGAGTGGTTGCCCTATCAGGGCATCATTTGGGAATCATATGTAGAGGGCAGGGATCTCATCTCCATATATGGGCATAAAAGGGACAAGGACGTAATTAATTTGCAAGTGTGACTCGTGTCTCAGCAACCACACTGGTTAAACTTACACAATATGTCCATATATGGGCATTCCCAGATATGGGCTTAATATTGGTGGGTAAAAGGGATTCTATTAGTGTGGTTGCCCTAACAGGGCATCATCTGGGAATCAGATGTAGAGGTCAGCTCCTGAGATCTAGGTGATGATCCAGTCGTCTCTATGTATGGATAACCAAGGTTTGATCTTTGATGAGGTGATGTCACGACAATGTGATGTCACAATGTCAACAAACAGGTCAACAGCTATACATTGAGGCTTTACAAAGATACGTACGGACAATGTGCCGGTTTTCATAGTTGAGTTGACTGTGACCTATGGTCGCAAAAAATACATACAACCACGTATCCATGCTACAGTAATCCCTCCCTGTATATAAGTATACTGTATACTAATATACTGTATGAACTGTATATAAATACTGTATAATACACACATACGCAGTACTACAATAATCCCTCCCCTATATACAAAGTTATATCCCTGGGTGTTTAAAAATATCAACACAAACACATACACATTACGTGGTAGGCTATGTTGTATGTTGTGGATCCGAAATCAATGGGGGTAAATTTATTGTAATCAAATTTTAGTCTTAGGAATGTGACACAAAACTAAAAATATTATTGAACTCAAATCTCCATGGCGTGAGTAATCAATAGAAAAAAAAGTCATATTGGGGGTGAACTACTCCTTTAAAGCATCTACTGAGTGCAAGTCTACTAATATAAGTTAATATAAGTATCGCAGCTCCATACAATAATGCCATTGTCCTTAAATGAACCTTTTTCTTGGCATAATATTTTTTTCTGTTTCTGTTTTCTTCACCTGTGTGGAAACTTATGAGGGTATGTGTGTGAAACTGTTATCTAAATGTGAACGTGATGATAACATGATAACATCAGCCTATAAGACAGCGACAGAGGGGACTGTGAGAGCAGCCCTGGCAGAATGAGAGGCATGTGGACTAGGTCTTACTCTGCATCATTAAATACACAACATAGCTCGGAAGGCAGCGCCAGGGACGTGCTGGCCATTGGAAAAAGCGGGACAACTCCCAAACGGCTGGTTCATTCCCGGCCGGTCCAGGCCGGCCATTAGGAAAAAAATACAAATAAAATGTCGGCCTTCGTTCCATTTTGGGGGCTGGGATGCCAACAAAGTAAATCGTCACTGTTGGGCAGAAACCTTGTATCTCCAAGTTTCAAATTTGTACATTTCTTTCGCAAAGGAAAGCCCTGCTTCATCATACAAGGCCGTATGATCTACACGCACACAACGCCGTTGTGTGCTTGTAGATCGGCTGTTTTCACTAGTTTGAATCATTTTTTAAATGATAAATACAAAACAAACGGTTTTGGACATACAAGGTTTCCACCCGACAACGACGAAATATCCATCCATCCATCCATCCATCTTCAACCGCTTATCCGGAATCGGGTCGCGGGGGTAACAGCTCCAACTGAGACCTCCAGATTTCCTTATCCTGCGCAACTTCCTCCACTCCCTCTGGGAGTATACCGAGGCGTTCCCAGGCCAGTCTGGAGATATAATCTCTCCATCTGGTCTTTGGTCTGCCACGGGGTCTCCTCCCAGTGGGACGTGCATCGAGGACCTTCCTAGGAAGGCGCTCGGGGGGCATCCGTACTAGATGCCCGAACCACCTAAGCTGACTCCTTTCCAAGTGAAGGAGCAGCGGTTCTACTCCAAGTCTCTCTCGGGTGATTTAACTTCTCACCCTATCTCTAAGGGAGATACCAGCCACCCTTCTGAGAAAACTCATTTCGGCCGCTTGTACCCGAGACCTTATACTTTCGGTCATGACACACTTCATGACCATAGGTGAGAGTGGGAACAAAGATTGCTCGAAAGACAGAGAGCTTTGCCTTACGGCTCAACTCTTTTTTCTTGAAATATAACTAATGTAATTGGCCCACTGGCTTGTCACTTGTCATGATCTGAAATGGCAAATCTTTGAGTAGCAGCGCGCAATGAGGGCCTCTCCAAATCTTTTTCCCGGGCTGAATCAGGGGCCCAGCACGTCCCTGGGCAGCGTTCTTTCACATCCATATGTAAACCATTTCTCCCCCCTCCCCTGCCCTCCCCTCCCCTCCCCTCCCCCTCCCTCTCTTAAAACCTCCGGCTCATTAGTGTTGCCTTTATGACATGGCTTTACCTAAATGCTGTGGATTTTTCCATTCCCTCCTCTGGCCCGTTTGCAGACTTCTACCCAGTAGCTAAAAGAGTGCCCAGGAAGGCATTCTTGAGTGGTGATTGCTGCTTTTCTGCTCTTAGCCCTCTGCTTTGCACTCGATGAGAATCCAATCCAATCCACAGAGGGCATCACTTGTTATTGACAATATTATGTCAGTATGTTGGTCTGTCAAACTACTTCATCAGAGCGAGAAACACCCGCGGGCACAACACCAGAGAGAGGGAGCTCTTCTGATCTCGTTCCCCCTAAATTCGACACAAACATGGGGATGAATGCATTCTACTATTATGCCACCAAAATGTGGAATGCCCTGCCATTAAAAAGTGTGACTCCCTACCCTCCTTCAAAACTTCGGTCATAAATGAGCACCTGTCTGCAATTTTCAAATGAGTCACACATACACACACACACACACACACACACACACACACACACACACACACACACACACACACACACGTTTGTATGCATGCATTACGGGGACCAACCACAAACGCACATACGCACGCATGTATGCATGCATTACGGGGACCAACCGGGGACCAAGTCCTTGAAAGAAAGTCCACCATATGGGCTGACTTGAAGCCAACGTCATTGTATGCAAATATCTGACCTGTGATTGGCTAGTAGTGTGTGAATCTCTCATTCTCCCATTCTCTCACACACTCAACGGCGCATGCTGACACTCACACACAAACTGCAGTACCAACTATCGTCTGATGGGGGCTGTCCCCACTGTTGTGTGTGTGTGTCATATGACATGAAAACGCGAATTGAGGGACTTGCTTAAAAAAAACACCAGACACTTCAGCAACACTGCCCCCTATCTTCCTGAATGATAACATTATGGGGACCTACGATTTTGTCCCCACTGTGTCAGACGTCCCCAGCATGTGAGTGTGTGAACATGCGTATGGTCCCCATAAGTATAGCTAGACAAACGCACACACACACACACACACACACACACACACACACACACACACACACACACACACACACACACACACACACACACACACACATTCTGTTTTTCTATAAATATACTTTCAATTTCTTGACTTGACTTGTATTGTATTGTATGTCTTTATATGTCTTGATGAATTGAATACATATGACCACAATGGAAACAAGCCCTCGGGACTTTTTGTGTTCTCTGTTCTTGTATAATTGTAACGCTGTACCTTTTGCAAACAGTTAATAAAGTATTCATTCATTCATTCAATCAATCAGTCAATCAATCAATCAATCAATCAATCAATCAATCAATCAATCAATCAACAAATCAATCAATCAATTACATATACTGCACAATAAGTGTTCTTCTACATGTTCACATTCACAACTAAAGCAGTGGCCTTGCAGAGAGGATATCAAAGCAAGGTAATGACATCCTGCCTCCAACCCCTATCATTTTAATCCCCCCACCACCCCACCCCGCAGCACTGAACGCAGGCCAGAGCAGTCCCCTGTAACCTGGCCCCTGTGAGCCATTCTCTGTCCCAGTCCCCCAGGCTGAGGAGGGCAGACAGGAGGGTAGTGGCTGCCTGCTCCTAATGAGGGTCTTCCTGGGACCTGAGACAAAAGCTGCAGGGCTCACAGTGCCAACTGCTGTGGACGCCCTGCCACCTAAAAGTCTTGCTCTTGTCACCCACACTTTAGGGCAGTGGTTCTCAGCCAGTGGGTCGGTCCCCAAATTATGTTGGGGGGTCCCCAGATGATTAACTTAATGTGCAACATTGTTTTCTCACTCAACAGTAAACAAAACCAACATAACGTTTAAGTAGGTATCTGCACATTTCTAAAGTGACAATTTAAGGACTTTTTAATAAATCTAAAACGACAAATTAAACATTGGACAAATTGTCAAATATTAGAGGCAGAAATTGGGAATATATTTTCACAATAGAACTATGTTATCTTAGTGCTCGTCAGGGTGGGGGGGGCCCAGTTAAAATATGATTATTTTAGGGGTCATGGCCTTAAAAGGTTGAGAACCACTGCTTTAGGGAGTAGACAGAGCCTCATTGCGCGTGCACACACACACATGCACGCACGAGCATGCACGCACGCACACATGCACTCATGCACATAAACACTAAATGGTCATCAAAACAACCAAAGACATAGGTCTACATACATTCCTAAAAATAGAAAATGCAGTGATATTGCTGCTTACGAGCCACAAGGTGGAGCTGACACACACACTTTCAGATGCTCTCTGAAACACCCCCACAAAGGTGCAATATGTCTTTCTGCTGCCTCTGTTGTGGTCTAAGCCACATCTGATATTACTATTACCATGACAACTAATTCAGATTAAGCACAACAACAATCAGCACAAAGCCCATTGGAGATCTGAGATTATGTTGCATTACGTTTAAAATAGCCATTATTTACTGGCATGCCTGACTTGTATGATCCTCCAACATTCCAAGATCTCAAGATGTCACGTCGTTGATGCCATGATATGGAGACAAAAACATGCCCAGAGTAGACAGACTGCAGATAGAGACAGAGGGCAGGAGAAGGACAGAGAGAAAGAGAGGAGTAGAGGGGGAGAGAGGAGGAAGAGAGGAGGAGCAGAGATGATTACAGGAGTGCGTGATGCCAAATTTACGCTCTGTCGTGCGACAAAAAATAGCTGATCTACAAGATCTTAAAAGACGTAGAAGAATGTCTATTTTCGGTGCGCGGCACTGTCATATGAATGAGTATAAATTGAGCTTAAAAGGGGCTTGAGGAATCCAACTTTGCCAACTGGCTCCTGTATTTTATAGAGAGAGTGGTTTGGGGTGAGAAGTTTTTTCCTGTTTATCCATTCAGTGGAAAATAATATCCTGCAACAAGCCAATAAGTTTCTGCCTTTGAACTGGATGAGAGTTTTTCTTTTCCAGCGGGCTCAGGCTCTTTGTGAGAAATGCAGGCAGAGCCATTGGACGGAGGACTTCCCAGCAACTGCCTCCAACCCTGCACACATGTTTGTGATAGACCTTCACAAGCCCCAGTAATCCGAGGGCAACTCATTCAGAGAGAGAGAGAGAGAGAGAGAGAGAGAGAGAGATGAAAAAGGGGGAGTGGTAAGAAGGAAGAGAAGGAGATAGGGAGGAGGGAGAGAATGGACTTAAAAGCAGGGAGTGGGCTAAGAGAGGGAGGGAGGCAAGAGGGGGAAAAAGGAAACATTTTAGAGTGTGTATCTGCTGTTTTGCCTCTCAAGAGAGTGCTCTGTTGACTGCTCAATTTTGAAATGGCAGGCTTGCTTGTTCTTCTTAGCCGAAGCCTAGGCTGTTATTCTCCTACACATTTTGATGTGATGTTTTAATCTTGTGTTGTCCCCTGTATCGTCTTTTATATGAATCTATTGGTCTGAAATAAAGATTGATTGTTACAGATGATTTGACAAGTATTGATGCAATCATCCTCTGCACCTTCTTTTTTAAGACTGGGAGAAAACAGTCTATAGTTAGTTGACACATCCACATGTTTATCTTTGACATCCACCTTTCAAGTGAGTAGAAATGGACATTTCAAAGCAGTTTGGGGAGAAAAAAAAAGCTCATAGTGGAACTTGCCCCTTGACACCACAAGCATGTTGGGGGAAGCGCTCTTTCATGTTTTCTGCCCCTGAAAGAGTGCATGTAACTTTGTGTGTGCACGAGTGTGTGTGTGTGTGTGTGTGTGTGTGTGTGTGTGTGTGTGTGTGTGTGTGTGTGTGTGTGTGTGTGCGTGCGCGCGCGTGCGTGCGTGTGGTGTTTTGCAAGCCACGAGAGTGAATCCATCTATCAGGAGATTCACATGTGTGCAGCAGCAGCAGCTACCAGCCTCTCAGGCAGAACACCCCACACACAAGGCAGAGCTCACCAGTGCCTCAGACACAGTGTAATCCCTTCTTGCTTAATTTCCTCTCATCCTTCATAAATCACCATTAGAAATGTGCAGACAGACAGGCGAGTGTAAACACCTGTTGTGCTGCACACAGGACCGTTTTAATGTGTGCGTGAGTAAATGCGAGTGAGTATGAGTTCGTAGTATAAGGAGGGGTAGGGGGAGATGGGTAGTAGGGGGAATCCATTGTGAGAAGCTGCCTAGGAGGGAGGAAGGGGGGGGTTGGACTGTGAAATCAGAAACAGCCCAGCGGGCTACAAAAGAAGCCTCGGCTGGAATAACTCACTCACAAAAGTTACTCTGCCTTCCTGAGTGCTGGCAGATTGGCGCGTCCCCAAATACGAAGACTAAATCCATCGAGCAGAGCAGCCCTTATTAAGCTCCTCTCTTAACTCCTCTTTTATCATCACGTCACGTCGCATTGTGACATGTCACGTATCTCCTATCCTCTCCTCACCTATCCTGCCTTTTCTACCCAGCCCTTGGTGTCCTTCTTCCCCTTTATTCCCTCTCCTCTCGATCAGTAGCATTCTACTGTTGCATGTACACACCACAAGAGAATGTTATCAACTTTCTTCATCAGTAGAGAGGAAGACAAAAGACAGGAGTTGCATTACCTTACTGGCGCCCTCACCAAGATGTACCAATCTATTTGTTGAGCACCGACTTGGTATATTTAGAATAACAGTGGGTGATGTCACCACTGTTTATCCCTGTTGTAGCAATAGACTCACTGGCCCTCTAAATGTTTTGAACCCTAAGAGACTGGCCAGCATTGGTCCACTTGAAATAGTTGGCTTTATAATCTTGACCTGTGGATCTGCTCAAACTGAGCCTTCCACTTAATTTCCAATTTACCTGTTTACAAAGTGTTTGGACATAAACAGCCCTTTAGACAGTGTGGGTAATTTATGTTGTCTCCGCCAGGCTTAAGGCGTGGCCGAGACTATGTTTTCGCCTCCGTCTGTCTGTCCGTCCATCTGTGTTCGTTCGCTTCTACTCTTTTGTCCAAAACTCACAAATCGGTACACATAATCTCTGGGGTCACGTGATGTATGAGTTTGATTTCTCAGTTCCAATTCCAAGAGGCTATGACCAAAGTTTACTTGCCCTGGCTAGGAGCCCGGCCTGGTAGAGACCTGTGCTTCGAGGAGCACACTTTTCTAGTTTGAACACTCAATCCACTAGTGAAATTGATGATGTCAAACTGTATGTAACGACACTCACTGAAATACGATGTAACCTTAAAGTACAGTTTCATATCACTGCACTGAGACACCAATTGTGCCACACATGAAAGGGCTCTACAGAATAACCCACGGTAACGTGAAACGCTGGCGCATGCAAAACGCGTTGATCCGTGCATAGGTACCGAGCGCAGTCAAATGCACAATGTCAACCTTGCCTCCTACTACCTCCTACTTTCCTGTGGAAATAAGCTTAGTCCTTTCTAGGATCGCCTTTTAGTAGACCTTGTACAAGTGAACTGTACCGTCATGAAACTGTACCTTTTCCTATGCAAACTTCTAATGAAGTCTTCAATCAATCAATCAATCAATCCTGAGTTGGAGAAAAGTGAATGAGGTCCCCATACTGCAGGACTGCAAGGCAGGATGACAATGCAAAAAGAGATGGACAACCTAGACAAGACAAGGAGAGACAGACACCATTGCCTGAAGTGGAGAATAAAGTAGGCAGTGGTTCTCAAAGTGGATTCTAGCTGACTTTGTGGGTTCCTTTATGGGGGTCTAAATTGTCTAATATGTTGTAGTATAGGCCTACAAATGGAACCAAATGGACCCGTTCCATTTGTGTACTGTCAGAGTTAAGGGGAGACCTTGAAATGCAAAGGTTTGAGAAACACTGAAGTAAGGTATCCAAGTATCTCAAACACGCACAAACGCACTACATGTGCACGCAAGTTAGTGGATGGGAAAGCGTGGGGGGGGGGGGGGGGATAGAGTACGTGTGCACATGGCTGTGTTTAGGCCCAGAGGCTTGTTTAGCTGACCTCAGTGAAAGCAAACCTCATGACAGAAGGTCTGGCATTGTCTGTGTGCCCGGGCTGCTCTGGAGCCAGACGGTCTGCCGGCCGCCAGCTTTGCTTGCTTATAACTGCTGAGAACATCCGATCCCCTTGGGGAGGACAGGGGAGGGGAGGGGGAGGGAGGGAGGTGAAGGGAGGGGGAGGGGGAGGGGGAGGGGGGCACCGCTCGCCACTCTGCTGCTCTCCGTCTTTATCTGTGCTCTTTAGACAAGGAACAAACATTAGCCAGGTCATCAGCCAACATGTTTATTGTGTGTGTGTGTGTGTGTGTGTGTGTGTGTGTGTGTGTGTGTGTGTGTGTGTGTGCGTGTGCGTGTGCGTGTGTGTGTGTGTGCGTGTGTGTGCGCGTGTGTGTGCATGCGTGTGTGTGTGCGCGCGTGTCTGTGTGCAGACTGTGCACACACACTCGCACCACATTGAACGTAAGGCCCAAGGATTCTCTGTAAAATCCTGAGTTTTAATTGAACTCTCAGGGTTAAATTAACACCTGTGATTTTACAAATTTGAAATGTTTGGAAAATCATGATAAATGAGCATGTTTAGCTAATCCTAGCAATATGATCGGACTTAGTTTTCACTGGGGATTAGAATTGAGGTAAATTTTAGGGCAAAGGCTATAGGTATGTATAGGTGATGTTTAAGGTTAGGATTAGGCTAATGAGTGAATATAATCAGTAGGAATCACTACCTGTTCCTCATGGGTTGGGAAGGTTTCCTGAAATGTAATCCTTTACAAATTACTGATTATTATGCCCTCCTAACTAGAAAGTGTGGTTGCCGTGATGTCAGTTCAGAAAAAGCTAAGGTATGGCAACATGACTGGTGTCTTGCGCGCGTGCAAGACACCAGTCATGTTGCCATACCTTAGCAACAGGCATGATACATTTATTTTAAGAAGTACATTCTATTTTTTCTCACGTTTCTACGGTTTCAAGAGCAGCTAAACTTGGCATGTTAGTAAACGTGCCACAATTAACAATAATGAATTGCACCTGTGCAGCTGACCTGCGGAACCTGGGAATATACCATTTTGTCAAGATTGGGAGAATACAAGTGTGGAGAATATAATTATAATACCTTGTTAAAGTGACCATTGTTACATTTTGCATCTGTAGTTATTTTACTGTAATTTAACAACATAATAACCAGGACAGATAGACAAAGAGACATTCATGGATTTATATTTAAAAGTAACTTTTATTTTCCCCCCTGGACCCAGTGTATGGCAGCTGCATACCCCTGCCATACCCAATTGACGCCCCTGTGTGGTTGCACCGCCGCGAGTCGTGGGGTTGCGGCTGCCGGGACATGAGGAATCCGCAGGGAGGAATACAGTCGGAGGTGCAATTGAAATTGGGTGCTGAATGGATCCTGCGATCGTGATGCATGGCATTTTGATTTAAAGAAATCACACCCAATGTGAAGTGAGCGGTGGTCGTGCTTGCATAACGTCTTCAGACTAGGATTTGAGTCTAGGATGTACAGGCTATGCTACACACACGTTTTGCTATGGCAAGACGCTGAGGACAAAGGCTACAGATATACGACATATGACATCACTAGACAAACATTGTGGAAAAAGGCTACAGACACACTCACAGCCACGTATAGGAGCGGTCTACCACCACTCAAAAGAATAGGCCCCTCCCACACATTTTGCAAGCCAATTACATTGTCACGTCACCCTTGAGATCACTTGTGTATTTCATTTTGAGAGGATTGATCCCACTAAAAATGTGCTCATTTGTGGCGCCCCCTATGTGTCAAAGTGGGAATGCTTTTGGTGAGTTGTTGAGAACAAGACCCTCAAGTTGTGAATTTGTGATTTTTGGTAAAATATGCCCCTCCCACTAACTTTGGAAGCCTTTTACGGACAAACAGTATGGACTATAACATTTTTGCTTGTACTTGTTTATGCTAACCTGACTTGCGTCAGATGGTGGCAGTAGTGCGTAGGCTACCGCTCTACTTTACCATCTGAGATCTCTCGGTGGGAGTTGATAACGCTCGTAAAGCCCCAGGCCGGACCAATCAGCGGCAGCTACGGGCAGGCTCTGAGCGGCTCTGAGCCAATAGAGTCTGATTGCAGACCACGTGGATGCAGACAGGCCAATATGAGTGGTTGGAGTTGGCACTCCCAGACTGTGACAGAGAGACGGCCACATCCAATCACCTGCTAAAGAATTTCAAAAAATGTCCCGCCCCTTACATCGAGTCTGCCCGAGAGATCTCAGATGGTAAAGTAGAGCGGTAGCCTACGCACTACTGCCACCATCTGACGCAAGTCAGGTTAGTTTATCGCATGGTCCAGAGATCATGTGTATTGTACCGATTCTTATGAGATCAGGACAAAATAGGTAGGAGGAGGAGCAAAAAGTGTGTTTTGAAGAAAATTTATGTAATTCTTTTTTAATATTTTTTGTAATTATTATGAACCTCCAAAACTGTGGGAGGAGAGTCGGGATAAAATAAAGTTTAAGCCTATTCATAAAAAAATAAATACGAACTAGAAAGATGCGATTGGAAATTGCAAGTGTGGTTGCCATGACGCGAATTTCGCAAATGAATTTCTCTTACCATTTGAATTTTCCCCATTCATTCAAGTCAATGGGGGAAATGTATTCACTAATACATTAATGGCCATATGGAGATCTCTGTGTCAGTCCTTGTGCCTTTTATGCCCATATACAGTATGGAGATCCCTGATCAATATTATGCCCATATCTTGGAAAGCCCATATATGGACATACTGTGTCAGTCTCATGTGGTCTATGATGTCAGACATCTGTGATGTCAGCTGTCTCCATATTTGGGAAAGTCAAATCTTTAATTAAAGTCAATAGAGAAAATGTATTCTTCTTAGTCAATACTACTACCTTGAAGTCTTTGCTACCTGCATATACACTTCCCTATAAACCTTGCTTAATAAGTTCCAAAAATGTGATAGACCAAGAGAATCAAAGTACGGTATAATTTTTCTTATTCTAGAATAGATGTTTTTTTTATAAGAAGATCTTTGAGTGTGATCCTTTTATAATGACCAACATTTCAATTAGCAACTTAACAATTGCATATTTTGTAATGCATTACATTCAAATCTTGTTGGTCCTCACTTTATTTGTGTGCGTGCATGCGTGCATGTGCGTGTATGCATATCACTATGTGTGTGGGTTGATGTACGCAAAAGGAAAAACATAAACATAACAGTGGTGGGGTCAGAGAAAGTGTCACTGGAAAATTCTCTCCACGCACACACGCAGTCACGCATACACGCATACACACACACACACACACACGCACACGCACATGCACACACACACACACACACACACACACACACACACACACACACACACACACACAAGGAAATCAAATTATCTGAAGTCATGCATTTGAACTTGGGAGCATTCAACATTCCGATCCAGGTAATCGCAGGAAAGTCTAAGTATTTCATTGATGAGTGCGTATCCCTTTTATCCTGTCCACTACAGTTCCACTAATTCATCTATCACACAAAGAGAAGGCTGAAGCTCTGTGGTCTGACAGAAACAAATGGCCTCTAATCACCACCAGACGCCCATGTTCAACCATGACAGGAGGCTTCCACTCCCACACTGCACACTGTGTGTGTGTGTGTGTGTGTGTGTGTGTGTGTGTGTGTGTGTGTGTGTGTGTGTGTGTGTGTGTGTGTGTGTGTGCGTGCGTGCGTGCGTGCGTGCGTGCGTGCGTGCGTGCGTGCGTGTGTCCGTCCGTCCGCGTGTGTGTGTGTGTGTGTCCGTCCGTCCGTCCGTGCGTGTGTCAGGGATCATCAATATGTCCCTACACAGACAAATGTGGCAAAGACTTTCTTGTCCATTTTAGATTTTCTTTTTTACACACCATTATAATGTTCATATAATAACCAATTACTGAACGTCAAGTCTCCAGGTTTTCAGAATATGTATGTCACATATTTACTACGACACTATGGCATTTTAGGAGTCTAACTAGTAGTGGTTCTCAAATGTTTTATTTGCAAGGAACCCCTTAAAGGGACATTTCACTTAAAAAAAAAAACCTTTGCTCATTTTATTGTCTAATCAGGCTTTTATGAACACCCTGAACAGTTTTTAATTTGCTTGATTCAATATTTAGATATTTGATGTAAATGCCATCAGTCCTCCTCCTGCAGGACGCCTCCCCATACACACCCATTGTAACTTCAAACTCCATTTTAACCATGATAGATTCATTAAAAACACCCATTATTTTTTCTGGTGACTCATACAGTACCACCCTCCTAAAATGTGAGCGGGCCATGTTTTTTTTGGATAACATTTGTCATTTATTTGTAATCATTCTTTGGGAAAATGGAAAAAAATAATACAATAAAGATTATTAAAAATAAATGAAAAAAGTTATAAAAATAAAACAAGAATCTATCATAGTCAAAATGGAGTTTGAACTAAGTATGGGGAGGTGTCCTGCAGGAGGAGGGCCTGATAACATTTACAACAACGTTTTTTTTAAAGTGAAATATCCCTTTAACTCTGAGAGTGTACACATGGTTCCATTTGTACACTCTTAGAACTACAGACCTCCCGTTATTGTCATTCAGGGCCATCTCTTTATGTATGACTCATTTTGTATGTCTGTGACAAAAACTGAATTTTGACAAAAGTGTCCAGTCCACTACAAGCCAGCCTGGCGATGACCCCTGGTCTGTGTGTGCAGTATGCTCGCATGCCCATCCACCACACTCTTCACTCGCTGTGGACTCCACACGTGGCTCTCGCTCAGAGCACTGGGCATTCTTGAGAAGCCAAAGAGAGAGAAATATGGAACAATTTTATGTTTATATATTGCATAACTTTGGGTGGAGTGGACCTTCCACCCCACCCCGCACGCCCCACGGTGTCTCAAAATAGTCACGGTTCATTCTCGGCGGATGGTGTAAGGCGGTTATATTGAGAAGGAGTGTTAATGAAAGGAAAGCAAACAAGCAGCAGGATGGTGGCGCTAGCATTACCTCCACTTAAAGTCTCTGTTCACGGGCCAGATATTACATGACTGCATGGAACACGGTGAATCCAACGGGAAGCGCGGGGAACACCAAATCTCCCACGGCATGGACGAATACCGTTGGAAGTCGGAAAAAGGACCTCAATGGAGTAACCTCGCGTCACCAGTCTTTCCTGAGAGGAAAGCCTGGTATTCGTTTACAACGGGCCGTTTGATCCGGTCTAGTAGGCGGAAACCACAAGCAGAAGAAGCGGTGTCGCTTTGTTTTGGTTCCCCCCGTTTGTTTCTCCAATCCATATTAAAATGCTCGAGTAGCCTAGTGTAGTCTTGCCAGTCGCTACGAGTTTGGACTAAAAGATGCATGTACCAAACGAATTTTCCAAAAGCAAAACTACGCTGCATTAAGGGGTTTATTAGGTAGGCCCTATATGTCCTTGAGCGCAGGGGAATTATTTGGGGTTAAAACTGTTTCCTGTTTGATAGTTCCGGCCAAAGTGTAGTCCTTTAAGGACTACAACATGGTGTAGAGTGGTTTCCGCTCCCGACCGGATCAAAGCCCGAAATGTGAAGCGATCCCAGGCTATCAATGAAGAGAGAAACAGAGAGAGAGAGAGAGAGAGAGATAGAGAGAGAGAGAGAGAGAGAGAGAGAGAGAGAAATATTGTAGTAGCGAAAGAAAAGCAAGCAGAGCTTCCGGGCCGGCTCATAATATAGCGGCAAACATCTTGTGACTGATTCACAATCAAAGCTGGGGGACGTACAACCTCTTACATGATGTCAAAGTGCCAAGAGCATTAAGACAACAACAAAGGACTGATGGGGAAATGAGGAATTGCAGCCTCCTGTGCTGTCAAGAGTGAGCATTGGTGGTATGCAGGAGTTAAGATGTTACAGCTGAGGAACAGTGAAAGTGTTGAGGGATCCTGATTTAACATGGGAGTTACTGCGGGCCAGAGCTTACTATGATCTGGCAATCATATTTCACTAATGGGAATAGCCATCTTTAACCTGAAACCACCCCTAATACTGATACACTGACTGTAGAAAACCATTGGATAAAGCATTTGTCTTAAAGCTGCAAGCTGCGATCCAGAATTGACACTTACTATTTTGACTAATCTGTAAGGTACACAACTCTGTATGGACCGGTATAGTAATCCAGTATAACTAGTGCAGTGGTTGGAGGTCGTCTCCCAGCTCTTCTACTGAGAAATGTAGACCCAGTGTTTGGGTAGGAAGTAGAACACTAGTGGTTGCCTGAAAAGCTCAAGGTGCAATATCTCCCCTGTTCAAGTGGGCATTCTGTTTGAGCTTAATGGTAGAAGTGGTAGTCTCCCGTGTGAGGGGAGACCTGGAAAGTCATACATCTTAGGGATTGCAGCTTTAAGGAATTTTTGAAAAAAAGTTGGTGTTGGCATGTTGGTGTCACTATCACTGAAATCACCAGAGTGACTATGTTTTCTTCTTTAGTCATCATTCAACTGCACATTTTCTTTTCACCTTCCTCATGTCCTATCCTCCTAGGCCAGGGGTCTTCAACGTTTTCAGGCCAAGGACCCCTTAATTGAGAGAGAGATGAAGCAGGGACCCCCGGCCACAACCTGTTCATAGATTCCATAATTATAGTTTCATCATTTGACAGCACAATCAATGATCAGTGTATTTTGGATTCATGTCAATGTGTGTTTTCAGATATTTAACCACTTGAACCGTCAATACCTAATAAACTTGACCTTTCACTCTGTACTTAGTCCGCTCTTTCCCCCCTCTACACCAGAGCTCTTCGCCGAAAATAGCCGGTCTACAAGCTCACAACGCCTTGTACTGTAGATCTGCTATTTTTGGCTAAAGTTCTCAAAATATGGACACTAGGTTCAAGTGGTTAATATAGAAATGGAGAAAAAAAGCTTCTATCACACAAAGATTTGGAGGACCCCCTGTAGTAACTCTGAGGACCCCCTATGGGTCTTGGACCCCTGTTGAAGACCCCTGTCCTAGGCTATATAACTGACATAGGCCTACTGGGGGAATAAGAAGCAGTCATCTGCTGCCCAGATTCCAGAGAATGTGTCCGGTAGCAGGCTCCTCAGTACACACTTATAACCCGGGACAAGGTCTAAACAATGCTGCACATCTGGGGCGTTCAGCTCAGCTGGTCAACAGCCCGCCAGAACGCCCCTCTCCGTCTCCCCCGGCGCACATAACAGCTCACTGTAAATGTTCAGTCTCATACCTTCATTGTGAACCACAACGCATGGGGACTTTCTATGTGGCTAGGGGTCAGTACAAGTTCACAAATAGCATGGGAAGAAATTCTTGCCTCGGTGCAAGTCTGAGGCTTGTTTGAAGATGTATCACATGTGAGAACACAGCCGATTTTGCGGTGGATCGTCATTGACACACGCCTAAACAAGTACATGACTTCAAGGTGACTGGAATCGTACCGTGGTGCATCTCATGGCAAAGCTCACTGCAGCGTTTGTAAGGATCCCTCAGATGAGGAATGTGCTGGGGCGCTGCAGGTAATAAACCCTCGGTTTTGGCAGATCAAATGATCAGACTGTCAGCCATCGGATTCATCCCCGGCTTGTAGATCTGTGGGAACGATCAAGTGTCACTCCGCCGATTCAGCGTGACTTATGTTGACCGGCATATCAAAGCTATGCGGCTGTTCACATCATAAACAGAAGCACTGTGTGCTGTATCATGAGTGTAGCTGGGGATGTTTCCATGTGCCACTGAGAGACAGAGGAGGAAGTATTTGAGTGCGGTTGACACATTCATTTGTGACATTTACAACGACACCACACTGCAAAATTACGTGAACACTCAGGACCTTAGGGTCCATTTTCACAACCTTGGGTTATGTTACCACTCAGGATTTGGCAGTGCAGTCAGTAGCCTAGTCTACCGTGTAGGGCAGGCTACTGTACGGTGCATTTAAAGTGACAAGCTGATGAGTGAGCAAAAGATAAGTGATTCCATTCAGCAGTGATTTCTCATCAAATAAACAAGCGTGAAATAGGCTACATTTCATTTCTGTGTAGTAGACAGAATGGTAAACTCAAATCCAAGAGTAGAAAATACTATACCATACCAATACCATAGTTTCCTTGGTTTTCATTCAGATCTATAAAAACATTGTGATTTCTTTTTTCCTTTAAATCTTTTTAGTTATAATGCAGTATAAAGTAGGATTTAGTCAGGCTTGTCTATTATTGGTGATGTGTAGCAGGGGAAGCAAGTCAAACAAATATTCTTCACATGTAGCCTACAATATGTCTGTTCCAAAATGAACCGAAATTAAGTTATTCAGTTTCATACCCATCGCCAGACACCCTAAATAATCTCTTTTGTATGTTTTAGAGGAGACCCGACCTTTTTTTTCCCCTCCCCACTCTCCTCATTTCTCTCTTCATCTTCTCTTCTCACTGAACAAGGGTTGACAAGTTCTTGTCGTTCCTGGTTGGTTGAAGGGAGACCCAACAAAGGAAGCCTTGTTTGAGACTTACCCCTGTCAGACAGCACACTTTGATATTAAAAACTCTGGTGAGAGGGCTGTGTGTGTGTGTGTGTGTGTGGGGGGGGGGGGGGGGGTGGTACTGTGGGGGGGGAAAGATGAAACGGATGAAAACAAACTCCTACTGTCTCCCAAGTCCGTGTCTGTAGGTGTAACCTCATAATGGACACACAAATATTTGTCCAGTCAAAACAAAATAAAACGGCTCTTTGACTCTGCATGTAGTATAGGTCTGATCAGTCTCCCAATGTGTCTGTGGCTTGTCCCGTGTAACAACCACCTGCCTATTCTCTCTTCCTCTCACACAGTGATCACATTGACACACTGGGCCTCTCTTTAGACGCGAGAGAGCTGAACAGGCCCCTTAGAGTGGGCCGCAGCCATTGCCTGGGGGAAGAAATCCCCTGATACTGCACCTCACCGACTGAGGCCCTGCCAAGGACCTGAAATACTAGCCGACGCCCTGGTTGTGCCCAAAAACGTGTGTGTGCCAGCAAAAATAAAACAACACGAGGGACCAAATTTACCTTGCCCTCAGTTTAAACTTGAAGCCTACTCCAGAGTAAGAACTGGCACAAGGGTTCTGGATTGGACTATAGCTACAGTTTGGATTCCAAACTGTAGTGTGTGTGTGTGTGAGTTTGTCTAGCTATACTTATGGGGACTAAACGCATGTTCACACAATCACCTGCAGGGGACCTCTGACAGTGTGGGGACAAAATAGTAGGTCCCCACAACGGTTAGGGTTAGGGTTAAGGTTAGGGTTAGGGTTAGGGGTTAGGTTTAGGGTTAGGGGTTAGGGTAAGGCCACAGGACTTGCATAAGAATGAATGGAAGTCTAAGGAATGTCCTTACAAGTGATGTAAATATAGTGTGTGTGTGTGTGTGTGTGTGTGTGTGTGTGTGTGTGTGTGTGTGTGTGTGTGTGTGTGTGTGTGTGTGTGTGTGTGTGTGTGTTCACAGTGAATAGCTGGGACACAAAATGCAGTAGGCCTAAGAAAATCTGAATTTTGCTACTGCTCTAACAAATTCACCATTCAACCAGAATGAGTGGAGCAGCTCAGTAAAAGCCTCTGTACCAGGGGCCAGGGAGAGCGACTAATGGCGGCAACACAGAGGAGAAGTCTGCACACTTTCCAAGCAGCGGTGACAAGCTACAGCATGTCAGCCATTCAGGAAGAATGCACAAGCAAGTGTAATGAGGATTTTCTTTCTCTCTCTCTTTCTCTGCTTTCAAGGCGCCTGCTATTATCTCGAGTTTGAGGAGCCCTGCGGGCAGTTATTACAGCATTTATATTAATTCTTCAGGATTGCTTCATTTTGTACATACAGGCTGGAGGGGAAAAACTCAAGTAATTAGAGGAATGCGCAAAGCAAGGAGGAGTTGTCCTCATCATAGCTGCGAAGAGAAGCTCATTGATACATGGGCGAGTAGCGTTTTTGATCTCACTTGATCTCGCCATCACTTGAAACAAGAAAACAAACAAATAAAAAGGCAGAAATAAATGCCGCCCTGCATAACTGTAACAATCTGCAAAGCTGCTACCCTTTCCGACGCTGACCTGGCTGCTGTGGCCCCAGGCTCATTCCTATTAGGGATTCTTGGCCGTGTTAATGTCTGTAAGAACATCATCAGGCCCGTCAGCTCTGACAGGCTGCCGCCGCCACTCGTACCTGCAGCCACAGGCGAGGGGATGGGCCCGGGCGCTCACATAAATCTGCATGGGAATCCGTGAGAACCGGGCTGTCGCGCGCACACCAATAAACTGACAAGAGCACAGACAACAAACGTGAGCCAGGAAGATGTACCTGCCCCCCCTCATCCTCCTTCCACTCGTCTGCTTCTAACAAGCGTGAGCCAGAGTGACGGTCTGTGGTGTAGATGGAAAAGATATCAGGGCCTGAACCTGAGCGCATCATGTCGTACATCCAGGTAGTCCGCATTCGTCTACACGATGGATTACAGCAGACAACCCTGCATGCGGTGGTGGGCCAAAGCCAGCTCAATGAAGCTTTGGCAGATCAGAGAGATGAAGACCTGCTTGCAATGTGGCCAAACTACTGTCAAGAAACGCAGAGATCTCTCCTCTCCTCTCCAAAATGTTCTTCTCTCTCCCCTGTGTAAAATCCTGAGTATTACCCTTATGGTCCATGTGGTTCCATTTGTACACTCTCAGAGTTAAATTAACACTGAGGGTTTTACTGTGTAACCCTAATTCTTCTCTCTCTATATAGGCCTATATTTCTTTCCTCACACAGGCGTTTTCTATCTAACATCCCTCACTCTCTCTGACCCAACTCCATCTCTCCTGTTTGGCCCCTTCCCTCCCCATTTCTTCCCCTGCTCTCTTACAGCGAGGCGTTGACAGAAGTTAGCATTCACAGTCTTTCTGCTAAGGCTTTAACAGGAGCCAGCTGAAAGACAGCAGCAGATTAAGATGTTAAACAGCCTCATATGGGATGGCACGGGACAAGTGAGGCGGCCAGGGCTGGAGTTCCATGGAAATGGAGACAAACAAAAGGCCCAGGAATGTGAGATGGAGATCATGTTGCACAGCCCTGGAGGAATAGGACATGTTATTAACACTAGCTGCTCTCTCATTGGACCTGGAAGCCCTCAGGGGACGCTTGTGTTCTCAGGGGAGAACCCTGGCCTGGCCCCCACAAAGGCAATGAGCAGCACAGATCAAACTATATCCCGCACCAGACTATTAAATAAGCCTAATTTATACTTTGTACACTTTCAAAAATATCAGTATTTATAACTAGAAATACTGTTCCTATGAAACAGTGTGGGCTCGCTCGTGACTATATTCTGCAGCGTGCTAACTGTCATGTGAAGCTCAACCAATACTCCACCTCATTGGCTAGTGGCTCTGCCAATGAGGTGTACTGTCTGCGGCACAAATACAGTCATGCCACCTCGGCACAAAGAATTGGCAGAAATATGCCAACTGCTGCGGCGGAAATATGCGGTGGAACTCACTCTATAAATAATGAGGATAACATAGTGTTCTCGCCTTTGGCGAGCCCACAACTAAGCGATGACATATCTTATTAGGTTGTTTGGTTGAAAGTGTTTGTGTCATATGACAGTATAGATTAAGCTTCATAGGCCTAACCTAACTGTAAACACTATTCCACAGTACAGGAGAGTGACCTCAGCTGTGAGTGAGCAGTAGTTAGATGGTTTTGTTTCTGCTAGCCTGACCCCTCAATTGAAGCAAGCATGGAATTCTTGGAGGTACTGACTTTCATTTTCACTTAATTCTAGCACATAGGCTAAATGGCTGTTAGTATGCAACCTCTGAACCAAGGGATAAAAATGAATGCGCAGAGGTATTGTGTTGCTGATTCATATTGTACAGCCAACAGTTTCTGGCCACAAGCCACCTCCTCCTCCACTGCAATAGTATTGACAGAGGTGAGTTTTTGTATAGGGCTTGGCTGCCAAGTCTGACATATTGCGCTGGCAAATGCTATATTATTCCACAAACTTTACAAAGTACTGGAATCTGGAAATACCATCGCAAACATGGGTTTTAACATCCAAGACTATGTCATAGCCCATAAAAGATCCTTTACACAGCTTTACGTGTGTAAATTTGTGGTACATTGACATCTTGAACCAATCTTATATACTTTGTCATTTGAAGTCGAAAAGTGTCCCTTTGCCTGAAAGTGCTATGAGGCATAAACGATTCATTCATGAGTATTGAACTCAAACAATAATTTAAGTTTAACAATGACTTCCTGTTTGCCTCACAAACCAATGAAACCATCGTTTGAAATGAAGGAAGCAGCACTTATATCTAATTACCGAATTGTTTCCCCCTCCTTTTTTTACTAGTAAGACCAAGTTCAAACAGTGAAATAATCACCATTGTTGGAATAATCAAAACCATTGTGTGCGGCCGCCTGGAGTGGTATCCATATATCCCTGTTCCCATTAAAAATCACAAAAAAAATTATGGAACAATTACGCAGACAAGTCAGTTTTGCTTAGCAAGACTTTTACACTGAAATAAAATGCTGCAGCACAACAGCCCAGAAGGCACCAGCAACTGTAAAAAAAAGATGCAGTGATTTCCCTCATTGTATTCCATGGCGCTTCAAGGGCACTGGCACTCTGTCTGGGTCTCTTTTTGGACTCCCAGCTGATTTTGAATGGCATGCATGAGTACACAGCTTGATCTGGAGATTGCCTGGACTTCATTCTGCATCTGTGTGGGTGTTTTATATAATATTGAACAATTTCCTTTGTATGTTTGTTTTGATCCGTTTTTGCATGACACGGTTGTAATGGAACAGAATGTGCTGGCTTGACACATGGTTTTGACCTAATGGGCTGGTGTGAAGGAAAACACGCATCCGTGCCCTCATGCAAAAACATGCACGCGTGCGTGTGCCCATGAATGCACGCCAACACAGACACATGTATGTCTACATGCACAGACGTAGACATACACATATATGTGTATGTACACACACACATATACACATATGCAACACCACATTCCAGGCCCCCAGTGGCCCTCAGATACTCCGCAGGTATGTCAGTATGGAGACAGGCTGCGGTGCGTGCCCCTGGAATGTGAAACCTGACCTCTGGGCTGGAATTTGAGCCTCCTCACTCATCTCCACTCTTCTTAAGAGATATGCTCCAAAAGCCCTCTCTCATAACCCTGTGCTGCCCAGCGGACCACTTAAAAAGCTAAATAAAGTCATCTTTACAACCGACGATAGCCTGCTGTTTATCTCCGGCTTCGGCTAAATTAAGATAACACGTCCAAGAATGTATCGCAAACGAGCAAACCACCAGCATTTAGAAAGCAGTGGAAATCACAGAGCGCAAAAAAGTAAGCAGCAACAAGCAAGGACAGTTTGGGGGGAATATTTGAGTGCAAGTCCTTCAATCCAAACATGCAGTTGAGAGGGTTGGGGCTCCAGCAGAGGCAGAGCCACCCAGCACAACCGAACCAGCGACGTGGACGCCCAGGCTCCTGAGGAGAGGCCCACATGGTTGGACCTAACCACCCTAGCAGCTCCAGCGGTCCCATCAGCCCCAGTCCACAGAACCACCGCCACTGCAGGCCAAACCTCAGACTGGAAGCTTGGAAGGCAAAGCAGTGTGACTGCATTTCCTGAGTCCACCCCATTTAAACTCACAATATGGAACATATTAAGAGCCCTGCAGAAAAATAGGGGCCGCGTTCCTAGATCTTCTCTTTTACAGCCCCCCTTGGAAAAAAAGGAAAAAACCTCTGTCAGACTTCTAAAAGGACAAACAGGGCTTGTGGAAAAAAAAGTTGTTCAGTTCTTGGCTAGATCAAAGACCATGACGTAGTTTAATATATAGGATTACTTTTCAAAACATGCGTGAGACTCAGTGTTAAGTGAGCGCATTAAGTGTTACTCAGAGAAAGTATAAAAGTACTTGTAAAGTGTAAAAAAAAAATACTTCCACGATAGCTTCCCTCAAAGGGTCAAAGGCTACATGAACCAACAGGCCGAGACACAGCATGGAGGCACACAAAATATCACTGCACCAGTGCAGTGCACCGCACCGGTGCAGTGCACTTCAATCATGTGCCATTGCCTCACCATTTAGCCAGAGGGATCTGTTGGGATTTGATTATACCCTATAAAGCAACTCTATTAAAGGCTGGCATAAATCATAGGGATCTTTGACACAATATCACACAGAGCCCCACAAACAGCTCTTTTCTTCTTCATCAATAAACCCCTTCCGAACAGCAGAGGAAAAGGAGAGCCCTCTCATTCTCTCCAAGAAAAATAGAACATCTCAGAATGTAATTCTAGCCGTTTCTGTAGTGAATGGAGTCTTGTCCCATGGTAGGGGTTAATTGAAAGAGGAATGCCGCTCTGATTCTGAGGAGAAAGAGAGAGAGAAGGCTGGGGGGTGGGGGGCATTCTTGGCTAGATTTCAGACCAAGAAACACGGGGCAGTGTTATGGCTGTTAGCTGTAAAAAGAGAGACCTGTGTGTGCAGTCAGGGCAGAGTGTGTCGTAGTAAAGTTTAAGAGTGTGACTTCACTCGGTGCCAGCCCACTCTTTGCTTGGTATCAACAGCCTACAAACAAATGATGCTCCCTGGCATGGGATGTACTGGGCTATGGCAGGGCAGCAATATAAAAGAGAATGTTGCATGTGTGTATTCTTTTGTAAACCGTGTTCATATTTTGAAAACCTCCACTTTACTTGAATGCCATAAAACTGATAATGTTTCTTCCATCCTCCCAAAGAAAAAGCATTGGAGTTGAAAAAGAGAGGGAGATGGGCGGTTGATAAATTCTGTCAGAATAGAGCCTTGGGCTGTGTACGAGTGTGTGTGTACGCGTGTGTGTGTGTGTGTGTGCGCATACGCGCGCACTGTGGCATTCTTTTAACCTCTGTGGAAACTCACTAAAATAAATCCTTTTTTCGTACGTCAGAGAGGCCCCTGTGTACCCTGTAATTACTGCAGGGAGGGTGGGATCTGTGGAGGAGCATCGGGACTGGGATGCTTTTGGATTCTGGAAAAGAAAAAAAAAACACCCAAATGCTTACTCAATGGTCCCTCACAAGCCTGTCGGATGATTATGGCACAGTAGCAAAATGGCAGTGGGTTACCAAATACCAAATAAACCATGCCAAAAGGAAACGCAAAGCTGCTTTGCCGAACGTGCCACATAAGATAGTTAGGCAACCTAATAATGACAGAATTCTCGGCAATGAAACCATATGAATCAAATGAGTGACGGTGTAGGGAAAATGTTTTATTTTAATGGTGTTTTAAACCTCATCTCAGCCTATGTGATCCGTCGGGGAAAAAAGGCTCGCACTCTCTCGCGGTGATTTTCCAAACACGCACACACACGCACTAATGGAGCGCACACACACGCACACGCACACACACACACACACACACACACACAAACACACACACACACACACACACACACACACACACACACACACACACACACACACACACACACACACACACACACACACACACACACACACACACACACACACACACACACCCTACACCAAAGCACATCAATGGGAACATCAATCAAGCACTTCTGATATTCCGCCGCACATCGAGCCTATTAGGTGGAAAAATACCCTAACGAAAAGTCTCCCTTCCCGCCATGCATTGCACGCTGGCCCATAATCCCCCCTCACGGTGTGTGGATCCCCTGTGCGCTGGCGTGTGCGAGCAGGCCCGGCTAAGTGGTGAGCGTGGCGGCTGCGAGGAGGTGTAATTAACGCCCTCAGCCAAGGTGAGAAGACTTCCGTGGGCCTACGCTCATGAGAGGGAGAGAGCAGGAAGTGTTTGAGGCGCTCTGTGTAATCTCTCCCCGTTCAAAGGTGCTATTACCTCACCATGTTTGTGTGCCGAGGCCAGATGTGCGGGAATAAGGGTCATCAAATGGAGTGAGTGGCACTGAGGATGCAGTATAGTCCCGTTATAGCTGCTCGGTTGCTATATGCCCACCCCACGGCTGCCATTTTCTCTATTATTGTGCTCTTCTTGACCTGTGTGGGTGTGTGTGTGTGTGTGTGTGTGTGTGTGTGTGTGTGTGTGTGTGTGTGTTTACAGGTGTGTGTGTGCTTTATATTACTATGATTTGTGGGAAATAATAGTTTGGAGAGCCAGCTAAATCAACCTTGTGGGGGAACAAGCCCAGAAATCCGGTCTTGTTTTTGGCATTATTATTATTTCTAGAGTTAACTTAACGGTTATAATAAGGGAAAAGTTGGGGTTAGGGTTAAGATTATGCATTTGATTATGCACCTGATGCTTAGGTAGTCATGTGTCAAATGTGAGTTGAAAATAAAGTTTTCTTGTTTGCAAGCATTTTGAGACAAACATAACACAAACGAGATGGCTGACAAGGAGACAGTTTTTGGAGCGGTGAAAGCGCTCCCAATGAACAGGTATATCCGTGGGTATGTGGCTGGCTGGCTGGCTGGCTGGCTGGCTGGCCCTGTCCGTAGCCTGGGCAATACCTTGAGTGGCCACACACAACACACTAGTTAAAGGAGGGGCGCTGTTTTGTGCAGGCCAGGCACACTCACCACTCACTCACAGGCACAGTTTACACTCACTCACTCACTCACATAGGGTACAGCTGCTCAAATTCACCGCTCCACTTCGAACCGAGGTTTGATTTTCCTTTCAGTTTCTCAACTTTTCATCGCGTTACCAGCAACGGGTAATTAGCTGTGTATAAGAACACAAGAAGATCGGAGGCATGCCTCCTCGTGTATTTTGCCGATGCACACTGTCTGTTGAAGGGAGAGAGATGAATTACGTGACTTAATGTTGATTATCAGGGAGACCACAGAGTGCCGCTGCCAATTGTGAGAGTATGGAGAGCCAGGCCTAAGAGAGGCTTACAGACAAGAATCTATAGTCTGTGGAATGCACTGAGGCTTTGGCAGGACTGAAGCCATAATAACAAGGTTTCAAAACTCTGAGCTTTAAAAAGCAGTTGTCCACACACGAGTGCACAGAGACACCCATGTATGTGTGTGTGTGTGTGTGTGTGCATGCACAAATGACGCCACGCAAACTTGCATGCATTGCACACACACACACACGCACACAAATGCCACCACGCAAACATGCGTGCACACACACGCATGCACAAACCAATGCTCACAAAGGCAAATATAGGCCTACTTAATGCAAGCATTTACACACATGCTTGTGTGCACGTACACACACACAGTTACATGTTGGAAAAGGAGCAAGCATGTTTTCTTTATACCATCCATTTCCAATCTTTGCAGATCTTAGGCTGCAGTGCAGTATGTCATAAACAGTGGAACAAAATGGCGGCTTGGTTTTTGGGCACACAGCTACGCCGACTTCTTCAGAAACGAGTGAGGGCTGCAGCCGGCTAATCAATACCATTCCTGAGCTCATGGAGCAGACAAAGCTGCTTACATGGCTTTTCCCTTCTCTCCTCCTTCATGCTCAGAGTTACAGCACGGCTGCCACAACTATTCCAACTCTGGAGTGGAGCGGAGCAGGCGCCTTCCCAGAGACGCAGCCTGAACTAGCTAGTGTAGTGTAGCCTGGCCTCTACCCAGCCCTGTCTAATTAGGCCCCCTCTCATAGCCACTGTGGTGGCTTGTGTAATCTGCCCACTATGCGTCTTAGCTCCTCGCCACCCCATATAATTGTCTGCCAGTTCCTCTCCAGTGGTGATGTGGGCCCTTTTCCCATAACAGAGACACAAAGGAGAAGGGATAATAGCCCCCAGTTGTAGGGAGGAGAGCAGAGGCGGAGTGGAGCCACTCCTCTCTGCCGTTTGAACTCTGCAGAGGCTTGGCTCCAGACAGACAGGGAGACAGACAGACAGCAGGCCTGGAGGAGGCTGTCTGAGCCTTTATGGAGGAGGGGAAAGACAAGAGACGCTGCTCTCAGCAGACAGACCTCCACTAAGGTGATGAATCCCCGAACAGGAAAATATTCCTTTCTAAAAAAGAAAACACAAAACTTGGCCACTTTTTTTGGTCTCTCTTCTCTTCTGGCTAGAAGCACATTGCTCACATACTAATCAGCATGTAAAACAAACAGAACAAACTCATTCATTGGTTTAATTCTTTCTAATAAAAAAAAGCCTGATCTCTTTGAGGAGAGCTCCTTTTAAAACACATAACATCCTTGTAACGTACAGTTCCGCACTCATTAGACTAGAATCAGCGTGTTACTGAATGGCTCTATTGCTGAATGTTGGCACAGGCCAACCTGCCCCCACCCCTGTCTCACTACCACCAGCACCAATCTGACAACCCAACACCAGCAATTACGAAGGAAGCCAGCAAAACCACATCCACCTTGGCTGTAGTTTTTAAGATTCCAGTAGGCTTGTAAAACTTCTTGGTTTCTCTGCATACATTCCAATATCAATGTGGCAGATTCAAGATGCTGCATCCCCGGTTGCTTATAACAACGTCCATTGTGAGAGGAGCCGGCCCTGGGGACGGGACCCGTGACCACTAGCCAAGGGCGTTGCGCTGGAGCAGGACCACCTCCGAAAGAACTTTCCAACTGTGGAGCCAGTTCCCCAAAGATCCTGGTAATTGGTTTGATCAGTTCCTCCAACTACACTGTCGTCGGCTCTTGACATGTCCTCTCAACCCTTACCACTGGGGCTCCTCAGGACCTAAAGGACAACTGGCTAGCCGCTAGTCTGATCACATCTTTCACCAAAGAAACATGTCACAGAAGCATGCTGGATTTTGGACACCAAGCTACCAACCTAACCCCTATGGTTGTACTTAACAATGCCATTCATCAACTATTTAGTTTTTCTTGTTTAAACAATGTGCCCATCCCTGGCACATCTTCTTTTAACCAGTTAAGTCGTAAAGGTATATATCATCGTTGTAGGGTGGAAACCTTGTATGTCCCAAAAAAATGAACTAAACTAGTGAAAACAGACGATCTACAAGCACACAACGCCTCGCACCGCGAGGCGGTGTGTGCTTGTAGATCTGCTGTTTTCACTACTTTTGTGCGACGGCATGGTCTGATGAAGCAGGGCTTTACTTAGCGAAAAAACTTGGAGATACAAGGTTTCTGCCCGACAGTGGCGATATGGTACTTTGTAAGATGAATGGCTGAAATGGCCGATCTGCCAACTCGGAATGTGTCATATCGTGATGCGTTTGTGATCTTGTAGCCAGGTTTAAAGTGGTTAATACGAACATCCAGCATGTCCTGTCCTGGTCAACAGTAGTAAAATGGTCCCTCTTAGGGCACGCTCATCTGGGGGTCATGTGCCCCCGATTGGTAAATGTTACAGGGGAAACCTGTACGACCTCCACCTTTGACATAGAAACCATATCGTCGGGCAGAAACCTTGTATCTCCAAGTTTCACATTTGTACGTTCTTTCCCAAAGTAAAGCCCTGCTTCATCGTACAAGGCCGTCGCACAAAAGTAGTGAAAACAGCAGATCTACAAGCACACAACGCCTCGAGGTGCGAGGCGTTGTGTGCTTGTAGATCGGCTGTGTGCTTGTAGATCGGCTGTAGTATAGTTGAAGTCATTTTTAAAATGATAATGCAAAACGAACAGTTTTGGACATACAAGGTGTTCACCCGACGACGACGATATGAAACAAAAGGGCTTATACTGAGGGAAAATGCATATCAATGAGCTGTGACTCCAGTGCCATTTTGAAATAGCATGTTAAAAAAAAGGTAACATTTATAGGTCACCGACTACTGTCTGGTTAGTTAGAATGTCATTAAACCCATAGTGAGTGACTCAGAATGTCAGTGTAGTAAAACAGAAGTCTAATGATACACACCAAGCAAGAAGAGATATTATGCGAATACTTTATTATCAATGTGTGAATGGTGTTAGCTTTTTGTCTGGATATTAATAGTATATGAAAACTATACACCAAATCCAGGCTCTTCCTAATTTCGCTGTATAATTTCTCAAATTGGTATTGAAAGATTCTTTATCTTTATATATATATTTATATATATAATATATAAGCCAAAGTGCATTTTCCGTTTTTTTTCCTCTTGTCCATATACACATTGCACCATACATAAATAATTACATTGTAAAAATGACTCCGTATTTACAAGTATAATATATATTTCATATAATATATAAAACTTTATATTAAATCTAGGTAGATGATATTTGGGATAGTTCGTTCGAGGGGTCCGTTCTGTGTGTGTGTTATCTGTGGTTGTTGAGTAGAATCTCCAGCCAGCAGGGGCAGGAGGTGATAAACTGTCTGGAGTAGCAGGGGCCCCAGCCCTTTGCAAAGCTGATGCGCACACTGTTGGGGTCATAGGGTCCGTCCAGGAGGTCCGAGGGGTCCGCCGCGTGCCTCAGCAGGCACGAGCGCTCGTAGTCGAACACCTTGATGGAGTAGCCCGGCATCACCTTGCGCACCACCAACGTCCGGCTGCTGGGCACGTCCAGGGTGGGCGAGTTGACGAAGATGGGGTGCTCGCTGCGGTTGTACGCCCACACGCCGTCCGGCTCCTTGCTCAGGAGGAGGCCGTAGCCGATTTTGCCGCGCGTGCGCTGGACGGTGCTGCTGCGGTGCTCCAGGTTGAGCTGGCCCAGGCAGAAGCCCGTACCCTGAGGTAGATCATAGAAGATGCTGACAGAGTGCTCGTACACTGTGTAGAGGCGGCCCACGCGCGTCCGGTGCTCCCAGTACGCCACGTTGCACCAGTGGTTCTGCTTGGGGGCGTCGGGGGACATACTGGCATCTGAGGAGGGGGGCAGAGAGACAAGAGAGAGATGGAGGAGTGGTTATTAGATGTAACGTAAACGAAAGAAAACAGCGCTAGTAAAAAGGAAGGATTAAGTTTAAAGGGATTAGCTATCTCTTTTTATTGTTCGGAGCAGATGGCCACACTATAAATACTGAAGGAGGCATTGTATTGAAATCTAAGCCTTGCATAAATACCACAGCACGCATACCCTTCCAGCACACGCACGCATGCACACACAAGCACACACACACACACACACAGGTTGCTATAGATATCCTGTATGGTGGGGGCGGAGGGTATTGCGAGGTAGGACCTGCATTTTCTCCCTCTGCCTCAAGAGGGCACCGTGCTGGCCAAACACTGACCACTCACTGCTGCTCACACAGTCCCCATTTTCATCACAAGACTAAAGAATTGCATTTTAGGGTATCCAGTGGAAATTCAACGAATAACAGCCTGTAGCAACAGGCAAAAGGAAATCAACTTTTCTAAATTCAAGTTTTTATTTTACCTACAATGACATGCCCAAAATCGGGACGCCAGATTTAAAGTGGTTAAGCCTTCCCCCCCTTCTTTTTTTAACGACGAGCTTCAAATCAGTTAATGTTTTGAAGTCAGTTTTTGCCCGGGTGTGGAAAAACATCTTTCACACAGTGAAGACGTGGCTGCGATCTCATTCCTGACCCATCTCCCTCCAGTAAATCAGCTTGTTAATTCAGCTTTCATGGCTGCAGTCTGTGAACTCTTCCCAGTGACAGCCCTCAGCACTCCAGCGTGAGTTACCGCTCCCTAGGTGGACTTCTATCTTCACCACACTAAACAGACACACACCGCCGACTGGCTGCTCAGTCCCGTCCACTAGTAAAACTGCTGCACTTTTTTGCTTTTAACCACTTGAACACCAGCATCCACATTCTGAGGGGGGAACGTTAGCCAAAAAACAGCAGATCTACCAGCTCGAGTTGCGATGCTCTGTGAGCTTGTAGATCAGCTTTTTGTTTTTACGGCGAGATTTGGTGCAGACTGAAAAAAAAAAGAAACGGTCCACGTACGGAGCCAACTCAGGTCTAGTTTACTAAGTCTAGAGGGTTTAAGTGGTTAATATCCGGTTGTGCAGAAATGTGGCAAGGTTGAGGAGAGGAGAGGGAATTGGGAGGGGGAGTGGAGTGGAGTGGGAGACTAAAAAGCAGAGAGAATTCCATGAGCTCACATCCGTCCCGTCACCCTTTACTCCTGGAGAGAGAGAGTGTGTGTGTGTGTGTGTGTGTGTGTGTGTGTGTGTGTGTGTGTGTGTGTGTGTGTGTGTGTGTGTGTGTGTGTGTGTGTGTGTGTGTGTGTGTGTGTGTGTGTGTGTGTGTGTGTGTTGCCTCTTTCCTCTCTCTCTCCTCTTCTTCCCCACATTCCAGGAGGGTGGCGTGGGGTGGGGGTGGTGCAGAGAGAGAGAGAGGGCCAGGCAGGGGTACCCCCCACCCCCGGCCCCCCCACTGCAGTCCCGGGGACGGCATTCAGCTCCCTGACAACTTAGCACAAGCCCGTAACCCGCTGACCCCCCAGCCTTCATGCTATCAGCTCCCATTAACTCACACACAGAGTGATGCCATTATTTTGCTTCAGAGAGTCTATTGGCACAGAGGATTTAAAGCCTGGGCCTGTGGCCCCATTCCTTTCAGTCCCTGTGCTCTCCGAGCTTAATGACCGCCCGCCCCATTAACAAAAACGCCTTTAAGGTGGAGCGTCGCCCGTTCCGCGGAGCAACAAAATGCTCCGCTCTCACCGAGAAACCTCTCTTCGCTGACTGTGCCGAGTGACCCGCGCTAGCGAAGTTTATACAAAGATTAGCCAAAAAACGTTGACCAGACCTGCACAAACTCCCCCCAAAAACACTTTGGTTCCAGACTGTGTTGGGGGGGGAGAGAGAGAGAGAGAGACAAAGACAGAGCTAGAGAGAGAGGGTAGAGAAAGGGGCGAGAGAGAGAGAGACAGAGAGAGAGAGAGAGAGAGATAGAGGGGGGGGGGAGCAAAGAAGCTGCAGACAGGCTCTCTGTGCACAGTAAAAATCCCTGGTGTTAATGCAGCTCTGAGAGAGTAGAAAATGGACCTGTGCACTCTCAGAGTTAAATGAACACTGAGTATTTGCAGTGTGTGTGTGTGTGTGTGTGTGTGTGTGTGTGTGTGTGTGTGTGTGTGTGTGTGTGTGTGTGTGTGTCTGCAGTGACCCCCTCTCTTCAGGGGCCCCAACATGCATGTACCATTAGTGAATTCCACACTCCAGCTCCTCCAGTCTGAGCTCAGGCTCTCTCTCTCTCTCTTTTACTGCGGCGCGGCCACACAAAGAACTCAGCCCCAACTTGTTTATGGCTCTCTATTGTCTCAAATCAAATGGAGCCCACACATCAAGGTATAAACTCGCTTTGAAACCCTGCGCACGCAAACACAAAGGAACCAAATGGGCTATCATCTCCTCCCTTTTCTAGACTAGAGAGAGAGGGAGCGAGAGAGAGGCAGGGAAATAAAAACTGTAGGGGGGGGAAAGATAAAAATGTTGGAGGACGATATCTAAGTTTTCACACGTAGCCCGGGTTGGGAGGGAGCCGGCGAGGCTGCGAGGATCAGGAAGAGGAACGAACAGGACAAAAGGTTAGACATGTATCTAAATGCTGAGCCCGAGGCTAAGGGAAGACAATGTGCACGCCATGAGCCAGGCCTCTCTTCCTGTCACTCTCGCTGTGCCGAAGGAGCCTACGTGAGCCATCACTCGCCCCCCGCGCACACACACACACACACACACACACACACGCCCCGGTCCCGTTTGCAGGGGTGTCGCACCAAATTCTGGGCCCTGGGTACAAGGATTCCCTGCGGGCCTCCCATGAATGGGAACACATTATTATGCATTATTTTGTGCTAACCAATTAAAAAGAGCAGATATACAAGCTCACAGTGAGCTTGTAGATCTACTATTTTTGAAATCTTTTGAACATTTGTGCAGGTCTTTGAATGTTTTTGACACGATTCTATAAATGATTTTTTTTTTGTTGAAAGTTTCCATGTCAGTGGTGCTCAAACTTTTTCATGTGAAAATGATATGTATTTGGCCACGGACACCCATCTCAAAATATGTAGTTCCAGGGATCCCCCCCAGAAGCAACATTTGAGTTTTGACAAATGTTCGCTACAAAATACATATATATTCAAAGATTTGCACACATTTTCACGACTTTTCAAAAATAGCAGGTCTACAAGCTTGCAGCGCGGCACCGAGAGCTTGTATATCTGCTATTTTTCAATAGCTAAAGTATAAAATAAATAAGGCCCCTCCACCTTGGGCCCTAGTAACTCAGTCCCACTTCCCCCCCCCCCCCCTTGTGACGCCCCTGCCGGTCCCGTTTGGAATGACGGCGGCTGGCGGCCAGCATGTTGTGTGCTCTCGCGCTGAACTTGTGTGTTTTGGCTAGGACAGGCCATGTGTTTGTGTTGGTGCGGAGGGAGGGCGCTCTTCTGAAAGAAGTACTCATTAGAATCTCTTCAATAAAAGAAGAGCCAATAGGCAGACTGTTTGGACGTAATTACCGCAGGAAACTATGTGCCTTCTGCTCCACAGCTTATAGAGCCTGTATGTGGCAACAAGCTGCATATACCAGCCTCTTTCTGGCCTACAGTTATACAGCCTGTATGAGCTACATGCTACACAGCTTATACAGCCTGTATGAGCTACATGCTACATGCTACATGCTACATGCTACACATACTAGCCTCTTCCTGTCCTTCTCTTTTATAGCCTCTACTGTATATCGTCGCTGTCGGGCAGAAACTTTGTATCTCCAAGTTTCAAAATAGGATGTTCTTTCGTAAATTAAAGCCCTACTTCGCCATACAAAAGTGTCGCAACAAAAGTAGTGAAACTAGCAGATTAGTACACACAACACCTCGTGGTGCGCGGCGTTGTGTGCATAGTACATACAAGGTTTCCACCCGACAACAACATATGGTTTCATTAATTAATTCCCAACTTTGTAGTATCAAAAAATATCAATATATTTTGATATATTGATATTTTTTTTAAACTTTTGAAAGTAAAAGCTGATTGTGGGTCTTAACCAATGAAAAGTATAACAAGAGCATGTGACTAAATAATAATAAAACATTTGAACACAGGTTGTTTCTTGCATTACCCGTTACCAGTAACAGTTTTGGACATACAAGGTTTCCACCCAACAGCCACGATAAGCTACATGTTATAGGCTATGTACCAACCGCTATCTGGCATACGGTTATACAGCATGTATGTGCTGTGCTGCATAACGTCACTATCAGGAAGAAACCTCCTATCTCCAACTTTCAAAACTGTATGTTTTTTCGTAAATTAAAGCCCTCCATCATACAAAAGTGTCGCACAAAAGTAGTGAAAATGGCAGATCTACAAGCACACAACGCCTCGCTTTGTTGTGTGCTTGTAGATCTGCTATTTTCACTACTTTTTAAAGGAAGGTTTTGGACATACAGGGTTTCCACCCAGGCCTGGGCCAAAGGGTAGTGGTCCAGGCACATATAGGCTGGTAATCCAGCCTTGCAGCGTCGCAGGTTCGAGTCCCGATCCTGACAATCGTGTCAATCCCCCCATCTCTCTCCCTGTTTCCTGTCAGCCTACTGTACACCTATCAATAAAGGCAGAAAAAGCCAGAAGAAATATTGTTGAAAAAAAAAAAAGGTTTCCACCCGACACCAAGATAATTATACCAGATTCTTCCTGCCTTAAGCCCTTTGCACACAGGACAGTTGCGTTTTTTTCGTTTGCGGCATGAATAAAACGCATTGGATTTGGTGTGCAAGGCTGTGCGGAATCGGCGCTGCGGATCCAAAAAGGAGTCATAAAAGGAGTGATGAGATTTTTACCGCATGCGACAAGACGCACGAATCGAACTGGTTTCGATCGAGAAAAAAACGCACGGCGGCAGCCACTCGTCGCACGGCTAATTCGAAGCCGGTGTGCATGAGGTCATAGAGAATCATTGTTTTCTTTTCAAAAAATTATATTGTCCGTTTTATCCGTGCGGTTAAACGCGCCTGTGTGCAAAGGGCTTTAACTGTTGTCTACCTTCCATCGTGTGAGTTTTTAAGCTGTGGCTCTGCAGGAGACAGATATACTGTACAGTATGAGAGGGTCTGTTAGTCTGTCTGTGAGACTGTCTGTTAGTCTGGAGCTAATCTTGCAAGCCGCTGGACCAATCAGTGCCACATTTCGTGTGCACACTGCCAGTAGGACAACGTCGCACATCAGCGCATTTCTGATCACATGTGTTTTTATATATGTTTTTTGGAAGTCAATGGGGCTCAGATCAGGCTGAAACCTTGCCCAAATGTATGCGTCATAGATACGACATAATGTACAGTAGATGTCTGATGTCACATGCTGGCCACAGAAAGACCCAAGATCCACACGAAACCACGCCGTTTCCAGCGGATCTTGGGATCCAGATGATCCGATTTTTCATTTTCTCTATAACGTCTCTGCCTTAAAAGATAAAATAAAAAATAGAGACCTGATTACAGTCCGTTAAAGTCAAGTTTAATGAATAGGGTTTTTCTTTTTAACCAGAGTGCCAGGGCAGCAGACCCAGCTGGAGGTCTCTTTTTAACCAGAGTGCCAGGGTAGCAGACCCAGCTGGAGGTCTCTTTTTAACCAGAGTGCCAGGGTAGCAGACCCAGCTGGAGGTCTTTTTAACCAGAGTGCCAGGGTAGCAGACCCAGCTGGAGGTCTTTTTAACCAGAGTGCCAGGGTAGCAGACCCAGCTGGAGGTGCCAGGGTAGCAGACCCAGCTGGAGGTGCCAGGGTAGCAGACCCAGCTGGAGGTCTGGAACTTGGGGGCCGAGGCTCGGAGCAGAGCCCAGAGCCAAACGTCACAGCAGGCATGTGCATACATAGACATCAAAGGGGGCTTGAGCCCCTGCCCTTTTACTTTCCATGCCATACCTGAAGGCACCTTTAAGAGAATTGCCGTGTACCAAACTCTCCTGAACTTGAATGCAGCCTATTACGTTGAAAGAATTGCTCCAGTATTGACTTGATTATGCTTAGTTTAGTGTGGTATCAGGTATGGAAATTAGCCGACCTCCAAGCTCACAACGCGTCGTGAGCTTGGAGGTCTGCTATTTTCAATATTTTCACCAAAAGGCCCTTTTAGAAATTTCAGCCCCTGCCTCTCTTAACATTCTCTGCACGTCCCTGCGTCACAGGGTTGGTGAAGGGAGGGGTGTGTGTGTGTGTGTGTGTGTGTGTGTGTGTGTGTGTGTGTGTGTGTGTGTGTGTGTGTGGTGACAACTCCTGACCACAGTGCAGACACCCGTCTCTCTCCTCGGCTCCATGTTAGGGCTCGTAGAGGGGTCCGCTCGGGGTGGAGCCAGGAGAAGCTGGGAGCAATTACTGCCGCTCTGCATCCATTTAACCCTGCCACCTTTAAACAGCTCCGTTTACCCATTAGAAAAGTAGCGCATGTTATTATTGTTATTTTATTCTCAAAGCCTCTTCTCTTAGTGTCAGTCTCGCGCGGGACAGCCGACGCGCTTCCTGCCCTGAAAACCCCCAAAACATTCTGATCTCAATAAGCCCCTTTTCCACAGACCCCACTCCACACCGCCCACTTGTGCCAGGTTTTCCACTACAAGGACCTGGGTAGAGTGGTGTGAAAGTGGTACTAAACATGGTACTAAAAAGTATCCAGTCTAGAGTAGGTCTGAGCTAGGCCAAACAGGGCCAAACACTTCATAATGACTGATCACTCACTGACTTTTCATTTAGACCACCAGGATATAGTTGTAATACATGATAATAGATTCTATTGCGTTATAACCACTATTATAATCTATTACAGTGTATTATAATTATCATAGTAATACATTAATACTTTATTGTGTATTATAATCACAGTTATAATCCATTATAGTGTATTATAATTTAGGGTAGTTGTAATACAAATGTATATTGTATTATAATCACAGTTAAAAGGGTCAATTTGTTTCTTACCGATAGTGGTACTTTTGTGTAATGGAAAATGTAGATATTTTTATGTGGTGCGGTGTGGTGTGGTGTGGTGTGGTGTGGAGCTAAAGCTGCAGTCGAAAATGGGCTTAACACAGCAGCCGATCCCAGAAGCAGAAATCCCTCGGGGCTAACTGAAGTGTGAGAGTCAGTGTACAAAATGTGATTTTGCCGTGTATAGAGGGATGGGGCGATAAGAGAGATTATCGTTTATCGTGATAAAAAACACGTATCGTGGAGATTTAATTTATCGTGATATCGTCCTCCGTCATGCACTGGGATAAATGCACCTTTTATTTGCCGAGCTGCATATATCCGGTACCACTTAAACCCTCTATAATTGGTAGAAGGTACTTATAATATACGTACTTGATAGTCTTTTTTTCATTCTTTCAAATGTCTTTGCCAAAAAATAGCAGATCTAAAACGCGTCAAGACGCGCTGTGAGCTTGTAGATCTGCTATTTCTTGGCAAATGTTCCGTCCAGGATAATGGCATTTGATTATCGTGATAATATTGCAAATTTCTTTTGTCACAATCATGGTGATATGACATTTTCATATCGTCCCATCCCTGGCTGTGTAATTGGCGGAGGAAACCCTCAACACAGCTAGGCTCAAAGTGCTGCCGTATCAAACCGAGATAACTCGCGATAAGATTAATGTTAATGTGGTCCTCTTATGACCCGTACCTGTGATAGTCAATCTGGAAAATATGTGGGGTAGACCAAGCTATCAGCGAGGAGGGGAGTTCTAGAGCTACGCGATAACGCAAGTCTGTTTGTGGCCAGGGGCGTCAATTGGGTATGGCAGGGGGTATGCAGCTGCCATACCCTGGGTCCAAGGGGGGAAATACAAGTTATAAATAAATATAAATCCATGAATGTCTCTTTGTCTATCTGTTCTGGTTATTATGTTGTTAAATTACAGTAAAATAACTACAAATGCAAAATTTAACAAAATGGTCACTTTAACAAGGTATTATAATTATATTCTCCACACTTGTATTCTCCCCATCTTGACAAGATGGTATATTCCATGGTTCCGCAGGTCAGCTGCACAGGTGCAATGCATTATTGTTAATTGTGGCACGTTTACTAACATGCCAAGTTTAGCTGCACTTGAACAACCGTTCCAGGATGCCATATCCAGCCCAAGAAACCGTAGAAACATGTTTTAAAAAACTGACAAAACTAGTTTTTTTTTCAGACATCTGCGAGGCGTTGTGAGCATGTAGATCTGCTATTTTCACAATAGAACCCTGTTATACAAAATGTAATGCCTCTTTGCCATGAGGACTCCCATCTTTGCCATACCCTAGCTTTTGCTGAACTGACGCCACTGTTTGTGGCTTTCCTAAAACAAGGCAAACACCTTACCCAACTCCAAACACAAAACACTCACGCACACATTTAAGTCATAATAGGTGTTGCCCCCCAGCACACCTGCAGCTGCACGTACAACACGACCGGTACAATTGCACAGTAAACAAAGATATTAACAAGGCTTTTTTTCCCCCTCTTTTTACCTACAGGGAGCATTTCGTCGTTGTCGAGTGAAAACCTTGTATGTCCAAAACCGTTTTTCATTTTTCATCTTAAAAATGATTAACCTGACTTGCGTCAGATGGTGGCAGTAGTGCGTAGGCTACCGCTCTACTTTACCATCTGAGATCTCTCGGGCAGACTCGATGTAAGGGGCGGGCCATTTTTTGAAATTCTTTAGCAGGTGATTGGATGTGGCCGTCTCTCTGTCACAGTCTGGGAGTGCCAACTCCAACCACTCATATTGGCCTGTCTGCATCCACGTGGTCTGCAATCAGACTCTATTGGCTCAGAGCCGCCTCAGAGCCCGTCCGTAGCTGCCGCTGATTGGTCCGGCCCGGGGCTTTACGAGCATCATCAACTCCCACCGAGAGATCTCAGATGGTAAAGTAGAGCGGTAGCCTACGCACTACTGCCACCATCTGACGCAAGTCAGGTTAAAAAATGATGTAAACTAGTGAAAACAGCCGATCTACAAGCACACAACGCCTCGCGGTGCGAGGCGTTGTGTGCTTGTAGATCTGCTGTTTTCACTACTTTTGTGCGACGAAGCAGGGCTTTACTTTGAGAAAGAACGTACACATTTGAAACTTACGAGATACGAGGTTTCCACCCGACAACGACGATTTTGCTTTGTTTTTTGATGTTTCATGACCAGGAGTGTGCGCTCCACAGAAACCACACTGACAAAAAGTTCATCTCTCTCCCGCCCTGCAGGCCGTCTCATTGGAGGAACATCAAAGGCAGAGCGTCACATCTGACAACACATGCAGACACGCAGTTTGATGGAGCACACAAAGCAAACAATTACCACACACTTCTGTCTGTTTGAGCAAAGAGCTGCTACCTCTTCAGCTGCGCTGCTTAGCATAAATGATGGTTTTCCGTGCGCCGGTTAAAGCTATAAGCCCATGCAGTGGCACATTCCGCACACAGTCAAATCCTCAAGTGTTCGTTTCACTCTGAGGACGTAAGAATTGACCCAAATGGGACCCCTTGTGGGTCACGAGGACTTTACTGTGCATTGTACCACTCGGATTAAGTGTCACAGACCAAACAAATAGAACAAATGCTGATTCTGTTACAGCTATACAATTGTCGCTCCACACACACATATGTAGAACAAGGGTCTTCAAGGGGGTCCTCAGAGTTACTACAGGGGGTCCTCCAAATCTTTGTGTGATAGAAACTTTTTTACTCCTTTTTTATATTAACCACTTGAACCCTAGTGTCCAAATTCTGAGAACCTTAGCCAAAAATAGCCTACAAGCTCACAACGCCTTGCAACGCAAGGCGTTGTGAGCTTGTAGATCAGCTATTTTCAGCTAAGAGGTTTCGGGTAGAGGGGAAAAAGAGCAGACTAAGTACAAAGTGAAAGGTCAAGGTTCAAGTGGTTAAATATCTGAAAACACAAATTGACATGAATCCAAAATACACTGATGATCGTGCTGTCAAACGATGAAACTATATGGAATCTATGAACAGGTCGTGGGGGTCCCTGCTTCATCTCTCTCTCGACTAAGGGGTCGTTGGCCTGAAAACGTTGAAGACCCCTGACGTAGAACAAAATGACATTAGCACGAGCCCCTTAAATGGCCGTGTTAAAACGACAGGGCATGGGTGAAGCCGTGGTAAAAGAAGGGCAGACAGCCGCACGGCTACACCCCCCCCCCCCCCCCCCCCCACACCAGAGGGCGAGTAGGGGTAATTACAACTAAGTACACAGAACAAGAGAGGGTGGGGGGGGGGGGGGGGGGGGGTTGAAAGTTTTCAATGGCAATCCTTGATGATCTTCCAGTAATGCTTTTAAAGGCAGCATGAAAAGAAGGAGGGAGGGACGAGGGCAGAGAGAGAGAGAGGAGAAAAAGAGCATGCCTCAGGGTAAACAGGGCTCCACGGCCTTGGAGTGAGATGAATGGGAGGCCGAGTGTCAGGGACAGCCAGACAAACAACAGCTCTCCTCCACTCCACGGCTAAACATCCACCCCGCCGCGCTGCTGCAGGCCCACCTCCATTACACTCCATCTCCCCTTAATCCAGGGAGGAGAGCACACATGAACTCATTCCTCCAAAACTTTTTTTTTTTTTTTTTTACTGCAAAGAGAGAGAGCGAGAGAGAAAGGGAGAGAGAGAGGGAGAAACCACTGTTTCCAGTCCCTTTAAGCAGCCCGGGGGCCAGGGG
The DNA here is from genome assembly GCF_963921795.1 of Nannobrachium achirus. Taxonomy (NCBI): domain Eukaryota; kingdom Metazoa; phylum Chordata; class Actinopteri; order Myctophiformes; family Myctophidae; genus Nannobrachium; species Nannobrachium achirus. Next base: position 17,666,607 of record NC_137820.1, read on the forward strand.
GGGGGGGGGGGGGGGGGGGGGCTAGCGGCAAGGGGTGTGTGTGTGTGTGGTGGTGCGGCGGTCTCTCATCCTGTGCCAAGGATTAGATTTCTCCCCAGCTATTAGACTCTACCACTGAACTGATAGTCGGGGGGGTGGGCGGAGGGGGCGGGGGGGCTCGGTGCAGCTAGTAGGACGACTCGGCGCATGTGAGAATACACACACAGGTATACGTGTGCATTTGTAACTGAGGTATATGCTTGTGTGTACAGTATATATATATATCGTTGTTGTCGGGTGAAAACCCTGTATGTCCAAAAAACGTTCGTTTTGCATTCATCATTTCAAAAATGTTTCAAACTAGTGAAAACAGCCGATCAACAAGCACACAACCTGTAGATCGTGTGCTTGCAGATCTGCTATTTCACTACTTTTGTGCGACCGCCTTGTATGACGAATTAGGGCTTTACTTTACGAAAGAACGTACACATTTGAAACTCGACAACGGCGATATATATATATATATATATATATATATATATATATATATATATATATGCGGTACATACATACATTCCTACAATACTGCATAAACAGTGTCTGTCACGTATGCGCGTGGAGATTTAGGTCAAACCGCCATCCCTTCACACCCAACTCGTCCTGCCCTTTTATGCTTGGTGGAATTAAACTTTCTTTGGCAAAACAAAACAACAAAGCCCCCCATGTGTGTCAGAGTATGGTATGGCTCTGATGGCGTAGACAACGGCTCCTAGAGGCCCGGCGTTGCAGCAGCTCCCCAGCAGGCCACATTTAGGCTGGCGTCTGGGCTATCTCTGCCATCAAAGTCGGCTTTATCAGACAGACATGCTAACTGGAGCTGCTCCTTTATATCTATGGATTTTTTTTCTTCCTGAGGTCTGGCCTTTCTCTGCTCCGAGGGAGAGAGACAGACCGAGAGAGAGAGAGAGAGAGAGAGAGAGAGAGAGAGAGAGAGAGAGAGAGAGAGAGAGAGAGAGAGAGAGAGAGAGACACCAGTGGTGGAAAAAGCACTCACAATCTTTACTTAAGTAAAAGTATCAATACTGCAATGTAGAAGTACTCTGTTACATTTAAAAGTCCGGAATTTCAAAATGTACTTGAGTAAAAGTACAAAAATACTACAAGTTCACAATGCGTCGCATCGCAACGCGTTGCGAGCTTGTAGATCGGCTATTTTCAAACAGCCTAGGTATAAAACATGGCTGAAGTGGTTAATGTATGTTTTAAAATATTATAACTTATATCTGACAAGTAACTAGTAACTAAAGTTTTCAAATAAATGTAGTGGAGTAAAAAGTACAATATTTCAATCCGAGATGTAGTGGAGTAGAAGTAAAAGTGTTGGAAATTCTCAAGTAAAGTACAAATACCTCAAAATTGTACTTAAGTAGATTTACTTGGTTACTTTACAACACTGAGAGACACAGAGAGAGAGACAGAGCGAGAGAGAGAGAGAGAGAGAGAGAGAGAGAGAGAGAGAGAGAGAGAGAGACACAGAGAGAGACAGAGCGAGAGAGAGAGAGAGAGAGAGAAAGAGAGAGAGAGAGAGAGAGAGAGTGTGTGTGTACAACAGTGGGGGAGCATGAGGCCAGAGAAACTGAATCCAGCCACCAAGCCCAGCCACAATGGGAATGCTTTACATTGTCATCCACTTCCTCCCTGCTCTCCCTCTGGTTCTGTTTTCGGGACGTCTCCTTGAGGGAGGAAAAAAGTGCTGTACCCTTGATAGCAGATAACTAACACAATCCATAAATTAAATCAATAAACAAGAGAGGGTGCAAAAAGCACAGGAAGCTACAGGGGCTAATATGGAGGCGACGTCTGGGCTACGCGGAGTACGATTTTTTGAGGGAGAGCATAGCTCTCCTTTTTCACGGAAGGGGGAGGAATGCGCTGCCCCGCCGTTTCCTCCGAGCTTCCTCCCCCGAAAGCTCTGCAAACGTGCCATCAGAGACACACGAGCAAGAGGCGGACAGGAACACGTTGGAGGGACTTCTAGGTTCATGGAGATGCTAGCTAGGCTCATGAGAGCAGGGACGTGCTGGGCCCCTGTTTCAGCCTGGGAAAAAGAGTTGGAGAGGCCCTCATTGCACGCTATAGAGAGAGATCTCTCTCTATAGCGCTGCTGCTACTCAAAGATTTGCCATTTCAGATCATGACAAGTGACAAGCCAGTGGGCCAATTACATGAGTTATATTTCGTCGTTGTCAGGTGGAAACCAATTGTATGTCCAAAACCGTTTGTTTTGTATTTATCATTTTAAAAATGATTTTAAACTAGTGAAAACAGCCGATCTACAAGCACACAACGCCTCGCACCGCGAGGCGTTGTGTGCTTGTAGATCTGCCGTTTTCACTACTTTTGTGCGACGGCCTTGTATGATGAAGCAGGGCTTTGCGTTGCGAAAAAATCTACACATTTGAAACTTGGAGATACAAGGTTTCTGCCCGACAGTGACGATTTACTTTGTTGGCCGCCCAGCCCCCAAAATGGAACGAAGGCAGACATTTTATTTTTATTTTTTTCCTAATGGCCGGCCTGGACCGGCCGGGAATGAACCGGCCGTTCGGGAGTTGTCCCACTTTTCCCAATGGCCAGCACGTCCCTGCCTGAGAGGATACAAGCGCTGAAAAACACCCTGGTGGCTCCTCCAACCATGGTTTATGTATTCACCATGTATCCGCAAGCGTCCTAGCCTCGGACAGGGATGGGACGATACGCGATATTATCGTTTATCGTGATAAAAAAACACTCGCGAAAATCGCATCGTGAAGATTTTATTTATCGTGATATCGTCCTCCGTCATGCACTGGGATCAATTCACTGTTTATTTGCCGAGCTGCATATCCGGTACCATTTAAACTTTCTTTAACTGGTAAAAGGTACTTATAATATACGTACTTGATACAGTCTTTTTTTCACTCTCTATCAAATGTCTTTGCCAAAAAATTGCCGACCTACAAGCTCACAACGCGTCGCGATGCGACGCGTTGTGAGCTTGTAGATTGGCTATTTTTTGGCAAATGTTTCGTCGCAGGATAATGTATCTTGATTATCGCGTAATATTGTGAATCGCGATTTCTTTTGTCACAATAATCGTGATATGAAATTTTCATATCGTCCCATCCCCAGCCTCGGATTTGAATGAATCCCTGCTTTCCCCTAGCCGTTGTCCAAATCAAACAAAGTAAAAACACTTTTAAAAAGGCATGGGTGAAAGCTCCCATCACCTGTACCTTTTGAAGACGTCCAAAAACCTAACTTATGTACGTATGCAGCAGTGAAGGTCAGTGAAGTCTCAGACAACAAGGAGGGGGGGGAACCGAAAACACAACACTTCCACGAACATCCTGCTGGGTGGCCGTGCCCTTTCACCTCCCTGCACAGCCCCTGTGTGTGTGTGTGTGTGTGTGTGTGTGTGTGTGTGTGTGTGTGTGTGTGTGTGTGTGTGTGTGTGTGTGTGTGTGTGTGTGTGTGTGCGTGCGCGCGATGGAGGTCAAAGCCATGTCGTTTGGAACAGTGTTTCCCAAACAATGGTTTGGGATCCATGTTTGGGCCATGCAGCTATTTTTAATGCGTTAAGAGAAAGTATCCTGGTTTACGTTTCCTATATTTAAAAATATATAATTTCAAAATACCCCCCCCCCCAAAAAAAACAAACAAACTAAAAACAGAAAGGCCAACAACTATGAAGAAATAGCAGAGCTACATTGAAGAAATAGAAGCTCTACATGCTCGTGTGTGTGTGTGTATACTGTAGATCAGCTTTTGAAATAGGACTCATGTTATTCGTTCGTAACGTATTTTGTACATTTTGGGTGCAGAGGAGACTACAAATATAATGAACTTTTTGGGTCTCGGCTGAAAAAGTTTGTGAACCCCTGGGTTGGAACATTTCAGTAGAGGAGACCCCGCACATTCCAGAGCGCCCCGCTCTCCCCCCCCCCCCCCCCCCGTTCCCTCTACCTCTCCTCTCGCTGTGCCTCCTCGCTTCCTACTCTGCTTAGGACTGGAGGAGGGGGAGGTGCGTCAAGAAGGCTTGCTTTCTTCCTTTAGTCCTTTAAACTCGAGGAGGTCCGGTCATGGCACATAATTCAACTGTTTTCCTTTTCCCTAATGTTCGACAGTTTCCTAAGGGCGCAGCTCGGTCGAAAACTTGCACACACACACACACACACACACACACACACACACAACGGTTACACATAATGCCAGAGTGGCAGCGAAAAGCTTTACTGTGTGTGAAAATAAAAAAAAGCTCCACGGTCATTATACACAGTATTGTGTATCATTATTTTATGCTTTAACTATTGCTGCGAGCTTGTAGATCTGCTATTTTTGAAAAATCGTGAAAATTAGAATTTTGACCCGATTCTATAAGTGTCTTTTGAATCCTTCTAAGATTTTTTGAAAAACCTATGTTTCTATGTCAGCTATCTGGCCGGCCATCGTCAAAGAAAAGGTCCTTTTCACTTAAATGGAGCTCAGTTAGTCCGTTCTTGAGAGACTACTATGTCAGTGGTGCTCAAACCTTTTCATGTGAAGGACCCCCAAAATGATATTTATTTGGCCATCCCAAAATATTTTGTTCCAGGGACCACCCATAAGCAAAATTTGAGTTACAAACGTTTGCTTTGAAAATACATATATATTCAAAGATTTGCACACATTTTCACGACTTTTTCAAAAATAGCAGATCTACAAGCTCGCCGCGCAATGAGCTTGTACATCTGCTATTTTTCACTGGTTAAAGCATTCAATAATTCTAGGCCTAAATGGGTTAAAACTATATATCAACAGGTATTCCGTTGTTTGATTCACACTTTTTCCACCAATGTCCGCGGGGGCAGTACGGGCACATTTCTCTCTTTACACTGAGAGGGGAAGAAGCAAACTTCTGGCTGGCGTCCGTACGTACTAGGGCTACGTCGACGAGGGGCTGGGGTTTCAAATGAACAATAACAAGGAACTCTATTATTACGAGTTATATTAGTCGGACTAATTTAAGGCGAAAGGCGGGTATTTGGTTACCACCAGGCCGGGAGGTGGAGCAGCAATGATGGACACGGTCGCCGTTCAAACAATGGCTTCCTATTGATCGGCCCAGTGGATCAGAGTCTGTGAGCAGAATGTGTTCTGTCAGGATAATGTGGCACCAGAGTTTCTGTTTCAATCACAACACTTGCCGGGCTGTAACCCACACTGCTCCGCCACGGGCACCCAGACACCAGCGCCCCAAACAAAGACAACCATCCACCCCCGCCCCCCACATCCCATTCCACCTCCTTCCAACCCCCCTAAGCTCTGACAAGTTGGCCCCGTTCACAACAAGCAAGACGTTCATTAAAAATGCAGGAGTGAACATTTCCAATAATTCATAGAGTCCTTCCCTGTCAACATCTGCAAAGGATCTTGAAGCTAAAGGGAATGGCAGGATTTCATTAAGTAAATTACGTGCTGGCAGTCGCTGAGAGGGGAAGAGTGGGGGAAGCTGCAGCCAGGCCTCTAATCTAAACCGTACCCTGAAATGCGACAGCCTGACTGCACGTACCAAGCTGCACAGCCAAGACCTTAGAAATGCACACAAATGCAAGATAAGTAAAACACACATCATGACAAAAGTAAATATCGTCCTCCCCGGGGAACACAATCAATGAGAATTTTTTGCATGACTATGTTTACAAACTCGCAACTACTTGTTCCCGGAGTTGAGTTTGTACATTCTGCAGGCCACAAAGAACATACCATTTGGATACATGCACTTACCAGCCACCAAATGCCTGGTGTGTGCTACAGTACCTGGGCAAATCAGTGAGCTAAACCGGGGGTCTTCAACTTTTTCAGGCAAAGGACCCCTTAGTTGAGAGAAAGATTAAGCAGGGACCCCCACAACCTTATCATATATTCCGTATACTTTAATTGTTTGACAGCACGATTTTGGATTCATGTCAATTTGTGTTTTCAGATATTTAACCACTTGAACCGTCAACTTGACTTGACCTTTCACTCTGTACTTAGTCTGCTCTGTTTCCCCTCTACACCAAAGCTCTTTGCCGAGAATAGCCGATCTACAACTGCGAGGCGTGAGCTTGTGAGCTGGTAGATCTGCAATTTATGGCTAAGGTTCTCAGAATATGGAATATATGAAAAAGGAGAAAAAAAAACTTTCTACCACTCAAAGATTTGGAGGACGCCCTGTAGTAACTCTGAGGACGCCCTAGGGGTCCCAGACCCCCTGTTGAAGACCCATGAGCAAAACCATTGAGGAAGACGCATGAAGCAAGCATATTAGACACACAGGGATATTTCTCCAGAGCAAGCATCTCGGGGAAAACACAAGACAAGCTGACTATTGTTCTTAATTGTCAAAAGTCAAAATAATGGTGAAGGGTTTAAGGTCAAATCTGAAAGGCCTGTCAGCTCCCTGGCACCAGATCAAAGACGGCAACTTATGTCTAATATGCTTGGCTCCGTGTTAGGACAAGGGAGTGGAATGAAGCGATCTCCAGTAGATCAAATTCAAGATAGTGAAAGATTAATCAGAAATCATGTTTCTCTGTCTGGGTTAAACTTGATAGAGAATAGAGACTTCACTCTTACCAAAAAAGGTTCTATATCAAACTGAAACCGTTAAAAACTAATCACGTGGGTAACTTAGAAATAAACACTCAAAAAATCTTCAATTTAGACACTTTTCCGAGTTCCTATGTGAAGCAAAGCATGCAATAAAAGGTGAGCATGTAACCCTGTTGATGGGGAAAAAGAGACAACTGGGCGCTTCCATCCATCCACCATTAGGGCCTGTCCCTTGCCTTTGGCTGCAAAGGACTTGTGTGGAGATGTCGAATGACACGGGGCCTCTACAGTTAATCCACACACAGCATTCTAGAGGCTCAAAGAATGCGCTGGCTATTCTGAGTTTTAAAAATACTGACAGCCATAGGTTCAGGCACAACTGTCAATGCTCCTCTGGGGAGGAAGGGAAAAAACATTCTTACATCTATTTTAGCCGGCAATCAGACCACAGGCCTAAATCATGGCTGGCCTCGGCCGGTCTCTGGATTTATAATTGTGGGTGAACCGGTCAGAAAATAAAAACAGCATCCACAACTGGCACCTCTTCCGCTGCCCTGCCCCTCCTCCCCAGGCGATGCAACCCTAGCACATTTACAGTGGCCAGCTCAAATGGAGTATTGTTCCCTCTCGCAGCCTTGAGAGTAGGCACGCTAAAACACTAAACTAACAGTTGGACATTCCATACATTTTTAATGGCATTGCGCGCTCTTTATTTGTTGCTGTAACCCCGTGCCCCCAAGCTGAATGAATGGCGCTATTGGTGTAGGGCCTGTGCTGCTGTGCTATGGTGAGAAGGAGAGAGAGAGAGAGAGAGAGAGAGAGAGAGTTGCCTCCTAGAGCAAATGACAAGATTAGCTCACTCACTTTGTTTGCTAAGGTATAATAAATATGAGATGAGAATGATAGCCAAACTTCTTGTTATTGCTACTAACTTTGTAGCTCTAGGAGCAAGTGTGTCTCCACTCCAGTCTTAAAATAAGAACACCACACACCTTATCCTGGGTGAGTTCAGTACACTGTGCAGTGATTTTTCTCAGGCGCTGTACTGTAAGCACAGGCTCACAGCCTGCGCGATGCTGTAGATAAATCTTTATCTGTGAGCCCTTCAGATGTTAGCCAAATAGCCAGCAGTACTGGCACCACATCGGGTTGCCAAGAGGAGATAGATAAATACTCAACACAGCGGGCTGGTTTCTGTTGACATGTAAGGGGTTTCAGTGCTCTCCCAAAGACTGCTTTAGATTAGCACGGCTCTCACTCCGCAGGTAGAGGTCACATTACCTCACCAGTCGTAAGCACTAGTGTTGTCGGGACAGACACATCAAATAACACAAGACTGAAAATGAACAAAGAGCACAGCGAATAGAAAGAGGAAAACAGCACAACATGCGGACACCAACCATCCTTGTCCTTATCGCAAATCTGAGATGACGAAAAGGCTCGATGGTTATGCTAAGGACTAGATCGTGTTTCCACTGCAGGAAAACTCCCTGCCCACACTAAGGAGATAGTACAACAATGATCAAACCAAACCTTCCTCTAAATGCCGCACATCTTGAAGTCCTTATGAAACTCAAACAAGCTGGAGAGAAAACAAAAGATCCTAATCTAATAGCCACAAGAGCTCATTGCAACTCCACAGAGGAGCCAATCTGCATTACTCTGACTGTACACATGCAACAATCACAGGCACGTTCAAGTGCACGCACGCACACACAGACACAAAGCACAGACACGCAGGACACACTAAGGCCTGTAGTCCACACGTACATGGGTACTATTTTTTTTAAACAGGCTCTGTGCCCCTTTGTTAAAAACAAAACAAAAACAGCCATCTACACAAGCACTGTTATAAAAAAAATCTAAAAAATGCGGCTGTCATCGCAAGACTGACAATTGACAGCCTGTGTCAACACCTGACAGTCTCGCAATGACAGCCCATACTACCCAGTCAACAACTTACTCTGTGCTCTTTAGATAAACTCGTTAAAATGATATAGTTTGCACACTGAAAAAAAAAAACAAGAAATCAGAACACAAGGGGCGATAGGTCTTCTTTTATTTACATTAAACAATTATTTGATAAAGGTTAATTAAAAGTTAGTGTTTATTCATACAATTGATTCCAATGTATTCCATCACTCTAGCAGCTCTAGTTTGCCTCCCAGTGCCTAGAATGTGATGTATCTGACCTCTCTCTCTTTTACATAGCCTTCTTACTGTCTATTACCAGTACAGAACAGGCGACGTTGGCAGCAGTGTCTGTGTTGTCAGACTGTTGGATTACATAGCAGTGACCTCCATATCACAGTCTGACACCTCAGTTCAGTAACCGTACATTTATGTGTAAACATGTCAAAAGTCCTTTTAGCAAGGTTAGAACCATCTCTATTTTGTGCACGTCCAGCATCGTATTTATACAAAGGAAATAACTCCGGCACACACTGTGACATGACAGCCAAACATGGCTGAGTTTATAAATGTCTTTTCCAAAAATACAGTTTGCATGTGGATGAAAGCGCGCGCGCACACACACACACACACACACACACACACACACACACACACACACACACACACACACACACACACACACACACACACACACACACACACACACACACACACACACACACACACACACACACACACACACACACACACACACACACACACACACACACACACACACACACACACACACACACACACAGTTCAGATCACGCAGGTCAATAATGAAGTTCCTTCCAGTTGCTAGTGTAACTGACCCCCCCCCCCCCCCCCGACACAAAAACTGAATTTGTGTGACGCATCGCGCACTCGAACAATGCTGAGAATGGGGAAAACAAAAAAAAAACGTCCCTTATCGTTTTCATCGATGGCGCTCTCATTTTTCTGCGTTGTGTGTGCGTGCAGCATTACGTAAGGGGAAACGGAAGCACAGCCTCCCAGGACAGGAAGAGATACTTGAGGAGAGGGCTCTCTGGGTACTGGCTCACGCTGCTACAGAGGGACCGTAGCACAAGGCCATTCAGGATGTACAGCTCTGTACGTACAGCTCTCCCCCCTGCTCCCCTCAAGGCCCGACTGAGCTGGACACAGCAAAAACTGGACATGACAAACGGTGCTAGGAGAGCACCCTTCCCCCCAGAGACCACTGGCCTTCTCTTCAACATTCCTCAGCCTCCCCCCCCCCGGCCCGGCACCGTCAAAGGGGCAATTCACCGCCCCGCGCTTGCTACAAAACCCAGGCAGCTTTTTTAAAACAGGATGTTTGTCTGAGGCCTCCTTCCCCTCAAATAAACAATCCGCAAAACCTGATTTCTGGAGGCAGGGTGGAAGTACTCGAGTCACATTATTTCCACATCCCGTATCCTGGTGCATTGGGGCTCCTGAGGGAGTGTGGGCGGCCAGGCGCTGGGCAAGGCTCAGGGCTTGCGGTGGAAACCTGAGGCGGCGTGCCAAGCAGCGAGGGGGGAGACGGACCTGCAGGGGCCACGACGACGTGCTGGGGTCTGGCCTGGAGGAGGGGGTGACACAACCCTGACAGGCTTGGTGGGGGGGGGGGGGGTCGTTCCATCAGTCGCACCATCAGGAGCGACTGTCTCTGTTTAAGCCAGGGGTCTTCAATGTTTTCAAGGCCAAGGACCCCTTAGTTGAGAGAGAGATGACGCAGGGACCCCCACAACCTTCAGTGTATCAGTGTATTCGGATTCATGTCAATTTGTGTTTTCAGATATTTAACCACTTGAGCCGTCGCTACCTAATAAACACGACCTTTTATTCTGTACTTAGTCTGCTCTTTTTCCCCTCTATACCAAACCTCTTTGCTGAAAATAGCCGATCTACAAGCTCACAACGCCTCGTGCTGCGAGGCGTTGTGAGCTTGTAGATCTGCTATTTTTTGGCTACAGTTCTCAGAATATGGACACTAGGGTTCAAGTTGTTAATATAAAAAGGATTGGAAGATTTGGAGGACCCCCTGTAGTAACTCGGAGGACCTCCTAGGGGTCCCGGGCCCTCTGTTGAAGACCACTGTTTTAAGCAATGCAGTTAGAGCACTATTGCATTAATAGACCAAGATGGGTCTATTGATGGGTTTCTGTAGAACAGGCAAGAGGTGTATGTATTACACACACGTCACTGTGAAGTGCAGGTCATCCGAAAGCGGATAGAGGAGTCAGACTCGGTACTGATGCAGGATTCTGGTCGGTGTATTCCATTGCATATGATGTTTACTGTGCTCTATGTACACCGCACTCACCATAAATTAAAAATCAGTCGGCTGTGGATTAGGGCGTGTTGTAAATGATGTCACCTACATTATGTCACCCCGGCATCCCACTTTAGCTTAGCAGGGACAAAATAAAACCAGCCGCAAGGCACCGTCCATAAAGAATCCAGGAACACGGCGCCGAATTTAGGGTAGATGATCTAACACAGAAAAACACATTAAGTGGGGCTGAGGGCAAAATTGGAGGTGCAATCTAGAAGATGTTGTCTTTTCAGATGTCTAGATATGCTATTTAATTGGTTCCTCGCCGCAGTGGAATCACATGCCTTCAAAGCCAGCTCAACATTTATGGGTCCAATCTAATCCGCTCTAATCAAGAGCAACATCACATGCCTTGATTACACTGTCTAATTATTCCATGCATTTTCACTGTCTCCAGCTGACGTAGGCCTACATACACACACGCGCGCGCACACACACACGCCCACCCACATGCACGCACACACACACACACATACAGGGAAATGGGCTGATGTCTAGTGCAGGCTCCACCCTGACGTAGACGGCCAGGCATGCTATGATTAGAGTCGCCTGGATGCTTCTCGTAGTTTTAGTTGCATGCAACTGAAACGTTTTTCATGTGTGTATGTCTTTGTTTGTGTGCCTCCCACATCTGCATGCATAGATACTACTAGTACACTGTTCATGCAGACATGTAAGGGAGACAATAAGAAAATAATTATTCTTCATCATAGTTTCAAGACAAGCTTCACCAAGTGGTCTGTGTAGACCAGGGGTTTTCAAAGTTTTCAGGCCAAGGACCCCTTAGTTGAGAGAAAGATGAAGCAGGGACCCCCACAACCTTTTGATAGATTCCATAGTTTCATTGTTTGACAGCACAATCAGTGTATTTTGGATTTGTGTCAATTTGTGTTTTCAGATATTTAACCACTTGAACCGTCAATACTTAATAAACTTGACCTTTCACCCTGTTCTTAGTCTGCTCTTTTTCCCCCTCTACACCAAAGCTCTTTGCCTAAAATAGCCTATCTACAAGCTCACAACTCCGGCGTTGTGAGCTTGTAGATCGGCTATTTTTGGCTAAAGTTCTCCGAATATGGACACTAGGGTTCAAGTGGTTAATATAAAAAAGGAAAAGAAAAAAGTTTCTATCACACAAAGATTTGGAGGACCCCCTATAGTAACTCTGAGGACCCCCTGTTGAAGACTCCTGGCAGCTGTACACTAACATTTCCCTGAGTGAGATATGTTCCTGAAGTCGCAGAAGGCCCTTCCCATCCATCTATGCTAACTACCCCATTCTGCCTGGAAGAACCAGTCAATACCAGAGTGGACCTGACACTCTGTCTGCCAGCGAGACCTCCAGAGAGACTGCGGTGTCCTTACTTCAACAGACAGGCAGGCAGGCAGACAAAGCAAGGTATCATTACTCTTTGGGAGCGCCGGCTACAAGCCGGTGCCCTCTCCTCCTCCTCCTCCTCCTCCTCCTCCACCTCCCCTGCCGCGAGGGCGACAGCACTATGTGTTCTCCTTGTCTGGCAACCTTCAATTTTTCCACTGCTTCCCATCCAATTTTCCTACTTTCTCATGGATGGCAAGGGAAAGACGGGGATAAACAAGGACAGCAACTCTGTATGTCACCAGGTCTATTCCCCGAGGCTGTTCGGACCAACCTGAAAAGCCAGAGTCCAAAGCTGCCCCCGTCTCCACATAACTGCAATTAACTCCAGGCAAAATTGTTGGGACCCCCCCCCCCCCATCCCCCTTACTCCGATGGTCTCAACTCACACCAGAGTGAGTGTGTGCACACAGTGTTGTGCTGACAAATTCCTTTGGGTTGATTAAGGTTGCACTTCCTCTTGATGAGTGAAGAATGTGGGCACAGCGGAGCCAGGATCTGACAGCCCGGGCTAAACTGGGCACACAGGAAGGCCGGCACCAGACCTCAGTGTACACATAGTTAGCATGGCTGCTCCTCAGCAGAATAACATGGTTCCCACTGAAAAGCGCTGTGTCTCTTTGCCCCTGTGACGAATACCACGGAAAATGACTGTCATCAAACGCGGCGTTGCCGACTGAAGTCTGAAATCGGGGGGCGGCATTAAAATGCCTCAAAGGCTCTGCCTTGGACAGACACGCCTCTTTAAGAAGGGGGACGACGGCGATGCCCGCGCGGCATTACGTTAATGAACAACTGACAGACATAAGGAGCCCCTACAGTCGGAGACAATGTGATTGACATAATAAAGTCAACGTGCGCTGGAGGTGGTGGTGGTGGTGGGGGGCAGGGGGGGGTGCAGTCATTCAGGAAGCAATGAGACCTGCTTCAAAGGCTTTTATTCTGATGTCCACACGACCAGACCCAGGCACTGAGGAAACAGGTGTGCAGGCAGACACAGAGGTTCAGCGTAGGAGCAGGACTGCGCATTCTCTCACACACACACACACACACACACACACACACACACACACACACACACACACACACACACACACACACACACACACACACACACACACACACACACACACACACACACACACACACACACACACACACACACACACACACACACACACACACACACACACACACACACACACACACACACACACACACACACACACACAGCCTAAAACCAGAGGGCCCTGCTCGCGATGTACGCCGACATCAAAGTGGCCAAGCCGGGGCTGTCTTTCTTTTTGTGATGCTGCCGTACTTAAATACATCACCGGGAGTATTCTAAATATGCATGTTGAAGAATACCATACCGCCATATAGCATAAGAGGCAGGGGTCCAACACACAGCTTTTAATAGAACAACCGCAACAGGGCTTAGGTAATAACATGACACTTACAAACTTATGTATACAATAGTAGAGGGATATTGTAATGTACCAGGACAGTTGGATTACTATTTAAAGCAGTTCCACGCACATTCAGTTTTTCACGTAAAAACAATGAAAGTATTATGGAAGGTGTGCTATTGAACTATACATCTAATCTGTGAGGCACCCCAGTGGAGTAAGAGCGCATCGTGTGTGTATATATATATATATATATATATATATATATATATATATATATATATATATATATATATATACACACACACACACATACATACATACATACACATAATTACTTACACATACATATACATACAAAATTCCTTAATTGCGCAGCATTAGCTTAACTACACATGGCACTTATTTTAAAACATCTTCCGTGGTAACATGACACCAAATAATCTAATGCTGAGAGAGGAGACTAAAATAAAGTTGGAATATAAGAGCCGGAACAAGATTATCTACCAAACCAACCAGTTCCCATCCATTTTCTCTGCCATTGTTCCACAGAGGAGAAGGTTTAGAGTGGGTATTTCTGTAGCCCAGGGCTGCAAACTGCAGTTGTGTATTTGGCTAGCAATCCCCCCCCCACACACACACACACACACACACACACACACACACACACACACACACACACACACACACACACACACACACACACACACACACACACACACACACACACACACACACACACACACACACACACACACACACACACACACACACACACACACACACACACACACACACACACACACACACACACACACAGCTATAGTTGTGAGGACATCAATATTTTAAGACAGCGATTTTACAATTTCACAATTTTAACCCAAACCTAAAACCAAAAATAGTCGATCTACAACTCACAACGCATTGTGGGGCGATTGTGAGCTTGTAGATGAGCAACACTGGCATGCAATTATCATTCAGACACAACTCTAACCTCAACCCCTGATGTAACCTATGAATGACTAACCCTAAACGTTGCCCAACCTGAACCTTTTCCTAATCGTAACGTAAGCCTAACTTTGGTCCTCACAACACAAGTACACACACACACGCACAGGGCCGGACTTACCATTGGGCAAGGGTGGGCACGTGCCCAGGGGCCTCGGAGGAAGGGGGGACCCGAAAAACAATTCATTTTTCAAAAAAATTATTTGGACCCCAAAAAATGTAGTAGGCATGATCGCGAAATTCCATGTTTAACCCCCATACCAACCCCATGTTTGTTTACATTTCAAGAAAACATAATGGCTGCTAGCTCATGAATGCCTGAACGGATTTCCATTCGGATTATTTTGTTTGAAAGCTGTGAACAGTGTGCACACACGTGATGCATGATCTAGGCATGGGCGTGCATGATCCGTGCACTATGAATTGCATGGAAGTCTACAGAGAGGGAGGCGGTGTGGAACTTGGAAGCCATTTGAAAAGACCCTGAATGAGTTAATTTAATGATGAAATTTGAAAATATTGCAATCCAAATAAAGCGATATTTGTGTTTAGTTTACATTTTATTTTATTATGGTAATAGCATTGAGAGCTTCTGCTCTGCTGGCCGCACTGCATGTAGCTGCCCTGAAAGCTCGCCCACTCTATGTATCCGGTACTATCCACACACATAAGCTACACACATGCACACAAACCCCACTTCTGTATCCGCTTTAGACCCTTCCAATGAGCCAATGAGGATAAAGATACACAGTCAGATTATGCACGGGCCGGTCCGGAGGTGAGGTCACGGTGTGGTCAGGTGGACCGGAGGTGGAATTTTTGCGCGTGCTCGAGGACCTCTTTATTTCCCCTTGCCCAGGGGCCTCATGTCTTATAAATCCGGGCCTGCACACGCATGCGCGCGCGCACGCACGCACGCACGCACGCACACACGCACACACACACACACACTCCTGTATGAAGGTGGAATTAAGATCACACACAACAATGCATACAGCTCCGCAGCAACGTAGTACAATCCTGAGTGTTCATTCAAATCTGAGACTGTGTACAATTCCCTTACAGGTCCGTTTTGCACCCAGTGTAAATATTTGACACCATCAGTAGTGGATCCTTGCGTGTCCGTCTTTACACTCTGTGCAGACATTCTATCTGTGCAGTCAACACGCGAAAATGGGAAAGGGGATCCACAGGCGATGTCATCCCTGGGTCAGCAATAATTTCCAAATAGGATAATCTGTCCAATTGCATTATACAGTAGGCCTATATACTGCTGAACACAAACAGGCCATATCAGGAGGAGGCCCCCTGGCTCTAGTTCCTATGATTGCACACTACAAACTCAGCAGCAAAGCGCAGTGTGCTCACGTGCACACAGAGCGTACAGTATGTCATTGAGCAGTTCATGTTGTCTTGTTTCATTCATTATGTATGGTCTTTTGCTATCTGAAACACCCATACCCAAAGCACTAACACACTGTCAAAATACATAACGACATGATGACGGACAAACTGGCCTAAGCGAATTAGCTTGTGGCACGTAAAACCGATGCGCTTAATAGGCCTGTCACAATTATTACATAATCGTCTAAACACAATTATTATTATTGTTTTGTCATAATCATTTACATGTTGAAAAATGTCCATTGTCCATATAACATTTTCAAAAATAGTGGAAATAGCAGATCAACAAGCTCACAACCCGTCGCGATGCGATGCGTTGTGAGCTTGTAGATCGGCTATTCCCACTATCAAGGTTCTTTTTTCAAATATTAAGTTGTCAAATATGTCAGTCGTTTCTTTGTATAAGAGGTTATGTGTCATATCTGCCATGTGCAACTTCAAAGCCTATAAGCCAAACAGAAATGTAATTGTCAACGACAAAAACACAATTAAAATCGTTAATCGCAATTATTTGAGTGACAGTCAATCTTCGTGTAAAAAGTCATAATCGTGACAGCCCTAGTCCTTTAGCGCACACCGGGGTCAGCGTCCGCACCAAGAGTGCAAGCCGACCTGGCCCCCGCATGGACGGACGGACGGACGGCAGCACAGTTGGAAGAAACCAAAGCCTATGCATGTCTAGATCTTCCCTGCTCACCACAGTCCCTGAGGAATTGTGGTGCGCGCTCCGACAAGCCCCTCATTTGTTGACTCAGGGAGTGTCGCCGGTCCATGCTGAGGTGGTGACAGCATGTGTACAGGGGAGGGGAGGGGGAGGGGAGGGATGGGGGAGGGTTAGTGAGAAGGATGGCAGCAGGGCAGACCAAATACGCAACTGCCAGCAGGTAGCCATGTCAACCTGCTCAGTGCCCGGGTCGCCGCTGAGCCACGGCAGACACCACGGCACGGGAAATGCAGTTTCTGTCCAACGCACTGCCCCAAGGGCGTGTATCAAAACAGCATCCCGGTATCGGCAGTGGAAGCTTGTGATTGGCTGAACCGGAGGTAGGGAGCGCTCCGTTGTGTTCCCCTGGACCGCACGGAGGTGACGAAATTCGGGGGGGCTGAAGGTTTACTATTCTGTCTATAACGGCACATAAGTCGGTAACGGTGCTGAGTCGGCTCATGCGACCGTCGCAACGCTCGACTATGCGATGTTTCATAACATATATAATCATAAACATTCTATATTTATAAGGTCAAGTATTATACTTAATAATTGTGACTAATTAAGAACCATTATCATAGTTATAATAGGCTTACATTTACAGTAGTTTAGGCATTTTGGTTTGATAAGGTTGTGGGCAGAACAATTTGTCCTTGTTTGTCATTTGACTATTTTTACTTTAATTATAATTAAAGACACTTCATAGTGAATTAGTGATTATAATAAATAGCCTATGTCATGATTGCTAGATCAGATTGTGTTTATAATATAACGCCGGCGAGCCTCCCGTCATCTCCACCGAAAACAAGCGATCCCCCCTTGTTCCATTGTCGAAACCGGGATGCTGTTTTGATTCACGCGCCCCAAGGGCTGTCAAGATCATGTCATTTTACATGATGATTAATTGTCACTCAAATAATTGCGAATCGCAATTTAATTGTGTTTTTGTTGTTGACAATTACATTTCTGTTTGGCTTGTAGGCTTTGGAAGTTGCAAATGGCAGATATGACACATAACCCAAATATACAAAGAAAATAAGGACATGTTTGACAACTTTACACTTTAAAAAGAACATTGACAGTGGAAATAGCCGATCTACAAGCTCACAACGCGTCGCATCGCGACGCGTTGTGAGCTTGTGGATCTGCTATTTCCACTATTTTGTTAATGTTTGAACATATATAAACATTTTTCAACATGTAAACGATTATAACGATTATCCCAAAATAATTGTGATTATGTCAAATAATCCCCCTCCCCCCAAAAAAAATTGGATCCCGACGAATTCCCTGGTCCGAATGAACCCGATACCGTTTCAGTACCGTGCTCTGCTCCCAGTTTGAAAAGGGTGAGTGGGTGGGTGGGTCGAGGGGGTGGGGTGGGGTGGGTAGGGGTTATGTTGACTCTGTGCCATGAGAAGGGAGTGTTTCATTTCAAATCAGAGGACAGGACTGTTTCTGCTGGCTTCCTTTGGTGTGGCCCCATTCACAGGAGCAACTTTACTTCCCAGAGCCCACCCCCTCCCTGCAGCCCACTTACAGCCAAGCTAGATAGAGCTGTGTGTTTGTGCGCGCGCCGCACGCACGCCAACGTGTGTGTGTGTGTGTGTGTGCGCGCGCGTCTGTGTGTGTGTTTTTGAGTGAGCTTGGATCTTATTACAGTTTGATCCCACTCAAATATTTCTGAAAGAAAAACAGAGGAGGGGAGGCCGGCTCTGTGGCCGGTGCACACGCCCCGTTGAACCTCTGCACTGCTCACAATGAAACCTTTATCTCGGCGAGCTCTGCACTGCTCCTAATGGCCTTTAATGAGCAGGAATAAAGCACAACATTAAAATGAAATTACCTTGCTAAGTTTGCGCATTCATCCCCACCAACACTCAACAGCTCCACACACACACACACACACACACACACACACACACACACACACACACACACACACACACACACACACACACACACACACACACACACACACACACACACACACACACACACACACACACACACACACACACACACACACACACACACACACACACACACACACACACACACACACACACACACACACACACACACACACAAACAGTAAGAGAACTACAGAAAATGCTTTGAGAAAAAGGCACAACTTTAAGAACAAGTTGTGCTTTCTTCCCTTCCCTCCCCCAGACCCGGTTTAACCATTTCAAAGCCAAGCGGGGTGATGCAACCGTCAAAAACGCTCAGTTAATTTATTACCCGCTAAATCTAAATATGTGTGATATGTGCCGACTGGGTGAGCCAAAGGAGAACTCTGATAAGAATATGATTCATAGAAGCCATTATTCAGGCTTAAGGCTGTACGCACACAAATGCAGGCACACATACCAAGTCAAGCAAACACACGGGCACACACGCACGTGTATGCAGACACACACACACACGCACGCTTGCGCGCACACACACGCGCGCGTAAACCCACATCCAGACAAAAAAACACACCAAAAGCATATTTTGTTTGAGCAGGGAACACATTCTGTCTAAAGTCATTATCTCTAACACAAAGCAGTCCTGGGTAAAGCAGAGGATGTTGTTCATGACTCAAACCCTCGGAGGCAAACGCCTTGATTCAAGTACCAAATATTTTTTCATTATACGGTTAAATGGGTTAAGTTTAAGGTTGCGATTTAACCACTTGAGCCCTATGTACTTCGTTGTACGACGAATACAACGCGTACCGTGGTGACGCGGCGTGAGCTTGTAGATCTGCCATTTTCGCTGTTATTGAATCGTTTCTGAACATTTCTGAACCTTTTTGAAATGTTTCGATGTTTTTCACCTATAATGACATGCTCAAAATAGGTCGAAAGTGGTTATGTTCATTAAGGAAAAAATATATATACTTTTTTTGTATCTCTGAGCATGAGTTGCACCCATCCTCCAGATTATGGTGCTACCGTAGATAATTCATGGTTTGAACATGGCCTCGAGCTAGTGGAGGTACTGCCCTACCAGGCAGCTACCACTCTTTTGTCTCTCAAACAGCTGTGTCCTACCACGAGCAAAGTCGGGAAACAAACGACGAGGTTTGCTCTATAGCAGTGGCTCTCAACCTTTTCAGGCCGTAACCCCCAAAATACTCATATTTTAACTGGGGACCCCCACTCTGACGAGCACGAAGAGTTGAGGAATTACATTTTGTATAACACGGTTCTATTGTGAAAATAGCAGATCTACATGCTCACAACGCCTCGCGTTGCGAGGCGTTGTGAGCATGTAGCTATTTTCACAATGTCTGCCTCTAATATTTGACAATTTGGACAATGTTTAATTTGTCATTTTAGAGGTATTAACACATCTACTGCCTCTTAATCTGAAGGTTGCTTGGTGCCTCGGCGCCACGTCGTTTCCTCCGTCGGCCGCCGCTATTATTTTGAAGGGCCGGAAGGGGGTTGTTTTTGTTTTTTTGGATTATCACTTGACGGCAACGATTACGTCATCTAGTCACATGACAGTGTGCGACAAGAAGATGAAGATGGCTGCGCCCTGCCTTTTGCCTTGTTTACATTTAGATCTGCTGCAAAATGTCTCAAAATGGCTATTTTGTTTAAATGAAGTTTCTTTATGGGCCTCGCCATTGACTTAACATTGAGGAGCTTCACTTCGCGTGCACGCCCAACGTGCGTTGTAAACAAATCGCCGACATTACCGATGCGAGCGGGACCGGAGCGACATTAAGTAAGTAATAATATCTTTACTGTATATACAGTAAGATTCACAGTCCTCACCGTCAACGGCGCCATGGTATTAACCCTTTCAATGACAATCCTCACCGTCAACGGCGGCAGATGGGTTAAAAAGTCCTTAAATTGTCACTTTAGAAACGTGCATAATACCCTCTATACACTTAAACCTTATGTTGGTTTGTTTACTTTTGAGTGAGAAAACAATGTTGCACATTAAATTAATAATCTGGGGACCCCCCAAAATAATTTGGTGACCCCCCTGGGGGTCCCGACCCACAGGTTGAGAACCACTGCTCTATAGGACCACAATGGAAACAAGTTAGCCTGGCAGGGTCAGACAAATATCACTGCGTAGATCTCTGTGGGAACCTGCATTTCACAAGGTCCAAATTAAAAAAAAAATGCCTCTGGCGATAAACCCGCCCCACATTTATCTACTGGGCCCTGATTGGTTCCTCACTACTTTAGAGGGAGTGAAATCCAATCACAACTGATCGGTGCCAGACCAAATCTGCTGAGGGCAAATTATTCTTTGCAATGGCAGATTCGTCTGGTTTCCAGGCTAGAATCCTTTTAGCCTTGATGTCTTACTTTACCACGTTGCCGTTTACATTTCTGATTAATAAAGTATTCACTCAATCAATTTTCAATGAGAAACAAATCACATGGCCCTTCATAAGAAAAAACATCAATGCTGATGAGTACAGTAACTGAAGGTTGAGAACAGGCAGAGAGGCACTACGCTTACCTGAGAATTCCCCCGGCGTTATGTTTGGTGAGCTTGCCGCCTCCATTTCAGTGTAAGACAATGTGGAGTCTGACAGATCTGCAGAGAACAACAGAGAATTCAGATTCCTATCCATTATAGACCATATTCACACTACGGACATTTTGCTTTTACATAATACTTTTTCCGTTTGGCCTCACTAATCAGTTAATGGTAGGAACTCACAAACTTAAAAAAAAAAATATATATATATATCATTCAGAGAGAACTAAATATTTCAACCACCCCCCCTAAAAATAAATCTTATATTTATTTTGAACAATTTTATTTAAGGGATCAAATAAACCAGTAAGACTCCCTAATCGGGAGATAAGCGACCGTTGGTCGCTTATCTCCACAAATATCACAACCTCCACCTCTCACGTCATACGGGTAGCCATAGTTACACCTGGAATGTTGAATCTCCATATATGGAGATAACCTACGCATCACACAAAGTCTGACCTCACCAGCCCATACTTGGGCATGGACGACTTATATCTCCATATACGGAGATGGCCATATATGGAGATACGATGACATCACAGAGTCCACAGCTGATGATGTGGCGTGATGTCATACAATAAACAAACAAGCCCTATATACTGATGCGATACGATGACATCACAGAGTCCACAGCTGATGATGTGGCGTGATGTCATACAATAAACAAACAAGCCCTATATACTGATGCGGAGATATGAGCAGGGCAAAGGTGTGACGTGTGACGTGTGACCGACCGACGGACGGACGGCCGGTGGAGGTTTTCATAGTAAACTGCTCCCTGACGGTCGCAATAAATATGTATGCTTCCTTTTGTGAATTCTACTTTACTTGCTATGAGCACCTTCTTCTCCCTCTAATACATGGGTCTTCAACAAGGGGTCCAGGACCCCTAGGGGGTCCTCCAAATCTTCCAATCCTTTTTATATTAACAACTTGAACCCTATAGCGTCCGTATTCTGAGAACTTTCGAAAAAATAGCAGAGCTATTTTCGGCAAAGAGCTTTGGCGTAGAGGGGAAAAAGAGCAGACTAAGTACAGAGTGAAAGGTCAAGTTAACTTTTGATGGTTCAAGTGGTTAAATATCTGAAAACATAAATTTACATGAATCCAAAATACACTGATGATTGTGCTGTCAAACAATTAAACTAGGCCTATATGGAATCTATGAAAAGGTTGTGGTGGTCCCTGCTTCATCTCTCTCTCTCTCTCAACTAAGGGGTCCTTGTAGGGCTGTCACAATTATTAACATAATTGTCTAATCGTGATTATTTGACATTATCGCAATTATTTTGTCATAATCGTCATAATCGTGAATGTTGAAAAATTTCAGAAATAGTGGAAATAGCAGATCTACAAGCTCACAACGCGTCGCATCGCGACGCGTTGTGAGCTTGTAGATCGGCTATTTCCACTATCAATGTTATTTTTTAAGTAGTAAGTTGTCAAATATGTCAGTAATTTCTTCATGTATTTAGGTTTTGTGTCATATCTGCCATGTGCAACTTCAAAGCCTAAAAGTCAAACGGAAATGTAATTGTCAATGACAAAAACACAATTAAATCGTTCATCGCCAATTATTTGAGTGACAATTAATCGTCATGTAAAATGTCATATCGTGACAGCCCTAGGTCCTTGGCCCTGAAAACGTTGAAGACACTGTCCTAGCAATAGCAGATAATGCTAACAGCTCTCGACTTGCAGCAGCATTACACCTGGCGAAGCCCCCCTCATCACCTCCCGGAAACCGCAGCTAGACTCGGGCTTGTGGCCCCCTAGCTTAGCAGCCAGGCACCAGAGAGCCCCAATAGCCTCACACCGCAGACGTCCCACACTGGCTCCGACTGGCATGCTTGCTGACATTATGCCACATACTAGCTTGGCCCTAAGTCTCAGCTCAAAGCTACTGCGCAAATTCCCAGTCACTGTGCCTAATTACAGCCATTAAAATTCTTCACGTTGTTTTATTCCTGCCTCTTCCCCCCCCCCCCCCCACCCCTCACACTCCCTCTCTATGCTGAAGGACTCAACTATTCAGTGTGGTTTATTGTACAACTTGAGTTCAAAATAGCTGTCGTTGTGAATAATTAATGAACGACGATTAATCACCCCGCTGTAATAAGGTTATTCCTTAGCATTCATCAAAATACTCCCATCCTTTAATAGGCCTAGAATTATTGAATGCTTTAACTATTGAAAAATCGTGAAAATTAGAATTTTGACCCGATTCTATAAGTGTCTTTTGAATCCTTCTAAGGTTTTTTGAAAAACCTATGTTTCTATGTCAGCAATCTGGCCAGCCATCATCAAAGAAAAGGTCCTTTTCACTTAACTGAGTCTGGAGCTCAGTTAGTCTGTTCTTGAGAGACTACTATGTCAGTGGTTCTCAAACCTTTTCATGTGAAGGACCCCCAAAATGATATTTATTTGGCCACGGACCCCCATTCTACATATTTAGTTCCAGGGACCACCCAGAAGCAAAATTTTAGTTACAAACGTTCGCTTTGAAAATACATATATTCAAAGATTTGACTTTTTCAAAAAGAGCAGATCTACAAGCTCGCAGCGCGGCACTCGGTGCCGTGCTGTGAGCTTGTATATCTGCTATTTTTCACTGGTTAAAGCATTCAATAATTCTAGGCCTAAATGGGTAAAAAAAAAAGAATATACTAAAACTGTGCATTATGGGGTGTGTTGTGATCTAGTTCCAGCTTTTGTTTATTACTCACCCAGTGGCTTGTGTTCTTCGTTAGGGGAGAGCCTTGAATAAGGGGGTGGAGGCGACTCTGAAACACAGAACAGTCGTTTCAATAAATTGGTAAGGAATATAATTCTCTCTTAACACCCAAGGGGCCAAACTCGTTCAGTAACGAGATAAGGCCACTGGAGGTCGCTGTGCCAAAAGGAGTTGTCTCGTTCAGGAATGAGACAAAGGGTTAAGTGTGCAGCGTGCTGCTGCGCGCATGTTGTGTTGTCTGTGAAAGACCCTGGTCCATACGTCATAACGTGGCTCGCAGAGAGACAAAATGGCGCGTCTAGGCTGCATTGATTTCTATTCTATGCTGAAACATAAAAAGGGCTTTATCTATGAATAAGGTGCAAAGAACGCCAGGGAAGCAGAGATCTGCCTGTTTTCACGGCGACACTTTACCGCGATGGTCGGCCCCGGTTTGGATTTTAGTTTCGCGAGCGTTTGTAAACAAATGGACTATCCTCCTCAATCGTCAGTGGACACTCACGTGCACACGCACGAAGCTTACGAGGCTCTTCAAAATTAAAGCGTAAGTAAACGACGGCAGCAGCAACAGCTAGAAATGTTAGAAACCTTGGCTTCCCATGTGTTAAAAAGGGGAGAAATATATATATACCCAATGAAGAAAGCTAAATTCCTCATGACATAGCATTTACCTCATTCAAGCTTTTTTTTATCAAGGGTTTTTATTTTTTCAATCACACAATTAATGAAGCAATGCTTTGATGTTTTAGAGTTAAATAAGGACACAGATAGGAACTGTAATTAAATGGAAACATCAAGGCCTGTTGATACTCTCCTCAAACAAAGGCTTTAATGTTCGGTTGCTGATAAAGCAGAGCTATTAAGACATTTTAATTGTGTTTTTAAATATCCCACAACTAAATACCACACTTCTAGTACATGATTATAATACTAAATGAATCAAACATTCATTGGTTATGTTGGATAATGACTAGTAACATTATAGTTTAACAGTCAAACAGTTAATAGTTTAACGTTTTGACAAGGTGAGAGAGCCATATCACGTTTCACTAATGGGCTCAGTCAGACAAGTACAGACATCTATCTATTACGTTTAGAATAAGCAACACAAAGCATTTGAATGCTGTCTTCATTATTTGACCACAAAATGTTATTATTTTTGTTAGGCTAAATGATTAAATGTAGGTAGGAGAAACTACCAAAGCACAACAAACACCTTTGGCCAAAGTTCAGTAAAACATGATAATTCCCTACTTTATTTGTGTTTATTTTTTAGAAATCTCAGTTTATTTCAGAAGAGGAGGGAATTTAAGAGAAGAAAAAACTTGCCAAAAGCCAAATGCACAAAAAGGGAAAGGAAAAACTTTGTGAACACACTGTGACCTCGCCTACAGGGGAGAGGGGAAGGAGAAAAGCATAATAGCAGCGGGTCCTTTAAGAGTGGCGGCAGTAATTGCCAGGATCTGAACTCAGTCACTCAGATACACAGCTAGTCAGTCTGGCGCCAGTAGTATGCAAACTGTATATTATCACCACTCCTTCACCTAAAGCCGGATTTATACTTAGTTGGGTGCTGGTGTTGCGCACCAAAAATAGCTGATCTAGAAGCTCACAACTCGTTGCAGCATGACGCTTTGTGAGCTTGTAGAGCCGCTATTTTCGGTGCGCGGCACCGTGCGCAACAAAGTATATCAAGCCCTTAAATAGCATGAGGGGACCTCCTTAGGACAAAAGGGCTTTTAAAGCGCAACTTGAAACTGATCTCATTTGAAAAGCATAATGCCTGACCAAATAAAAGGAAAAGGTTTTGGTCTGTTTACATCCAAGTTCTTTTGCCCAACATTATAAACTTTGGTATGCTTTAGCAACTTTTGAAAAATAATAGACATAGATCAAAAGTTGATCATTTGTAGCCGTATATTTAAATCGAAAGAAAGATTCAATTGCATAATATTGTGCAATTTAACCTTTCTTCAATCCAGACGATGCATCGTTTGGATTGTATGTTCTCCGAAGATGAAGACCCAGTGGAGCATGTTTTTCCAAATGGAACAATTAGTAATTTCTTACTTCCCCACTTACTAACAATGTCAAAACCAGTGACTATGGTTCTGATTTGAAGGCCCCTTTCTTGAATAGCATGAAAGAAATACCAGTTCTATTGGGACACGCATGAGCGCATGTGAGCTATGTCTACTACGAGCCCAAGTCCCAATAAGGGGTATGCGCCCCTCTCCCCCGCTCTTACAATTCATGTGCCTCTGGCTTAGGTTTAGGTGAAACAACTTTCAACAACACTTCAGCCATGGAAATGTATGTTGTGTCACTCCTCCTTATAACAGAGTCTATTCAAACTTCCAAAACTAAACTTTGACAATCAATAGTGACTAGTTAATAGGGATGAACAATCATGATGATGACGCCTGCCCTGGAGGCTATACACAGAGTTTGGTCCGGTGTGTTCTGTAGTTGCTCTGGAAAACTTTATATATGTGACAACCTGAAAGGGGTCTGAACCTCTACTGTATGGTCACAATCCTTGTGTAGGGAAGGAGTATTTCTACTTTACGCAGCACTGAGAAGAGCACCTTTGCGGATGGGGCATAACTCAGAATTGATAGCGCCCACATGTGGGAAATTGATGTGGCTTGGGCCCTTTTGTTTCACTGTGAGATGCTACCAGAACTGGACCGATCATAAAGCGTAGCTGCCATAATTTGTAGACGTAGTTAGATAGATATGTATACTTTCATTTATTAATCTCAAAGGAGGTTTTTGCATTCAACTGCTCCAGATGAATGTATGGCAACTGGAGCATTTGAATGCAAAACATCTCCAGCAGGATTAAGAAAAGTATATACATCTATCTATAACTACGGCTACAGTACAACCTATGGCAGCTACAGTAGGCTTTATGACCAGTTCAGTTCTGGTAGGATCTCACAAGTGAAACAAGAGGGTCCAAGCCACATCAATTTCCCACATGTGGGCGCTATCAATTCTGACATTGTTAGACTTATGACTTTGAAGTGCCTGTCACAGCCAGCTGGCTCTAGTAAATGTGGATGTTATGGAAAATCCATCTCTTGTGCCAGTGAGGAGACAGAAATACTGAGGCTTGCATCTTTACACACGATACCACACGTTATCCTCGGGTCAGAGGGGTTGAGTGGCCCAACGTTCTGGGTTTGCCAAATCACAGGCCTCCTCCTGCCAAACTGTAGTCTTAATACAGGTCAGAGAGGTTGTGTCATAGATACTGTAGGTCAGGTCCCTTCAACGTTTTCAGGCCAAGGACCCTTTGGTTGAGAGAGAGATGAAGCAGGGACCCCCACAACCTTATCATAGATTCCATAGTTTCATCGTTTGACAGCACAATCGTCAAGTGTATTTTGGATTCATGTCAATTTGTGTTTTCAGATATTTAACCACCTGAACGGTCAATACTTAATAAACTTGACCTTTCACTCTGTACTTAGTCTGCTCTTTTTCCCCTCTACACCAAAGCTCTTTGCCGAAAATAGCTGATCTACAAGCTCACAACGCCTCGCAGCGCGAGGCATTGTGAGCTTGTAGATCTGCTATTTTTGGCTAAAGTTCTCAGAATATGAACACTAGGGTTCAAGTGGTTAATATAAAAAAGTCACTCAAAGATTTGGAGGACCCCCTGTAGTAACTCTGAGGACCCCCTGTTGAAGACCCCTGCTGTAGGTTTTCTTGTGGAAATACAGTTCAAAGCCTCCACCAACGGCTGTAATTACTGTTTATCTCGGACCTCTTGACTGCCATCTTTCATGTGAAGTTATAGTCATGTTATATCTCGTGGTTTTTTTTTTTCAACTTGGCACAGTCTACCTGGCACTGACCCCCCAAAAAACACAGGCAAGCCTCCAACCCTGCCCCCCCCCCCAGATACCATTACACTGCACAGTTAGTAAAACTGTGCAGTGTAATGGTATCTGTCGGTTACCATCACTGGCATATTCATTTACATTAGACATATTTTGGATGTTATTATGGACAACTAGCAGTGGGCAACGTAGAATGGCCAAGGTAAACTACTGCTGTCTTGTCGAGCTCAAACACTTCCACTAAACAGGCCTAGAACGCAAAGGCCGGTGTGACAGACTGTTATCTTACAAGACTGAAATATCCATGATGATGTGTGTGTATTTTTGTCAACATTACCTCCAGACAGAGGTAATCGTATAATATAGTATCATCACGCAAATCGGTACACACTTGCTCTACACTCATGTCATCAACATGGATCTGTCCCATATAGCGCCACCATCAGGCCGATTTTTTTCAAACACTGCTCCTACAGATTTCGCCCCTAAAATCACGCAAATCGGTACACAGTATGTCTACACTTATCTCATGAACATGGATCTGTCCCATATAGCGCCACCATCAGGCCGATTTTTTCTAAGACATTTTTGGACACTGCTCCTACACATTTTGGCCTACAATCACGCTGCGACCTGATGGTCGCTTATCTCCCGATTAGGGAGTCTTACTGGTGATATGTGTGTATTTTTGTCAACATTACCTCCAGAGGTAATCGTATAATATTAGTATCCCGTCGAAAACTCTTCCAGGAAGATAAAGAGTCCAACCTGCTTACTACTAGCATCCCTACACATCCATGCTGTCTCAGAGCTATACCCCAGCAGACAGCCATTGAGCAAATTAGGTATTTTAACTTGTAGTTTTCTGGTCAATTTATTATGTCTATGCTTAAGCCAGAGTCCAGTCTCCAGTCACATCTCTGCAGGTACACCTTACAAGGTTTACCATACTTTAAAGCTGCACTATGTATCTTTCCTCCGGATTTGAACCCGGTTTCCTGCGCAAGTGCTGACATCTTTTACCATAGAGCTCCAGCTCCAGCCTGCCTGCCTGCCTGCCAAGGGGATGAATTGAATCTTGACCAAACTTTGGTCAAACTTTGTCAGATCTTGTGTCTAGGTGAGACATGACCTTTGAGGCTTTGACACGATCTAAATGTCTCAATGGAAGAACAGGGAGACAAAATACAACCGCTTCAATTGTATAAGTTACATTGTAATAACATACTCTACCATACAGATTGGATTCAATTAAAAAAAGGATTTCCAGTTCCTCACCATGGCCATGGATGCATTTGAAAAAGAAAATTGGCTTACATTTTAGCCCAAGAATGACCCAAAAAGAGAAATCGCACTACAGGGATAATGAGAATAGAACTGTAAGATACACACTGTTAAGAGACAGACCTGAAGAAATAGAAGACATGGTTTTATGCCTTTTGTGCCACACAGTAGAACTATTTTGTGACCATTTTCTAAGCAACACAGATTACATGTTTAATAGGATGACTATAAGGCTAGTCTGCTGTGTGCCAGACATTCAGAATGGAAGTAGTTGTCCACACCATTGGTTCTCAAAGTTGGGCCCGGGGACCCCCAGGGGTCTGGCTTAAGGGAGTTCCAGGGGGTCCCCAGCTAAATGATAGCTAGGAACCAAATGGACCCTTATGGGTCTGTAACTCTCTGGGTTGAATTAACATTGATTTTAAAATATAAATTGGGATCCCAGAGATAGAAATAGGCCTATTAAATGGGGGTTCGTAGCCTAAAATGCATGTCAAACTGGGGGTCCTTGAAATGAAAATGGTTGAGAATCACTGCAAGAGCCGTACAAATCTTTTATGTGGGGGTCCCTGGCAATATCTTTTAAAATGGGGGTCCGCGCGCTAATAAGTGTCAATTTGGGGGTCCCTGACATGAAAAAGTTTGAGAACCACTGGTCCACACATGCACACAGGCAGAATGATGCCCTTACCTGGGCCACAGAGTCGGCTGTAGTGATAGGGGTTGCAGCATACTGTCGGACTGTCCGGGGACCCAAAGCTCATGCACTCACAGAGCGGTTTGAGCTGGGCCGAGTGCTGAAGGTCGGACCACCTGTACAGTTTACAGACAAGCAGCTGTGGGGATGCCAAATGGCCGCCCAACCTCAGCTCTGTCCGGGACACCATTACACAGTCGCTGGGCATCCCTCCTCTGGACTCCACCGCCTCCAGTAAGGTATCCAGCGTTTTCTCCTTTAGCCGTTTCAAAAGCGCATAGGTGGCCGACTTGAGTTCTTGCTCTAATACCGTGCGCGGCATAGCCTCCTGCGCCTCGGGAGAACCGCTATCCCGTGCGGGTCCTCCTCCAAGGTTCCTCAGCACGAAATGACACGTCCCCGGTTCCCCCCTGCCCTGAGCCGTTTCCGACGGACCCCGGGTCTCCGAGTGGTCCCGGTCTTTAAACAGACAGCAAGTCACGGTCCTGCATTCGCTGTCGTGGATGGAGCGGGGGCTCCCCTGGTCCTGGACGCACACCGCGCCCCCATCTTGGTCCGAGCCCGAGGTGACCCCCACCACCACGCCGCCGCTCTCCGCGGGACTCCGGGTGCACACACCCCCTATGTCCCCTACAGGCGACCCGCTAGGGGTCATCGGTCGGAGCTCCGTTTTGGGAATTTTCTCTGGGTTGTTGCCGCCGAACAGATCGTCCCTGCACCCTTCGCTGCTGGTCTTGCCATTGCCATCTCCCCCCTCTTTATCTGGGATCAAACGACTTCTCCAGAGTCGCCGCACAAGACCTGAGCGTTTCGTCCTGAACATACGACAATTTGAAAATCTATATGGGGGTTTTGTTCTTGTTCAGAGATCCGAGTACCTATTGAAGATACTTCTATGGTCGTCGTGCAACATTAATGTCTGTTGAGCGCCGTGCAGTGCATGCACAGCCGACTGATGAGCATTGGCAACAAACCCGCAACATCAGAGTCAACGCTATATTGTTGCATTTACAACAACAAACCCCCACAATAAATGCAGCGCTGCATGATAGTCAGATTGCATTCATTTAGCCTAATGTATCAGAGAAACACGAGAGCGCAAAGCTAATACTTGCTACCCGGGATCGCTGCGGAATGAACTGTTTATATGTTTTCTACGAACGGATAACAAACGCAGCGTACATGATAACATAACATAATAAACTATAAGCCATAAAATCCACACAACAGTAGCCCTTCAATTAAACAACAGCGCGCAACACAGACTCGTTGTCTAATATAGTTAGTTTATTATGGACTTTAAACAGCCTCAAAATCTACTTCTCTAAACCCCCGGCACGATCGCGAGCATGAATGAGGTACGAAGCGATTTTTAATCCCAGTAAAAAAAAGAAATGCTCTAGAGCCCGGAATCCTTGTCGTCTCCTAAAGACCTCGAGCTGCGCGTTTCTTTTACAATCCAAAAATATCCATGTGAGCTGAAAACAAGAAAAGAATCAATCCCGAGTGTCTGAAACACAGCGCTCCTGCTTCCCCACTCAGATCCAGCAAACTGCAGCCCAGATCTCTTTCTTTCTCCGTTTCTCTGTCTTTTTCTTTTTTTCTTTCGCTCTCTCTCTCTCTCTCACACACACACACACACACACACACACACACACACGCACACACACAGGCGCGCGCCTACACACACACACACACACACACGCACACGCACACGCACACGCACACACACACACACACACACACACACACACACACACACACACACACACACACACACACACACACACACACACACACACACACACACACACACACACACACACACACACACACACACGGGCCCCCGAGGAGAGCGATGGAGCCATTGGCTGACTACCGTCATGTGCTAGTCTAGACACTTTGGCGGCTGTGAGGGAGCTGCACTGATTGTTGCGCAAACAAGGTTTCAAGTTCCTTAACTCTTAAAGGCGTAACATCCACTTCTCATTTATGAAATTAAGTTACTAAAACTTATTTACATCCATGCAGCATGTATAATTTAAGGCTATTGAACATAAAAAAAACAAAGAGCAAAGATTCTTTGTCTTTAAGAAGTCAGCATCTTGCCTTTAGCCTATGTATGCTCAAATGAAATGTTCTTTTAGATATTGATATTAGACTAATGTTGAGCTGCTGATTTTTTTGTGTAACATTTTATATGACTGTATTGTATATTGTAAAACACTTGAATTGCAAGCGACATATGTATTCAAGTCAAGTGTATTATTATTACCAGTAAGACTCCCTAATCGGGAGATAAGCGACCGTTGGTCGCTTATCTCCATACATAGAGCAAAAATGTGTTTTTCCAAAATCTTCCTGATCCATGTTGTTGACATGAGTGTAGACATACTGTGTAGTGATTTTCGTGATTTTAGGGCAAAATCTGAATCGGCCTCATGGTGGCGCTAGAGGGCCATGTGAGAAATGAGGGGTGGGGTCTCCTCGCCGCCAAGGCGGACGAATAGGTACCGGCCCCGGCTCTCCCGGTCGCTCCTAGCCCGAGTTACGGCATTTTATGTGAGCTGCAGTGGCAGGGGGTCCTCCACTGGGGGCGCCACCACTTTTGCATCCGTTCTGGAGCACCAGGAGTGGGTGGTCCCCGGGAATGCCCCGTGAGCAGCCCCGTTGGGGTGGTCATTTGGTCATTTTTGCACATTTGGTAATTTTTTACACCTGGGGGTCCCCCAGGGACCTGGGGGTCCCCGAAACTCCGGGGGTCCTTGGAGGTTGTAGTTTGGCAGGCAAGGAGTGTGTGTGCAAAATCTGGCATGGATCGGGGCAACGGTTGCAGAGATATGAGCAGGGCAAAAGTGTGACGTGTGACGTGTGACAGAGGGAGTGACGGAGGGACAGCCGGTGGAGGTTTGGATAGTGTGCAAGTAACTGCGACCTACGGTCGCAATTATATTGTGCACTTTATGTTTTCGTCCCTGTTTGTCTGTGGCTAATCTCGCAAACCACTGATTACTAGAATGGTTAGCACCACAGCTTGGGCAAGCTGCAAGTAGGCCGACGAATTAGGCTACCTCCATTTTTACACATAGGCCTATTGTGTATTTTTTTTAAATGTTTAAATACTGTTATTAATTATTATATGGAACTTAATGGAAGTCAGAGGTGGTTGGCGAAACCTTCTCCAAATATGAAGTCATACATAGATAACTGCCATGAGTGACATCATTAATTGGCTATGCCTATTATTTGTGTATGTTATTAGCGTTCTTACCCATCATCCCATGTAACCCTTCAGCCAATCAGACATCACAATATATTTATATTGTGATGTCATCATTTTCCCCCTCTCTGATTGGCTCATCATTAGAGTCTGGCAAGTGGCAACCACACTTGCAATTTTCAATTGCACCTTCTAGTTATTAGTATATTAGTAGTAGTAGCTTGTGTAGGTAGATCTCTGCCTAGTACTGATCATAGACATATAAAGGTAAACGCCTCCTCCGGCTCTGGGGCGTTGGTAAAAGAGGACTGGCAAGCTTCCGGAATTCTGAAGGACGCTTCCTTGTGCGTCACAGAATGGGATGCTCGGTAAGCCAATCAGATGCGGATGAGGTATCTAGCTTTTTATATCTGTGGTACTGATGCTGATAGAAATCTAATTTCAATGTAGTGACATAACTGCATGTTCTTTCTCCACAGTTCGAGCCAATACATTTAATTCAGATGTCACCAGGCGTATCGTATAGGCAGAGATCTTCAATTGTTTGGCTACACAAGACTAGGGACCATGGCAAGGGACAGGTAACCATTGTAGGCCTATACGGTTGTGCATTTCCCCTGTAGTGGAGCCCAATGCCACATGCAAGTTACCTGCACGCAAGGAATTTTCACTGGAGCGGGAAGCCCACAAATTCCTTGCATTGACCTCATGATGGGAAAGGGCCCCTCATTTGGGTGTGAATTCCAGCCACTTACAGCCATCAATCTTTACAATATAATTAATACTTATTAGCAGTGGTGTAAAGTAACTAAGTAAATGTACTTAAGTACTGTACTTAAGTACACTTTTGAGTTATTTGTACTTAACTTGAGTATTTCCAATTTCCAGTACTTCTACTCCACTGCATCTTGGATCCAAATATTGTACTTTTACTCCACTACATTTATTTGACAACTTTAGTTACTTGCAGATAGTTGCAGATATAGGCTAAATACTTATATTATAAAACATACATTAATCCAGCCTATTTTATACCCTGGCTATTTGAAAATAGCGATCTACAAGCTTGTAGATCTGCTATTTTGTACTTTCACTTTTAGTACTTTAAGTACATTTTGATGCCTACACTTTTGTACTTTTACCAAGTACATTTCTGGACTTTTACTTGTAAGGGTGCCCTCACCCCAAAATACCTAGAGTGGAATCCGCCAATGCAATTTCAATGAGAATGGAGCGTTTTTTTTTTTTTTTGCAGAAATCCTCTACTGGCAAAAAACGCTCCATTCTCATTGAAATGCATTGGCGGATTCCACTCTAGGTATTTTGGTGTGAGGGCACCCTAACGGAGAATTTTCTATACTGCAGTATTGATACTTCTACTTAGGTAAAATATTTGAGTACCTTTTCCACCACTGCTTATTAGGCTATTATTAAACAGGACTTTGCAGTAAGGATATAGATATAGATAGATAGGCCTATATTAATAAGGCTAATATTAAACGGGACATACCGGTAGATGCAGTAAGGCTGTACTACTAGATGCTATGTTAAAAGGCTATTATTAAACAGGACTTTGCAGTAAGGATGTGATATATTTATAGGCTAAACAGAACTTTGATGCAGTAAGGATGTAACCTATATTAATATAGGACAGTGACAGAATGAGGATGTGCTGTAGGTGCATTAGCCTAGTTCAAATATGAAACACAAACCTATAATGTATAGAATGGAACATAGAGCGTATAGCTTAAGGTATTTTACAACATAATCTATAAAAAGCAGTGTTATTACATGGAAGAAAGAAAAATGGCAAATGACTAGGTAGGTACGTATCAGTAGCTTGCATGCTTAATACTAACTAGGCTGATGCCCGACTTAATGTAGTAGTACCCATTCATTTGGAGGCCAGTCTATGACGATATTTGATAACGTTGTTGAATACCTAGATATCGATATTACTCACGAGTTTTTAACGTTTTTCTGCTTTAGGTGTTAATTAATTTGACACATACACCAATACCTCATTTCAAGCCGTCTTCGTCGATATGTAGACCTATACCTTGCATGTTGATACCTCGATATCGATACATTTTCATGAGTGTCTAAATTATTTAATTTACTTCTTTCTATTGTTTTAGAGATTTTTATTTCAGTGGTTGGGGGCATGCGTACAAGTGGCTAAATATGTCATTTTACACAGAATAAGCCCATTCCCAAGATACAACGCAACTTTTCATGGTTGGATGTGACTTATGGGGGCTAGAAGTGTTACTGTAAATAGCAATAAAGAAACTGCTGGCTTATTGTGTCTAAAAAGACATATTTAGCCACTTGTATGCATGCCCCCATGCGTACGCATGCCCCACATTTTAGCACGGTAAACGTGATAAAACAATAGAACGAAGCAAATGAAAACATTTTAACACTCACTTTTTCTTTTCTCTAATTACAATCTAAAATATGAACCCTTGTTGTAAAAAAAAAACAAAGTTGTCCTTTATTGAGGGAGAAATATAGGGTGGGAGTTGAACCATGCCTACGGTAAGAGCTGAGGTCATTAGAATGTCTTCTACATTCCTTGGGGTGAAGTTTTACAATGGCTTTAAGTGAGAAGAGAAGTTAACTTTAGGAGCTAACTTTGGGGTCTTCATCTGGGCTACTGTCACAATAATTCCTGATCGGTGACGTCTGTCCCTGGTTGTCTCCACCTGATCTCATGTTTCTGCTTTCTGTCTTAAGTCAGAAATCTCCTGTTGAATAACCAGAAGCTAATCTTTCTTCCATGATTGAAGATTCTCCATGCTCATTCCACAGATTGCCCCACTATCACTAATATAAGTGAGTGTTGGAGTACTATACTTGTGCTTCCACTGAGCCTGGCTATTATAGAGTTAAAATATGCTGGCTCTGAATGCAGCAAGGCAAAGCCACACCCCCAGATGTATTAACTTGTTCCAAGAAGCAAAAGTTCACTCATAAGCTCTGCCGATTGGTTCAGAAACATTCACGGCATGCCCACTAAGACAGAGATTGGTCCAAAAGAGGAAGAGAAAAAAGAAAAGTAGAATTTGTAATCATCAGTGAATGAAATACAATTATTTAACTCCTGGCAGTGTGCCAAAATACATCCTGAACTCTCTTCCATGTTACCAAGCCTGTTAAAATAATTATCATTTCAAATTGATTACACTTCAAATATGAGTTATTGCTTAAAAATTAAACACCACTTCTGATTATAAGTAGCCTTCTTGGTTCACAGATGGATGGTGTTGTATATGCATTACCACTTACAAGGTCGGTTGTGCGAGCAGTTTTATATTTTTGAATCCACTGATGATGAAGGATACATGGATGTGGGCTTTTAAAGCAGTAAAATACAATATACATCAAGGCATGTACTACTGTATGTGTGTACACGCTCTGCAATAACACACACACGCACGCACGCACGCACGCACGCACACACACACACACACACACACACACACACACGCACACGCGCGTGCCGTGCACACACGCACACACTCTTCACCACACACACA
This sequence comes from Nannobrachium achirus, assembly GCF_963921795.1. Taxonomy (NCBI): domain Eukaryota; kingdom Metazoa; phylum Chordata; class Actinopteri; order Myctophiformes; family Myctophidae; genus Nannobrachium; species Nannobrachium achirus. The sequence goes on from NC_137820.1 coordinate 17,703,213, forward strand.
CACACTCTTCACCAAGCCATAGAGGATTGCAGAGGTGGGGAGTGTGAAGGCTGCAGCAGCAGAGTGTGCCAGTGTATGAACAGGAGTCGGGTTTCCCTGGCAGGCTTAGGGCTCCGGGGCACAGGGAGGTTACTGAGGGTGGACATGGAGGCCCTCATGCCTGTACTGTGTTAGTGGCACCTGTTGCAAATATATTCCTCTTTGTAACTCAATCACATGTCAGACAAGGAAAAGAAAACTGTTATTGCAGAGCACTGCTTCATTTAAATCACTGTCATGCAATTTTGTAATTAATTCAAAGGAAAGTGGAATTAGCTAATGAGTTGTTATGGCTCTGTTTAACCCTCCATGCTTAAAGCGATCTCTACAGGTTAACTCACGTGTAAGCATTAGGTAATGTACTTGACTGGGTCACAGAATGAGATAATTGTCCATGTGGGAAAAAAAGTGCTTATTATTTATTTGTCTTTCTCCAGAGCGTACTCTGACATTAGTTGTAGTATTATTTCAAAAGCACACAAAGCTTCTATCATTGAAAACTACTTAGTAAGTAAAGGTCTTCAGTTCCCGAATAATTGATAGTAAACCTAGAATTCACATTGCTTGCATCATAATGAAAAGTAAAAAACACGCACACTCATGCGCGTGGCTGCACGCACGCAAACACACACACACACAGACACACACACACACACACACACACACACACACACACACACACACACACACACACACACACACACACACACGCACAAGCACGCACGCGCACACAAACGCGCGCGCGCGCGCGCGCGCACACACACACACACACACACACACACACACACACACACACACACACACACACACACACACACACACACACACACACACACACACACACAGACACACAGACAGACAGTCAAACGGTCTTCTAGAGATGGCTAGTCCCTTCGGTGCCAATGCCATGCCGTAAAAACTACAGACGAGTCAAGCCAGTTCCATGCAGTGGAAAAGCGTCTTCTGATACTGATCTTTCTCCGAATAAAATGAAAGCAGGTTCTTTAACTTGATTATCAGTGCTCAAACCCAGAGGTATCACACTAAAAATAGTCCACCAACATCCTGTGTAACTTCCGTTGTTCCATTAGAGTATATTTATTACAGTAATATCGTAGAACTAATATGAAAGGTACACACCAAGACCAAGATGAACCATCAGGGTTTCTTCATGCAATCGTTATGTATAAACACACAGAGCTACGATTTTAGATGATATCTGTCATATATTTGAACTCTGTTCTATACAGAGCGGTCGAGCAAGCATTGCTTAAAATAGCATTGGAGCTATCTCTCTGAGATCTTGCTACAGTGGCCTGATGGGGTTAAAGGTGATACACCATGAAAATTCACTTTTCCTATTTTAAAACCTTTTTTTGGGGTCCCACTAGCACCTTCTATCCTCACAAAGTCCCATTTCTGACCGTTGTGTCTTTCTCTGGTTTTGAGAAGGCGAAGGTTAAAAGTATCCCACGGGTTCTCAAAACAGGCTGTCCAGATTTGCTGCCGATTGTGCCGTCATCTGCCGATTGTGACGTCATCATAAAAAAAAAAACTTTTTTTTTCAAAAAGATTTGGGGGGGTGGCGCAGTTCAGGCCAAAGGTGGTACTGCAGCTGAAATGCTCTGAGAGCCATTAAAAAATGAGAGAGGCTCTCTATTCAGGAGTGGTAATTTAGCCTCAAACCTTTTGAAAAACGTTTTTGGGACATAAACAATATGACATAAATACTTTTTAAATGCATGGTGTATCACCTTTAAAGAATGGTTTTCACCATGTGATGGGCACATGTTAAATTATTATATTTTCTTATAATATGAAACACTCGCTGAGTTCTATTTACTGTAGAACAATTTCAGAATCTATAGTTGTAAGAGGGGGGGAAAAAAATTAACCCTTTAAGAAAAACGAGATTATATGGACAATCTTTTGTGACATCACCAAAATCTCACACTGGTCACCTCGCAGAATTGAGAAATCAAAGTTGAGGCATTTGAACTCTTCATCCCGCGGTCATATCCAAGTCCTACTGCCCTAATGTGTGCTGCATGTGTGAAAGTGTGTAAGGAAAGACTTCTTCAAAGAGAAGGAGGTAATTGAGTCGGAGGGTCTAAAACAGGGCACAGCTGTTCACACAGGCCCCGTCCCCTTGGTCTGCCCCTTTCTCCCCACGAAGGCCCAAGACCCATGCACCCCTGGAGACCTCTGGGTAATAATGCAGTGGTCACGCCAGCCCAGCTCAGCACCGACGCTTCAGAGGAATGGGAGAGCAAATCAGATTAAACATGGCTGAAAGATGTGATTGGACGAGGGCTACCACACACGTCCACAATCATCAAAACTTTTCATAGATTGACAGGACTGAATACATAAAACTTTGAGGAGTTTCCTCCATGTTTTTAGTGCATTGTTGGGGCACAAGTTATGCCATACATAATAGTATAGTGAATTCTTATATGGCTGTCCATGTCTTGCAATAACATTTCACTGCAAAAATAGATATGTTAATAGTGTCACTTAATGTGTTCTGTTCAACTGCAATCGATTCAACCATAGTAGCCTACTGTAGCCTGCCAGTTGAGACTGTTTTGCCAAATAGAAAAGGGTGCACATGCTAAATATTACAGATGTCTCCGCCAGGCTAAAAGGCATGGCCGAATCTATGTTTGTCTGTCGTCTGTCCGTCTGTCTGTCCGTCCGTCCGTCCGTCCGTCCGTCCGTCCGTCCGTCCGTCCGTCCGCCCGTCCGTCCGGGTTAGGGTTAGGGTTAGGGTTCCTTCTGTCTGTGGACAGCTAATCTCCGGCACTGTTGACTTGATGGCAGCAAAACTGTGCACACCCACTCCCTGAATGCCGGAGCAGAATCTCTGCCCTAAAGTTTTAACATGGGCCTGTTATAGCGCCACCAGGAGGCATATATATATATATATATTTCTTTACAGTACTCCTACATATTTTGTCCAAACATACGTACCGGTATATTACTCCTTAGATGCCAAGGAAAAACCTTTTGCCCTGCTTTGTCACATGTACCTTTTATTTACACATTTATTCAGATTTTATCCACATTTCACGCAAATTATCTCTATAGTCATGTGACCAAGACGGATCTGTTTTTTCTGTTTTTTTCATATTCCATAGATTTAATTTTCATAGATTTAAAGTTTGCATGAGTAGCTCGTCTTGAACAAAATGCCGCAAATCATGAACGCAGCATCCTATTGCGATGACATTTTCCTCGTATACATTCACACTCGTTGAGGAACAAATGCCACCATTTTAACATTGCCCATTGCCCTATTATAGCGCCACCATGCAGGGGGCAGATTTAAACAATTACATGTATTAAGCTGGTTGCACACTGCTGCGTTTTTCGGGCCGAATATCGGACTGAATTTCGGAGCACGCAAATAAAAAAATCAACCTCACGTTATGTCAGTCACGTTTGCACACTGCCGCCCTTTTCGCGCACCACTCGGTCCCTTGCTCTCTCTATCTCTCTCTCTCTCCTTGCCCTGAAAAACGCATTTCGCAACGAAACACGCAGCAGTGTGCAACCACCTTAACTCCCACAAATGTTGTACAAACATCACACAAATCACTCCACATTATCTAGTCAAGTGATCAAGACGGAACCGTCCGAATTTTAATATTCAATTATGATTGGCAAATTCCGAACATTGCTGGCCCCCAATACCTCACCTGGTGGAGACCTGTGCTCCGAGGAGCACTTTTTCTAGTTGGAAATCTTTGTTTGACTAGAAATCACATGTTGTCACTGGGAGCTGCCAAATGGTTTGATTGATTGAATATGTTATTGACAGAAATGTAAATGTAAACACAGCACAACTACAGCAAATGGTAAATAGTGCATTTATATAACCCTTTCTCCAAAGCATTTTACAATGCACATTACACACACACGCACACGCACGCAAGCACGCACGCGCGCACACACACACACACACACACACACACACACACACACACACACACACACACACACACACACACACACACACACACACATACACACACACACACACACACACACACACACACACACACACTCTCTACCTTGATCTCTAAGCCACTGCTACCGAAATCAGGGAAGACAGCAGAGTAGCAAACAATCAACACTGTTACAAAATATACAAGGCTGTGATAGTCTTTTGTACCGGCTGCTCTCAAGCTATACAATGAGACACACAACGGTCGCTTGACAAGGACTGCCATCCTAACCTAGGATGATGGTAGACTTTTTTAATTGACTAGTTGAACTGATCTGACCTCTAAGGACCTTTCCAGGGAGAGTGCTCATGTGCGTCTTGTTGCGTCACCCTTTCTTGTTTTTCTTTTTTTAGTTTGTTTTTTCTCTCACTGACCATTGGACACTTTCGTTTTGTTTGGCTCTGCACTATTAGGTTGTGTTAGTAGTATTGTGTGTTCTTCTTGTGTTTGACATGGTGGTGAGATACTTGTAGCACTGACTAGCATTGACTGTTATGGACACTTTTGTTTGGGCACTGTACTGTATTATAGTTTAAGGTTTGCTTTTTTTTGTTCAAGTTGACTGTTTCACGTTGAGCATTGACAGTTTTTTGACACTTATGTATATATTCTTCATTCCCTTTCTTGTTGTACCTTGCTCTTTACTGTACTCTGTTCTTTTTTATCCTTTTCATACATCTCTGTAACTTTGTAAATATCCTTATACTGCTGTGCTGCCTCTGGGCGACTGATTTACCCCCCGCGCTATATGGGACAGATCCAAGTTGATGACATGAGTGTAGACATACTGTGTACCGATTTGAGTGATTTTAGGGCAAAAATTGTAGGAGCAGTGTCCAAAAATGTGTTTTGCAAGAATCGGCCTCATGGTGGCGCTAGAAGAGGGCCATGTGAGAAATGAGGGGTGGGGTCTATGGTGAATAGGTACCGGCCCCGTCTCTCCCGGTCGCTCCTAGCCCGAGTTACGGCATTTTATGTGCGCTGCAGTGGCAGGGGGTCCTCCACTGGGGGCGCCACCACTTTGGCATCCGTTCTGGAGCACCAGGAGTCGGTGGTCCCCGGGAATTCCCCGTGAGCAGCCCCGTTGGGGTGGTCATTTGGTCATTTTTGCACATTTGGTCATTTTTTACATCTGGGGGTCCCCCAGGGACCTGGGGGTCCCTGGAGCTCTGGGGGTCCTTGGAGGTTGTAGTTTGGCAGGCAAGGAGTGTGTGTGCAAAATTTGGCATGGATCGGGGCAACGGTTGCGGAGATATGAGCAGGGCAATAGTGTGACGTGTGAGGTGTGACAGACAGACTGACGGACGGACGGACGGACGGACTGACTGACTGACTGACTGACTCACAGTTTGTGGAGGTTTTGATAGTAAGAGCGACCTGACGGTCGCAATTACTCTAATAGACCACCAAGTGTGGATATAATGTGCGAATTTACCTTCCCTTTGAATATTTGGTTACTTCCCGACTGAAAAACACAGAGTTAATGACATCATATAATCATCCCCTCACCTTTTACCATATTGCATTTTTTTTATAGCGCTTTCCTAAGCAAGTTGCGAACTCAAAGCGCTTTACAATGGTTCATTCATTCATACATTGGGAGGTGAAGCGGTGAACAGTCAACGCCAGCGTCCTCACTTCCCACATTCATACACCAATGGTGGCAACTGACAAGCTAACACCATTGGAGGCAACGCAGGGTTCAGTGTCTTGCCCAAGGACACTTCGACATGTAGACAGGAGTATAGCCGGGATGTGAACCGCCAACCCACGGATCATTGGCCATTGGGCCAACCTGCTCTACTTCCTGAGCCACAGCCGCCCCACATCATCATCACCATACACCCAACACTTCAGCTGGGTCACCACCCACCTGACAACCATGCATACTTAATGAACTGGTGGTTGTGGTCGCATAAAAACCTAATTTTAACACTTTCTGTTTTGGGAAACATGTTCCTCCTAGTATAATCATAATACGTAATCATTGCCTGGCTCCAGACCATAGACCCGTCCACTCTCTGAGCGGTCCAGCACTGAGTCTGAAATCAGGCTAACCTAATCATCATGTTATGGGGGGAAAATATCATGGCACTCCATCTTTAAGAATGTGATTTAGATGATACTTAGATGCTAGGTTCATTGTTTACCTGGTATCTTATAGTTTCAAATATAGAATGTTATTTACTAGCATGTTGTGCAGGAGACAGATGCCGGGCACTAGAGGTACTAGACTGTTCTCTCTGCATTCTATTTCTACTAGTCCTGTGCCCGGGGGTGTGCACCGTATACAGTATGAGGGATTGAATGTCCCTGAGGAGTCTCAGGGACTGGAGAACCCAGACCGGTGCCCTTTGGGCAGAATAGTCACCAGTGATGTCCAGTTGTGCAATACCCGTTGTATCTGTCTGTCTGTCTGTCTGTCTGTCTGTCTGTCTGTCTGTCTGTCTGTCTGTCTGTCTGTCTGTCTGTCTGTCTGTCTGTCTGTCTGTCTGTGTCCCTTTCATCCCCATACATTATATGGAGATCTCTTATCTCTGTCTGTCTGGCTCTCTTTTATGCCCATATATGGTGTTCCGTGTCCAGGCCATTCTGTGATGTCATCTCCAAATTTGGGCACTGTAGTGATGTCAGTCATCTCCAAATTTGGTCACTTGTTTCAGACATTATTTGGGCATTGTGTCAGCATGTGGCTGTTACCATGGTGGCGACACTGTTTAATATCAGTGATGTCAGCAGGCAGATTGTTTCACCCGTTTATGCCATAGACTGTAAAAAATATATGGACGATGCGAAGCCATTGGTTTCTATGCGGCGAAAATGACGCTTTTTTTGTCCCTTGTATGGGTGTTGCCATCATTGTTTGAATGGTACCCCAGGAATCATAAGGAATGCTATTGGCTGCCAACGGTCACGTGCAACTGCAGGGATACATGGGAGAATGTGGTCGGAGCCTCCCGAAATACAGCACATGAAGAACACAGCCGGCTGGTATCAGTTTAGTTGGCCACGCCCCCCGCAACTTTATCATCAATTTTAACATAGATGGGACCATATTTGCACAAAACGCATATCATGGTAATTGAAAGGCAGTTTTTCACTAGCGACAGGAACCATAAAGTATTTATGACGATGTTTATTAAGGTTAGAAAATCAAAGAGGAAAATGAATGGGGTCCAGTGCAGAAAAAATCTTTTTGGTACCTCGCGGGGGGAAAACAGCACAACTAGTGGCCAATCATGGGATCTTTCTCTTCCGGGAAAGCTTCGTGAATAATCCAGCCAACTACACCCCTGGTTTATGCCCATATATGGTGTTCCGTGATGTCAGTCAGTGATGTCGGGCATGTTGTTACTATGGTGGCGACATTGTTTAGTATCAGTGATGTCAGCATGTGGACAGATGGCCGACAGACATTCCGTAAATTAATAGTTAGATTAGATAGATGTGTAATTAATTACCTTGTTCATTTTAAGTCGCTCTGCAGTATCTGCTAAATGGCTCAATTGTAAAATACTTACAGCCTTCTCGGAAACGATGTAAGTTGGGAACGATGCAAATAGGGAATGCATGCCCCACCCAGTTATGCAGAACCCATTGTA
>NC_137820.1:17713363-17960863 GCF_963921795.1 Nannobrachium achirus
TGTGTGTGTGTGTGTGTGTGTGTGTGTGTGTGTGTGTGTGTGTACAGTGTATACTATATACATACATTTACACAAATTACCAGGACTAATCATACTGATTATGTACAGTATAGGTGCATTCTACATGCCCTAAATACAAGTCATAAGATAACCATCTGAAGACACCGAGCGTGTGATAGCTTGTAATCATGGATCAATAGTGAGGTTATCTGTATCATCTGAGTTTCTGACCTCTCTTCCTCAGACCAAAGTCATCAGAGCTTTCGGCAACACTGTAACGGCATTAAGCAGCGCCCGCCACGATGAACAATAACATTTTCCCTTTCTATCAGCATTTGTTCAGTGGGTGATGGAGACCAGCTGCCAGATAACAACGTTACACCTCTAATTGCACCGTCTCTGCCAGTGTGATTCTAGCGTAATCACCGAGGCATTCCACTCGGCTCCAAGTGGGAGGCGTGACTAAAGGCAAAGGTAACAAGCTCAGTGATGGGCGCCACACCCTGTCTCAGCCCCAATCACCCCACTCCACTCCACTCCCCACCCCCTCCCCTCCCCCACCCCTCCTTATTATTGTTTGGAACATCTCTACTTACTTTGGACGCCTTTATGTCAATAAGCGGCTTAATCATTGGCTGTCAAGTTCAAGTGGTGCCATAGGTTCCGTGGTGTGGGCGCCATGTTGCCCCAGGGGTCGAAACTGAACACGGGGGACTTTCCCATGGTAAACCATTATCATCACACCCGCGCTTTAATGGCACACTTATCAAAACATATCAACCCAATAGCTGATGTTGTGTACATTTAATTGATGCTATGCTTTCGCCGTGTATAGCAAATAGACTGCAATCCTGGAATTATAAGTGCCATAGAATTATATGGGCTGTGTTAAATTACTGCAGTGGCCAAGCAAAATTAGGGCGTAGTTGTGCTCGGTTCATTTGAACTGACTCAAAGTGACTAATACATTCATAAAGTTTTGTTTTGGATCGCCCCTGGCCCTTCGTGTGTGTAAGAATTCTGGTCCTGAGGACAACGTGGCTGGCCAAAACCAACTGGCACTGAGAGGATTTTCGCACCTCGGCAAGATATCATCCACCCATGTTGGCATAACGCTCATAAGTAAATCCTCCTGAAAGTCAATAGACTCTCCATCAGAAACAGATTAACCACAACTCACAAGTCACTATGTCGTCGCTGTCGGATGGAAACCTTGTATGACCAAAACCGCTATTTTTCTGAATCGAAAAGAATTAACTGGGTTCCCAATTTAGTTATTATTTAGTCACAAGCTCTTGTTAATAATGACTAATCCTACTATATATTACTAATTACTAATTACTGATTATCATCACTGTCGGGCAGAAACCTCGTATCTCCGAATTTCAAATATGTTTATTTTGTGTAAAGTAAAGCCCTGCTTCATCAAACAAGACTGTCGCACAAAACAAGTGAAAATAGCAGATCTACAAGCACACAACGCTCGCACTGCAGATCTACAAGCACACAACACCTCGCACTACAGATCTACAAGCACACAACACCTCGCACTACAGATCTACAAGCACACAACGCCTCGCGGTGCCCCAAGTTTGCCCCCAGCAATTGCTAAAACAGGAGTTATCTTTTCTTAAACTTTTGCAAACCTTTCTTTGTAGTGATTTGAGCGTGAGGAAAGTGTCTCCTGCCTGGAACACATTGTTCCACAGTGGTGACCGGCGGTGAGAAAGGTTTTCATGTGTCTCTCTGTGTGTTTTCTTTCTTTTCCTTTTTTTTCTTTTCTTTTTTTTGTTACTTCTCTGCATCCACAGTGGCAGTGTGTTGGATGAAGGACTGGGCAAACTTACAGAGAGTACAGGCACTCAGTGTAAACCACTGTACTTTTTAATGTTTCCCGAATGCTAGTAAATCTAACCCTCCTAAAACCCACAGTGAAACGCAATGCCAAGCATGACATCAGTCCTGCACACACTTTTTTTATGATTTTAACTTCATTTACAAAGAGTAGGGCTGGGCAGGCCACAGAGTCCCGATTGGAACCCAGTCACCACATTGAGCAAGTCGGCCATTGGCTTGGACTGTCCAGTTGAGTTGAGTCATTCCTTTTCTGATCGAACTAGCAAACCTCTGAGCTTCAAAGAAGCGAAGCCCAGGGTTGAGAGAGATCAGTAGCTGTTTTCTCATTATAGTTTGTTGTGTAAATGTAAAACATCTGTTGGATCTTCCCTTAATTGCAGAGCTGAACGATGACGTGGCAGCTGCAAAATGAGAGCCTTGAAGGGAGAAACAGTTGGTTAGTGTTGACTTGTTTCTTCTCAAGTATGCCAAGCTCAGAGCTCAGGTGAAGCTGCTGTAAAGGCAGTGTCACCTTCCTACTGACCTGAAGTTAACACCTCCTACACAAGCACGCAAGCCAACCTCCCTCGTGTTGAACAAAACAGTCTGGGAGATTGACCATGCAGATATAGGTCTGTTTAGCTTGTGGTATGAATCCAGACTGACTATTTTCACCATGATACAATAGTTGATCAGTTAATGTTGAGTAATATTTCTTTGTCATATATATGTCACAGTTTTTTTGAGTTTCAGTGAAATTTAGAACAGGAGCGCTCGTCGTGCGGCGCGGGGCGGAACAATCGGTCGCTTTGATCCACAATAACAACAACGACAACGTAGCGTCGGCAGGAATGATAGCACCTCACCCCACGGAGGTTAGGGTTAGGGTTAGGGTTAGGGTTAGGCATAGTTTTACTGAGGTTAAGGTTAGGGTTAGGGTTAGAGTTAGGCATAGTAAGCTAATGGCTAAACACAGCTAAGCTAGGCTAGTAGATAAACATAGAAAGAGGTGTCGCAAACGAGTGACAGCGACTACACAAGTGAATGGCTGTTGTCGCCATCTCATGGTGAATACGCAGAATTACACAGGTGCACTGATAAGAGACTATCAAGGTGAATTGATCCAGGTGGTGTTAGGGGTGTGTGGTGAACGACAAAACGAGCGCTCTTACCCCAATCTCACTGAGTTACCCAAACTGACTGTAACATAAACATAAAGTCTAATTATGCTTCAAAGAGAATTCTGTGGAACCCTGGGGTCATTACAAATCATTGAAGTGAGGCATGTTTCTTGGAAACGGTGTACCACTGCACTAACAGAGAAATGGGTAATAGTGTTATTCTTGAGCAGAGAGTTCCCCCACTCCCTGTTCAAGGATGCTCATTAGAAGAACCAACCAGCTAATCTGGTGTTGGGGTCCTGATAACTGACTTGCTTGGCGTCACTCTAGTAAATTGCAGTGTCTCTGTGTTAAAAGCCGGCAGTTGATAGCAGTATCAGGAGACAGGCTGCGTTGGGGAGACAGAGCGTCCGGCTCCCAAATGACCTCCCAAAATAGACGAGAAGTGCTTCAAGACCCATAGGGACTTTTTGGGCCCCTCCAGCCACAGCAGAGAGGCTGAGACAGGGCCAGCTCAGGAAGAGCATGTCATCAGGACCATTGCTGTTAATGGCATGCAGATATTCAAGGGAGGCGGCAGACACTGAACCCCCAACTTCCCCCTCAATGCTCGTTGCACTCCTAGTGCACAGAGCAGAGCCTTGCCACGCCACAGGCAGGTCAGACAGGGAGCCGCCTGGACAGATTGGGAGCCACTCACTGCAGCTGAGCTGATAATGATTCTGGCCCACTCACATTCTCTAACAGTATAAGGCCTGCTCCAGCTCTCCGGCTTGTGGTCAGTGGACAGCCACAGCATGCAGCTCCCACACAACAAATCCCCAGTGTTAATTTAACCCGGAGAATGTACAAATGGACAAAATGGTCCATTTGGTCCATTTGAGAGTAACACGGATCCTATTGGGTGAATAAATGCATGTTCAGGAAGCAGTACACAAGCAGTTGTGTGAGTGTGCTTATCAAGCCCCCAGAACCCAGGGCTAGATTTGAAGCAGCCCCGATGGTGGCCAAAGTTGGAACTGCAGCCTAAACACGCATTTTGGCCCCGCCCCTCCACTTCAGACTGTGAGCGGAGAGCAGCGTGACGTCATTTGTGGTCTCGAATAGTGGCCAATTTCCCCCAGAATGCACCTGGATTAGCTACATGCTAGCACGTAGCCGTTGCTTCAAAACGCCACTGAGCACTTGCATTGAAATGATAGTGGGGGCGGGGCTCGTCCGCTCTCTATTTTATATATACTCTATGGTGCTTATCCACTAGATCAGTGGTGCTCAACCTTTTCAGGCCGCGACCCCCAAAATAATCATATTTTAACTGCTGCGACCCCCCAAATAATCATATTTTAACTGCTCACAACGCCTCGCAACGCGAGGTGTTGTGAGCATGTAAATTGGCTATTTTCACACTTTCTGCCTCTAATATTTGACAATTTGGCCAATGTTTAATTTGCCATTTTAGAGGTATTAAAAAGTCCTTAAATTGTCACTTTAGAAATGTACATAATGTACATAAAATCATTTGGGATTGGGGACCCCCTGGGGGTCCTGACCCACAGGTTGAGAACCACTGCACTAGATCACGCACATTCAACTAAAACATTTCAGTTTCTTTCAGTAGACTCGCCCTTTGCAAGGCAGTTATATCCAGTGGAACATGTTGTTTTCATTATGTAGCTTGCGCTGTCTCTCTCCACCCAGGGAGCTGGTGTGATTTAAGCCCTGCTGGTGCGGCAGGGTCAAATTGGTGACCCCGTCTTTCCCCTGGGATGATTTACTTGTGTATGGATGGCACACTTTCCTCCTTTCCAGGCTGCCCAGGCCCTACCCTTGCACAGGTCCTCCCCGAAGAGTCACTTGTTAAGAGTCACTTGTTGGGTCCTGTGCAGGAAAGCTAATAATTACTATCCCCGATGCTACGCTTCCATTCCGAGCCCCTTCAAGTAAATCACCAATAGGAGAGGGGAGAACATGCAGGAGACATTGAATCATGGAGTGAAAACAAGGCAGCTCACAGTGTGACCTAGCATGGGTCTGTGCAGGCTGGAGAGCAGGGGAGGAAGTGAGGGAATGATCCCTGGGAGTCCCTTAAGCTGGAGAAGGAACTCATTGTTGAAAAACGTGTGACTTCATAACAGTAGGTTTGAGAATTCCTTTAGTACCTGTAGTTCAGTTGCAGAAATATGCGGGATAAAATGTACTATGGCGCATGTCTATAGCAACTCAGCAGATGTAGAAAATATCATACTATGGAATAATTGCAATAATTAAAGAAAATTGCAGTGTTGTAAAAAGTACTCACGTTTTATATGTAAAAGTATCAATACAGCAATGTAGAAATACTCTGTTACAAGTAAAAGTCCAGAATTCAAAATGTACTTGAATATAAGTATGAAAGTGTTGGCATCAAAATGTACTTAAAGTACCAAAAGTAGAAGTACAAAATGTTTGAAAATAGCAGATCTACAAGCTCACAACGCGTCGCATCGCCAAGTTATAGAATAGGGCTAAAGTGCATTAATGGATGTTTAATAATATAATCATTTATATCTGCAAAGTAACTAGTAACTAAAGTTTTCAAATACTTGTAGTGGGAGTAAAAGTACAATATTTGGATCCGAGATGTAGTGGAGTAGAAGTAAAAGTACTAGGGATGCCCCGATCAGGGTTTTTTTGCTCCCGATCCGATACCGATCAAATATTATTGCTTCCGATTCGATCCCGATCTTTCCCGATCCGATCTTTTGGCAAGGCATTAAGAAGAAAAAAAATTCTATTCATTCTATCACTTGGTTCTCAACCTTTTCAGGCCGTGACCCCCAAAATAATCATATTTTAACTGGGGACCCCCGACCCTGAAGAGTTGAGGAAGTATATTTTGTATAACACGGTTCTATTGTGAAAATAGCAGATCTACATGCTCACAACGCCTCTCAACACGAGGAGTTGTGAGCATGTAGATCGGCTATTTTCACAATTTCTGGCTTTAATATTTGACAATTTGGCCAATGTTTAATTTGTCATTTTAGAGGTATTAAAAAGTCCTTAATTTTTCACTTTCGAAATGTGCAGATACCCTCTATACACTTAAACTTTATGTTGAGAGAGAAAACAATGTTGCACATTAAGTTAATCATCTGGGGACCCCCCCAAAATAATTTGAGGACCCCCCTGGGGGTCCCGACCCACAGGTTGAGAACCACTGAGCTAGTTGACAGTGCAGAGAGACATAATTGCCTTCCTTTGATCCATTAGCAAGGGGCCAATTACTACTTATTGGCATCAGCTGCCAGCTGTACACAGAGTCTGACACAATCACCTTCCCTCTGCAGTGCTCTGTCTGTCTCATTTCTCCAAAAGCCCTTGAATATGATTGAAAATGATTAAGGATTACTGTGATTATGGTAAGCTTACATTTCATATCGCATTCACCTTACCTGTAACTTTCAGTACTCCCAGAAAATATTTTTTTGAAAAAAAAAAAAAAAAAAAAAAAACTTTTTTTTTTTTCGATTTTTTTTCCCCGATCTCCGATCTTATAAAAACGGCCATATCGGCGGCCGATCCGATCACGTGATCGGGATCGGGCAACACTAAAAAGTACTGAAACTGGAAATACTCAAGTAAAGTACAAATACCTCAAAACTGTACTTAAGTACAGTACTTAAGTAAATGTACTTAGTTACTTTACACCACTGGAAAATTGCTAACCACGGTGTACACTTTTGAACGATATTGAGAGGAAAGGGATTTAGGGCTGAATCTCATTCACATAGTGTCGTGTAGTTTGGATCAGGGCACTGAGCTGATGGTCCTTTGCATACATACTGTACATGTACCTGTATGTACACTACTATACCGTGTGATTTGACTGAAGCAGATCTTTAGCCTCCCAAGCAGCAGCCATGTGCCTATCAGCTAGCTTGTCAATACCAGTGCTTTGGGAAATGAATCTCCATGTGTCTATTCCACCAGGCTCCCATGACACCGGCAACGGATTCAAATCAATTGGTTTGTCTGTAGTCTTTACAGCCCCGGGCAGCCTGTGAAAAATGGATCCTCTTAAGAGGTAACACAGTACCCGTGTGGGGTAGAAGTCCAGAGCATGACTAATGGAGCTCAAGTCTATATGCTAATGCTACACAACGCTAATACTGACTGCATTAAGTTAGCCAGGATACCAGGATGAGATCATGTTTGCTGAAAGGAGAGCCAGTCGATGAAAAACGGATGATGGTAGAAAATACCATCTTCATAATGCGCTGCATCTCAGACACACAGCTCTGTGCTGCGGGGGGAGAGACACAGCTAGAGACATAGAGAGACAGAGCCAGGCAGTGGTCATTAGGAGTCCGAAAGGGTAACGACTCCTAACTCTGATTTACTTGATCTCCTATCTTAGAGGAAACCATGGAGTGCCTGCCAGTCTGGCGCTTGCAGGCTCCCTGTGTGACCTCAGCGCGCAGGCCCGCACAGCACAATGGTGGCGGCCCAGTGTGGCCCACGTCCCTGGTGCTCCATGGGTAGATGTGGGCCTGGAGCAGGGGGAAGGATATCCTGGCAGAAAGGCGCGGGGGCGGAAAAGAACCGTGGCCATTTGAGTTCGCAGGTCTATCCTTAGAGGTCAAACAAGAGTCTTTTTTCTCCCTCCCGGGGCCCTCTTTCTTCCCTCACTTGCCCTCCCTCCCTCCCTAAGGACATTCCATTCTCTTTAAGTTTGTCTCCAGAACAGCTCGGATCAATCGGCATGTCAATATTTCATCCATTTATAGACACGTTTATAGCTAAGGCAGCTTAAAGGGGCCCCACCCCATCACCCGCCAGGATGGGGATCCAAACATGCATGATTCTGATAGATGCCTGAAAATTGCATTGTCTGTGGTGCCAAAGCCTGTCATAATCAATCACAAGAAAATTTACTTCAGAGCATTTTTCAGTGCATGGGACCAAAACATAATTTAGTATTTCCCCCCACTCAGTCGTGTCGTCTCTGGACTCCACCAGAGTTAAAACCAACCGGAAATTCATTTGGTCCCATGGCGCCGGAAAACACTACTGTTAATACTTGGTGTGAGTTGGGCTGCCAGACTGCGCCTGATGTAACCAGAGCAGGGCCCCTGGGGAGACCTTCAGAGAGCCAGGATTAAGTTTGGGCACAAGAAAGTGATTGATCAGCAGGATACATGAGAGGGCACACACTCGGACACACACTTTTCCTCCTCCCACTGGCTGAAGAAGTGCTCCTTCACAACATTCTCCTCCACGGGAAATGTCGTGGGCCATGTGATCCGAGGGCAACCCCCGACATGTCATCCATATGAGCGGTATTAGTGTTTGTGCTCCAGAGTCTCTCTGTCCCATAAACAACGTGTCCCTTGTGACAGTGATTCAGACACTGTGAGTCCTGTGGACTGGCCTCTCAGGCATCAGGCCTATACTGGCCTGGTGATTGGCTGCAGGACTGCTACGGGGCCAGGCCATTTGTCATGCTGTATATTTACAGGCTGTGTCAGCAGCAGCAGCGCGAGCCCGGGTGGAGCGCGACGTCTCCGGCTCTCCGCCTGACTCCTCGGTCGCCAGGCCCACGGACCTCCCCTCCCCTCATTCATCTGTTTACTTTCTAAATAGGCCTCTGTTTGGACTTACATCAGTTGGGAGAGAATATCTAAGAAAACGAGGAAGGAAATCTGTGGAAAACAAAGGAAAGGGAAAGAAACCCTCTGTGATAGAGGCTGCCCCTCGCTGTTCCTGATTACAACAGAGCTGGGGAGCACATGGCGCCATCGACATCGGCCATCCAGGCAGCCGGGGGCAGGCTAGACGGGAGGAGAGGAAAAGCTGCTTGTGACGCTCGCAAACTACCCAGCAGAGAGGCCGTCAGGGAGCTCTCCTCTCCGTGTTTATGTACTTAAGATGGCTGTTGTTGATTTCATAAAGAAGGAGTAGAAAGATGGACGCCTCCCACACTCACTGAACTTGTTTTGTAGGATAATTATGCAACATAGTCTGTTTTGATGTACAACATACACACACGCACGCACGCACGCACGCACACGCACACGCACACACACACACACACACACACACACAATTCTGTTGAAAGGCTGCGAGGTTGATTAATGTGCAGTTAAGAAAGCACAAGGTTCTCTTTAACACATAAGCTTTACATTTCCAAACATGCAGCTTAGATATGTGCAGATTTACTTTAACTGCGTTTCGCTACGCAGCCCTCACACCTACATTGCACGCCAATCTGCACAATATGCCCATATGGAAATCTCTGTATCTGTCCCTTTTATGTCCATATATGGAGATAGCTGATGTCACCTTATATGCCCATATATGGGCATGCCCCCTTTTGTGCCCATATATGGAACTGACTGATTTGTTTGCACCTGATGACATCATGAGTCATGATGACACATTGAGGTTAGACAATACACTCCATATTTGGGCGTAGCTGCATTGGGAACTCCTTATTGCGACCGTCAGGGAGCAGTTTACTATGAAAACCTCCACCGGCCGTCCGTCGGTCGGTCGGTCGGTCACACGTCACACGTCACACCTTTGCCCTGCTCATATCTCCGCATCAGTATGACATCACACCACATGTGTACACAAACCTTTGTGTACGTTGCTGTGGCAACAGTCTGTTGTTGCTGGTTTGTTAGTGTACGTTAGCAACCACCTTAGCAACCATGGTTTTACCCTAGCAACCAACTGTTTACCCTAGCAACCAACTGTTTACCATAGCAACCATGTTTTTTTACCCTAGCAACCAACTGTTTACCATAGCAACCAGATACGCAGAGCAGGGATCTCCATATATGGGCATATACAGGTGACATCACACTGATGTCAGATACTCAGAGCAGGGATTTCTCCATAATATATGGGCATAAAAGGGATTCTGTTAGGGATCTCCATATATGGGCATAAAAGGGATTCTGTTAGGGATCTCCATATATGGGCATACAAGGGATTCTGTTAGGGATCTCCATATATGGGCATAAAAGGGATTCTGTTAGGGATCTCCATATATGGGCATAAAAGGGATTCTGTTAGGGATCTCCATATATGGGCATAAAAGGGATTCTGTTAGGGATCTCCATATATGGGCATAAAAGGGATTCTGTTAGGGATCTCCATATATGGGCATAAAAGGGATTCTGTTAGCTGTTAGTGATCTCCATATATGGGCATAAAAGGGATGCTGTTAGGGATCTCCATATATGGGCATAAAAGGGATTCTGTTAGGGATCTCCATATATGGGCATGAAAGGGATTCTGTTAGGGATCTCCATATATGGGCATAAAAGGGATTGTATCCCAGATGATGCCCTGTTAGGAGATCCACACTAACAGAATCCATATATGGTCCTACCGACAGCTGCTATAAGCCAACCCTGGCGATAAGGTCTGAGTCGAAGAAATGCTTCTTTCCTGGCAAGAATTGCCCCTTTATACTGTAGGGCTCGTTTGTGTATTGTATGACATCACGCCACATCATCGGCTGAGGACTGTGATGTCATCATATCTCCATATATGGAGACATAAGTTGCTCATGCCCAAATATGGGCTGGTGAGGTCAGACTTAGTGTGATGCGTAGGTTATCTCCATATATGGAGATTCAACTTCAATGAGTAACCATGGCAAACTGTCAACTGCCCGTATGTCTTGATAATTGGTAAAACAATTTTTTTGGCCTATTTGTGGAGATAAGCGACCAACGGTCGCTTATCTCCCGATTAGGGAGTCTTACTGGTATTGTTATGGCTGAGTCATAGTGACATGAACGTGACAACGTGGTCCGCCAACCGGCTCACCGGCCCGCTAGCCGGCCAGTCTGGGAGCGTGTCCATATTGCAACATAGCATCTGTTCTACGGTCCATTCTTTCCACACAGGTGAATGTTAACCGGTGAAATGCTAACCTGACGCGAGTGAGTAGCTAACCTGCCGACGTGGGTGGATGTTAACCTCTATGCCTAAACCTAACCCAAACCCTAACCCTAACCAGTAACCGTGACGCGGGTGAGTAGCTAACCTGCCGACGCTGGTTGTCGAAAGAATGACACATCGAAAGAGTGAGATTTCCCCGGCCAGTCCTCCCTTAAGCCAATTTTAATATACGACTTTAAAGATATGTAGTAGACATGGATGAAATGGCGTCTGTGGCTAAAAGCACCTCATCTGGAACACTGGAGCCCAAAGTCACTGTACAAAATTGTTGATGTTGCAAAGATCGAAGGCGAATTGACAATTGGTTTTGTGGATAATTGTATTACACAAAGTGTGTCCATCCATGTAAGTGATAGATTAGGCCTTCTATAAGCTTTTTCTAATACTACAAACTTACTCCTGCACACACTTTAATTTGCCAATGTTTTAGTCCATTGCCATTTCCACAGATAATGGCAATGTCAGTGATCACAGCCATGCAGGCATATAGTGTATGATAAAGGTAATATGACTTAACTGCGGCCCACAAGGACTACCATGTTTGTCTTAGCTTTGCCTTTCTATTTGTTTATCTAAAATCAATAAATGTAGAGACAATTCACCAGATTTCCCAGGTCTAAAATCAATGGCAGGTTCCTGACTGTTATGGAGCCGGTTTATCACTATATGAAGTACCACAGCAGAGGAGTGTTTTCCTCCTGTAACATGAAATAATGTTCTTTTAAACGAATGCAAATGGTTTGTCTGGAAGCGCCAATTTAATTTAAAAATATGTTCAACTCCACATAAATAACTATTTTTCATTCTTGCTCTTCCTTTCTGTGCAACAGGGATTTTTTATTTTTTTTGCCGAATAATACTGTGTGTTTGTGTGTGTAAGTGTGTGTATAGTCAGGGATATTTCCGGTCTCCTAGACTGGCGTGTCCTGTCTGCCCTGTGACTCTTGGGATCTCTAAGCAGTCAATTATGCAAATTGTCTCGACATACTTCTTCTCCGAGTAGGCTATTTGTTTCGCCTGCTCATTGGGTCTACGGAAGAAAAAAAAAAAGTGTTTTTGGCCGATCTCGCTTGCGTGCGCCGAGGCCAGAGACGGTTCAGCCGCTCACGTCAGTCACCGTGGCGACTCTATCTAATCTCCATTGAAAAGAACAAGAACACACATGCACAGGGGGGGAAAAAAAGGGAAAAATGTGAAACCGGGGAGCCATGGGGGCTGGCTGGGACTCAGGCAAGAGAGAAGAGAAAAATCAGCAGTAAAGATTTGAAACAGGAAGAGTGTGGCGTCAGTACAGGCTGGAGATAAGAGCGCCGCGCTCCATACACAAACACAGGGTTACTGTGGGCTGAGCGGCTCCCAGCCTCTCCGGGCGCCCTCACAGTAGCTGTGTCAACCCCACCCCCCACGCCAACCCCAACCCCGACTGGCTGGCTGGCTCCGGCCGGCAGCCTATCACCCAGCCCTGCACACAGCAGATCTGGGGGCCTGATACACCCTGGGTGACTCCAGGGGTTTAAGGGGATTTGTGTGAGTCCAGAGGAGAGAAGGGCAGAGTGGGCCCCTTCCAACTGCATGGCAGCCCTGAGAAAATACCAGGGTACTTCTGTCCAGGCACGTGCACACATAGACATCAAAGGGGGCTTGAGCCCCCTGCCCTTTTATCTGTCTGTAAATACTGCCCTTTCCAGAACATAAATGCAGTTTTTACTATGGTGAAAGAAATGCAAATGACCTCTTTCCGTTCCATACCTGAAGGCAGCATTCGAGAGAATTGCCTTGTCCATACTCTCCTGAACTTGAATGCAGCATCTTATGTTGAAAGAATTGCCCTCTCTGTGTAGAAATCCATGCCATTACGCCACCTCGCCCGTATTGACTTGATTATGCTTAGTTCAGTGTGGTTTCACACACTGAAAATAGGCGACCTCCAAGCTCACAACGCGTTGCGCTGCGACGCGTTGTGAGCTTGGAGAGGCTATTTTCGGTGCTTCCACCAAAAGGCCCTTTTGGAAGTTTCAGCCCCTGCCTCTCGAACATTCTCTGCACGTCCCTGCTTCTGTCCAATGCTGAATTGCAGCCTGCCCCACCCCACCCCACCCCCCCAGCCCCAGGCCGCGGAGCCTAAATGTCATTACGGCTCAACTCCGAGGAAGCTAATTAACAACAAAGCCTCTCTCTTTTTTTTCTCATTATTTTTCCTACTGTGTCCAGCTGAGAAAAGTATTTTTTTTCAAAATTAATTTTTGCAAGTCAGAGTTTGAAACAAAGCCCTCCCCTTGTTTCTCCCGTTCGCCCCCCAATGACTTGTGACATGATGGCGCTGACCACTGCTGCTCCTATAAATCCCAGCTTAAACAAGCTGGCTCCGGACCGCGGTATTGGGTTCCAGACGTCATGAAGGAGGCAGGCAGTGTTTCGGTAGTAGCGACGTAGAAAACAGAGACAAATCAACACCATCCCGCTGACACAAACTGCCACTGTATTTACATACAGAGACAGGATCACATGCAGCCTCCGCTTCGCCACAAAACCACTATCCGTTGCACGCACGTTTCACATCCTATTATCGGAAAATCCTGAGTCAAATATCCTCCCCTGTGAATCTCACTGGGCCATCAGTCAGCCAGCCCAGCGTGTGTTATGACGTTGACTCTAAGAGAGACATCCATCCTTCGACAGGCCTCACTCACGGCTGCCAAAAGCCCGAGTCAGACGGAGAGAGAGAGAGGGAGAGAGAGAGAGAGAGAGAGAGAGAGAGAGAGAGAGAGAGAGGGGGGAAGAGAGATAGAGACAGACAGCAGAGTAGGCAGAAAGGCAGGAATACATCGTCACTGTCGGGCAGAAAACTCATATCTCCAATTTTCAAATGTGTAATTTTTCTCGCAAAGTAATGCCCTACTTCACCATACAAGGATGTAGCACAAAAGTAGTGAAAACAGCAGATCTTGTAGATCGGCTGTTTTCACTAGTTTAGTACCCTTCTTTTAGATGATAAATACAAAACGAAAGGTTTTGGACATACGAGATTCCCACCCGACAACGACGACATACAGCTCGTTCAGTTTCATTCCTTACGCATGTGGCATTGTGAAAATAGCTTCGTCCATTCTCTCACAACCGGTAGAGACAGAGGCAAGTTCCAGACACCACCAGGGGCAAAAACAAACTTATAGGCCTACTCAGAGCTCCGAGGCCCAACATGACAAAGTATTTAGCAGACAGACAGTGTGGTGCGGATGAGAGGCGAAGGAGTCTTTTGGCACAGGGCTGAAGGCTGGGATTCCTAGCTGGGTTAATAAAAGTAGCCCATGGGGCACTGTTTTTCCAAGCGCTCTGTGATGTCTGTATGTGAACTCAAACAAGCCTTCATTATGTGGCCACAGCCCCGGAGCCCCCGGTGCTGGGAGAGAGAGGCCCTATACCACTGACAGCCACGGCCTGCCGGCGGGTGCAGACGCCTTCCCCTCCGCTATGTCTCGCACCCTCTATCCCCCCCAGCCCCACAGCTCTGATCCCTTTCTCCGCACTCCTCACAGCCTCTAATCCTAGCATTCCCCTCTTTCTGTCCTCTCTCCTGTGATCCCGACCACCTTGTTTTCTCCCCTTATTCCTCCTTCGCTGAAGCCTCCTTGATTTCTTTCCTTTCCTTCCTCTTTCATTCCTATAACCGTTCCTCGACGAAGGACAGGTTTCAAAATGGGTCCCTGTCGGCCGCCATCTTAGTCTGTGTGGGCTGAACTTAAGCGAGCTCTCTAGCTCCCACATACCTCTGGGGGTCTCCAGTCGAGTTAGGTGGTCTGCACAACAGAGGTCTGGCACGAAATAACAACGTGTGATTTTTCATAACGCATATTAATTCATCATAGTCCAGAGATCATGGCGGCAAATCACATTCCCAAATTGACAGTTATGAAAACAGCCATTATCGTTGAAACACAACATTATGATTGGCCCTGGTGTGCGGCTGCAGATGGTGTTTCATGATTAGCTTGGAGAGCAGCGCTGCACAAAACACAACATCCCCCCTTCCACTGTTCTCTGAGTCTTGTCTTGGTCGACCATAATGTAACTCTCTTTTCAAAGCAGAGTTTTCTACGCTTGCAATGTGACTGCCATACATAACATAAAAGAATGGCTGACAAGGAAACCACTTTAGACATTCAGAAAGATACAGAGTGAAAGAACGAAAAAAGGGAGGACATAACATAAATTGTGTGTGTGTGTGGGGGGGGGGGGGGCACAGTAAAATCCTTTGTTCATATAACTCTGTGAGTGTAAAAATGGACAAACTCATGTTAAATGAATGAGATCTGTAATTAGAACCATCCTTTTCTCCGTGATTGCTGCCCAGTACGTTTTTCCCAAACCGGTGGTAAAAATAAGCCCTCCTCCTCCTCCTCTCTGTAGCCTGAGACACCCGCTGTGTCTCTCAGGCCACATCCAGACCAAAATGATTAAGAGCCCTGGAGATATTGGACTTCAGGGAAGTCACAAGGTCAGGGATGAGAGTGGGCAAGCTTTGGAAAATTCTGCACAGGAGCACCATCCGGCTGACGAGCTGTGAAACTCAGTTCAGATCTAGTGTAGTGGTGCAGTGTAGAATAAGTAACTATGGCCTTTTAGGTTAGGTGCAGTTTTATTTTTAGATGTACTTTTATTATCCCCTTGGGAAATTTGTCCTCTGCATTTGACCCATCCTAACTACTTTGCAGCAGCCACAGTAGAGTGCTCTGGGACAAACAGTACCTTGGTCAAGGGCACTGGCAGGAGTACTGTATGTACCCAACAATCTTTTTCATTTTTTTTTTCTTTTTTCAAAAAGAGTGAAAACCTGTTTGTGATTGTCTGCCATGGGTCACTGTTGTGTAACTTACAAAAGCATTTTTCAAAAAACCGTGGAGCCATTGAATATTGCCTGTTGACTGTTGTTAGTTAAGGAATACTAAATACATTATCGTCGTTGTCGGTTGGAAACCTTGTATCTCCAAGTTTCAAATGTGTACGTTCTTTCGCAAAGTAAAGCCCAGCTTTATCAGACAAGGCCGTCGCACAAAAGTAGTGAAAACAGCCGATCTACAAGCACACAACGCCTCGCGGTACGAGGCGTTGTGT
Source organism: Nannobrachium achirus (assembly GCF_963921795.1). Lineage (NCBI taxonomy): Eukaryota > Metazoa > Chordata > Actinopteri > Myctophiformes > Myctophidae > Nannobrachium > Nannobrachium achirus. The sequence goes on from NC_137820.1 coordinate 17,729,392, forward strand.
GCTTGTAGATCGGCTGTTTTCACTAGTTTAAATCATTTTAAAAATGATAAATGCAAAATGAACGGTTTTGGACATACAAGGTTTTCATCGGACAACGACGTTATGCTAGTTCTATCTTTTGCTTGGTGCTGGTGATACCCTTGGTCTGCGGCCGCTCTCCATTCCGACATGCTGCCATTCAGACATTGACTTGATGACTTCTAATTGTCTGAATGGCAACACTTCCATAGAGGTTAGGGTTAGGGTTAGGTATAGGGTTAGTGTCTGGATGGGGGGATGTCTGAATGGCAGCATGTCTGGATGGGGGGATGCACCCCTGCTTAACCAGGGTATCTGTTGAAGAGGGTTGTAAATCAAATACTGAGACGAGACATCACGCAGGTTTCATGGCCGCGACAATAATGCCAACAAGTCACCCCGGCGTGTCCTGACACTGCTGGCCCCAATGTCAGAGCCCATCCCACTGCGTGAATCACTGCGTGGGGCAACAATATCTCCCGTCTAGGCAGACCTGTGTCTAATAGCCCGTCTGGCTCCACGAGCACAAAATGATTCATTACCATAGAAACCACTAAATATGAGTCATCGTTTGAATAATCGTCAATTATTCATGCAGCCGGCTCTCAGACTGTTTTGGCTGCTTGGTAAACATAAACTTAACTAATTTCCAACCTCTTACCATTCCCCAAAAACGGTCGGATTCTCATCCTGCCCCGTGTTTACTGCCATGACTTTGGTTTACGGGAAACTGCCTAAGTGTGTAATGGCTAAGACATTAGCTTGAAATATTACCAAGATCCCTAAAAAGCTTTTACGGTATCGTGTTAGTTTATTCTGATAAATGGCATGTTTGATGTATCTTCCAGGGTCATAAAGTTAAGAGGAACGTACATAGATACTGTATATTCCAAAACACCATATCCCTAATCTGTGAACAGTACAGAATAGCACAATGAGTGACACACACTGCATGTGATTCCCCAATCTGGACAACAATAATGATATACAGCAGGGGCCTTCAACAGGGGGCCTGGGACCCCTAGGGGGTCGTCAGAGTTGCTACAGGGGGTCCTCCAAATCTTTGTGTGATAGAAACCTTTTTTTGCTGAGAACTTTAGCCAGAAATAGCAGATCTACAAGCTCACAACGAGGCGCTGTTGATTGTGCTGTCAAATGATGAAACTATATAGAACTTATGAACAGGTTGTGGGGTCCCTGCTTCATCTCTCTCTCAACTAAGGGGTCCTTGGCCTGAAAACGTTGAAGACCCCTTATATACAGCACAAGCACATTATTGGGAGGTGTGTTCCATAGGCAGCCGGTCAGAGTTGCGTGAACGGACGTCTCCAGCGGAGAAGATGAGACTGACTGACATGGAAACTCCAAGCGCTCTCCAGGAATCCCAAACACGTGTTTCATCAAGTGGCGTTGATAAGTCAGCATATTCTAGCACCAAAGTATCCCTGGAGTATCAATGTCTGTGGACAAGCCCCCTTCAGAGGGTAACCGGCAGTCGCCAGAAAGAAACTTGCAGAGATTTTTATTCTTGTATTTGTTTTAACTGGGAATAAGGTTAGAAATAACTTTAGGATTACGCATATTTTTCTGAGGTTAAGATTAGGAATAGGGTTAGGTTTTGGCACCGTTTTACTGAGGTTAAGGTTAGGAATAAGGTTAGGTTTAAGCGTTTAGGCATAGTTTACAGAATAAGGATATTAAGGACCTCAATGGAAAATAACAAATAAGTCTTACCCGAGTTTCCTTTTAGTTGACATTGTATCAGTGAACTGTACTGTCATGAAACTGTACCTTTTCCTATCCAAAACTTCTAATAAATACCTCAATCAATCAATCAAAAGGCATAAAGCATCGAGTTTCTTTCCGGCGACTCTTCTGCTATCCCCTTGAGATGGATCTCTGCTGGGCCATGGAGAGGAATCCTTATTGGGCTCTCCCGTGGTGAGCTCCGTCGGCCCAGGTCGACTAAAACAGAGGGTGCCAGTCGTTGCGGAGTCAGGGCAACGTGAAGTCATCAACACCGTGGAACAGTCAGTACTGTTGAGAGGTCAGCCATCCCTTCAATGTGACCCCTGATCCCTCACCTATTGCCTGCACTGTGCTGTCTGCACTCCACCATCTGTCTGTCCACATGGCCCCGTTTGTCTGTCTGCATGGCACCGTCTGCCTGTAAGTCTGTCAGCATTGGATTGACTTTCTGTGCGTCTGCGTTTGCGTTGTCTCAATCTAAAGGTGCCTCCACACCGAAAATACTACAGGAGACTTGTTCAAACTGTTCACAGACTGCAAAGAACGGCAAAGAACTGCAAAAAACTAAGCACATTGAATTTTCCAGCCGACTGTATGCCGACTGTAATTACTGTACTGTTTTGCGCATGCGCGCTGTGTTGCCATATCGGCTCGTTACAAGCGACTTTGATCCTGTTTTCCTATAATGTTGCTAGTTGTGGGTTACTTTTGTTTGGGCATGTTTCTGAATTGTAGTTGCTTATTTGGCCTTGCTTTCAACATTCTTTTAGAAAACAGCTAATGTAATAGAGCTCAATAGGTGAAACTGGACGCTCCTTTAGGCTTTGTTTTCATAGACCTGGTCGCTTGTTTAACTCACAGAATCTGGCAACCGAGGAGCAGAAGCGGAGATGCTTCCTGTCCGGTGATTTTTTCTCCTCACACCAAAACAACACACATCACTATTACTAGCGTTGCCTTGGAGTTGATTAGTATAGGAAATTGAGAGTTGAGATTGTGAATATGCTATTTAGTTAAAATATGCAACGGGAAAATGTATCTGGCTTATTTAGGCTTGGTTTTGCTGCAGCAGTAGCAAACTAATGGTCCATTACAACTCGCTACAATTCACCGACGTCCAGGGGCGACTCTACAAAACTGAGCAAGTCCAGTTTTCCAGTTCTCCGTCGATAACGCTCCCGACCCGCTGCCGAAAACCTACCGATGAGCTCCCGTTCGGCAACAGACGCTTTCCGCCGCCTTCCGCCGCCGAATCGTCGCCGAATCTGTGCGGTTAAAAGTGGCCTTAAAGAAACGTGACCGACGGACTCACCACTTGAGTCAAGAAAAAACATTAACAACTTGAACCAGAGCATCCCTATTCTGTCATGGCAAACATTCAGAATAAAGACTAAAGATGTTGTGAGCTATACAAACTCACAACATTACGTTGTGTGCTTGTAGATCTGCTATTTTGGTGATGAGGGGAAAAGGAGGGGGCCAAAGATAGAGCCTGGGGGGACCCCTGTCAACTTAAACCTTATATTAAGTGGCTAAATGATACATCTATGTTCCATAGTCCAGTGTTTCTCAACCACTGTGCCTGGGGACCTTTGGTGTGCCCCTGAGAAGGGTCAAGTGTGCCCCTTGAAGTCCAGTACTGTATTTATCATTTTATAAATGATTTAAACTAGTGAAAACAGTTTTCACTACTGTTGTGCGACGGCCTTGTGTGATGAAGCAGGGCTTTACTTTGCGAAGAAACATACACATTTGAAACTTGGAGATACGAGGTTTCTGCCCGACAGTGACGATATTTACACCCCTGTATTATGTTGGTGTGCCCATGGATTCTTGGGACACGAAAAGTGTGCCCATGCAGAAAAAAGGTTGAGAAACACTGCCATAGTCGGTATTAGTCCCAATACAAACCCACAGACCGCATTTCCCACTGACAGTATCACTGTCATCCAAAGGTATGTCAACACAACTGATTGTACAAAACATAGGTGTGTGTGGCTGTGTTGTATTTGATGTGAGTTCATGCCACTCTGAACAGGAAGTGCAGTGAACTAGCTTGTCCTCTGCACAGTACAATCTTGCGGGTTCATTTAAACCTGGGAGTGTAAAAAATTACCTTCCGTGCCCATTTTTACATACTCGCGGTTAAATTAACTCTGAGGATTTTGTTGTGTGGAAAGCCCGAACGAAACACAACTGCTTGTGTCATGCCTCTTAGATAAATGGCCTGGGCTGCAGGCCAAGACAGCCTAAGCCACAACAAAGACATTGTCCCTGACTCTGACATGCTTAGAGGGATTTGTTCTAATACTTAAAGCCTACAGTGTTTTTATTGTTTTTTATTCAGTGTGTGACTGTTCTCAATCTGAATTAGCCTTTCAAAATATCTTGCTGTTTTAATTTTTTTTCTAGCTTGGAGGCAGGATGTCTGAAGTCAGCTTTCATTTCTTCATGAGGAGTGGGTGATTTCCTTGTGTATATAGAGACATGGCCCAGTGAGATAGCACTGTCTGCACTGTCTGGAGTCAGGGCTCCTTGCCTCACAGATAAGACAGGGACAGGGAGGAGAAATGCTGACAGATCAACTGCTCTCTCTCTCTCTCTCTCTTCGAGGCCCTCTGGAGGGGCGCAAGATTCTCACACTGCTGAGACTGGCGCTACTTTTGACATACTCTGTATTTATAGGCTAAACCTCACCAGTTCAGCTCTTTTTGGAGCGGTGAAAGCGCTCCCAATAGACAGGTATGTCCGTGGGTGGCTATGTCTCTGGGTGGCTATGTCTGTAGCCTGGCAATACCTTGAGTGGCCACACAAGTTAAAGGAGGGGCGCTGTTGTGCAGGCACACATACACACACACACACACACACACACACACACACACACACACACACACACATGCAGCAACACTCACCCCCCCCCCCCCCCCCCCCCCCCACACACACACACACACACACGCACGCACGCACGCACACACACACACGCGCGCGCGCAGCAACACTCACCCCCCCCCCCCCACACACACACACACACACACACACAACATCATGACACCCCCCCCCCCCACCCACACTCACGCAGCAACACTCACCCCCCCCCCCCACACACACACAACAGCATGACACACACACACCCCCCCACCCACACTCACTACACAAACGCACACACACACACACACACACACGCGCACGCACCAACACTAACCCCCCCCCCCCCCCCCCCCCCCACACACACACACACACACACACAACAGCATGACACATTAAAAAGCTAGCAACATCACTGCATTATAGATCTAGGACAGAATTCATAGATTTAGAACACATAGAATCAAAAACATAGACCTGGAACTGCTCAAATTCACCGCTCCACTTCGAACCAAGGTTTGATTTTTTATGTTAGCATGAAGAGATGGTGAATGTAACAATTTCACAGTCTGGGGAAAATAGAGGCTGCCAAATGTGTAAAAGTCAGCATGTCTGGCTGGCATCTTGACAGGATAACAGAAACACTAGATATATAGATGAGATACTGAAAACATGTAGTGGAGATGGTAAGTCTGTTGCTGAAGACTGCTAGTGATATCGAGAGCTGTCTTACTTGAGGTCATGGTATGACACATTCATAAAACGCTACGCTTCTACGCTATTGACATGACAAACATCCTGATTGCCTACAGTGACTATTGCAATAACGATTGTAAAGTAATCAGCTCTAGGCCCAGCAGGTTTACTTCAAATGGGCTGCTACAGGAATGACTAATCCACATGTACTTTAGTGTGAGCTACGACCTTAAACATGGGGACAGTGTTTATTTGCAGGTCTTCCAGTCCTCCGAGTGTATCAAAAAAGCAACTGGGTTAAGGCAGCGGAAGCTTGTGAATGGCTGCGCGGAGGTGACGAAAGTCGGGGGGGCGGAGATATACCTAAACCTAACCTTAACCCTAACCCTAACCTCAGTAAAACTAACGCTGGTGAATTCTAACCTGGTGAATGTTAACCTGGTCGGACCAACGGGAGGTCGTCTCCACCTTAACCGAGGTGCTTTTTTGATACACTCAGACTGAAAGACCTGCAAAAAAGACTGTCCCCTTGAACTTGTTTTATACAAGCAGGAAAAAAGAAAACGGAGAGCGAGACATGAACAGAGACTGAAAGGGAGTTGTTGGGTCTGCAACGTCGGGACTAGGGATGGGACGATACGCGATATTATCGTATAACGTGATAAAAAACACTCACACTAATCGTATCGTGGAGATTTAATTTATCGTGATATCGTCCTCCATCATGCACTGGGATCAATTCACCTTTTATTTGCCGAGCTACATATCCGGTACCACTTAAACCCTCTATACATACTTGTTAGTCTTTTTTCACTTTGCGTCGAGCTTGTAGATCGGCTCGGTAAACCGCTCCATAGAGTGGCTGTGCGTGTGTCTGTAACCACCTTTTCCTCAGCGTTTTGCCATAGCAATGTGTGTGTGTAGCCTGTATTACATCACCAATTACATCCTAGATGTAATTGGGTGTGATTTTTCCTCAGCGTTTTGCCATAGCAATGTGTGTGTGTGTAGCCTGTTACATCACTAATTACATCCTAGATCTATATCCTGGTCTGAAGACGTTATGCAAGCACGACCACCGCTCACTTCACATTAGGTGTGATTTTTTGGCAAATGTTCCGCCCCAGGATAATTGATTTTGATTACTGCGATAATATTGTAAATCACGATTTCTTTTGTCACAATAATCGTGATATGAAATGTTCATATCGTCCCATCCCTGTCGCCCATTGATCCGTAGCGCGGGCACCTCTGTGCAGACTGTTGTTGAGAGCAGGTCTGCTGGCCTTTTCTCTGCAGAGCCAGGCAGATTTGAGTGGTGCCGCGGCTCTGCCGGCCGGGATGTGCAGTGAAAATACAGTCTGCGCATGATAAACAGCGCCTTGTTTAGCCATGTCTCTGCTGAGCCAGCTGATAACGCGGCCGGGTCGCGGGCGGGAGGGCAGACGGCCCTTGGCGGCTGTGAACAAGTCCCGGGGAGACAGACACTCTGGCAGCAGCCCCCCCCCCCCTCCGTCGCCCAGACCCACCCCCCCATTCATTCCCCATCACCCTTGTTGTGTCCCTCGTAGGGATGGGACGATACGCGATATTATTGTTTATCGTGATAAGAAATACTCGCGAGAATCGTATCGTGGAGATTTCATTTATCGTGATATCGTGTGCACCGGAGTCATGCACTGGGATCAATTCACCTTTTCTTTGCCTAGCTGCATATCTGGTACCACGTCTTAAACCCTCTATAATTGATAAAAGGTACTTATAATATACGTACTAGATAGTCTTTTTTCACTCTCTATCAAATGTCTTTTGCCAAAAAATAGCTGATCTACAAGCTCTGTGAGCTTGTACTAGATCTGCTATTTTTTGGCAAATGTTCCGCCCCAGGATAATGGATTTTGATTATCGCGATAATATCGTAAATCGCGGTTTCTTTTGTCACAATAATCGTGATTAGGGATGCGGTATCGGTACTCGCAGTATCGGTACTCGCTCCGATACCAGCCTATTTTGCTGTACTCGTACTCGTCCGATATTGCTCACGGCAGCGCCAGATACCATTTTGTTTCATAAATATGTTGGTAACAACATATCAAAAGTCCTAAGACAGTTTTGTGTGTGTTAGTTCAACTAATGAACAGTGTTTTCACCTTCTCTCACTCTAGGCATGACATCATAATTATTTAAAGCATTTTATTTTGGAGCGCCACACACTATTTAAGCACTTGTACAGAAACTTACAGTATCGGTATTCGGTATCGGCAAGTACTCAAATTAAGTACTCGTACTTGGTCAGCAAAAAAGTGGTATCGGGACATCCCTAATCGTGATATGACATTTTCATATCGTCCCATCCCTATAGTCCCTCGCTCCCACTCTTTGCCAGGCTAATCCCCCCCCCCCCCTCTCTTTTTCCTTTCTGTCTCTTTTCAGAGGAAAAGGGCAGCGCCAGTTAATTGCCAAGTGAGAGTGAAAACTATCAGTCAGCCACATCAGTGTGGGGAGGAGGAGGAGAGCACAGACAGGGATGGCCGTCCAGGAGACACTCAGAGCTGGGAGGGATAACGTGGACTGACACATTCTCACGCCCATAAGCACATGCACGCGTGTGCATGCACGCGCACGCACACGCATGCACGCACGCACACACGCGCGCGCGCGCAACGCACGTACACACGTACGCACACACACTAGGGACGGGACGATATGAACGTTTCATGTCACGATTATTGTGACAAAATAAATCGCGATTTACGATTTTAGTGCGATAATCAAAATCCATTATCCTCGGGTGGAACATTTGCCAACAAATAGCAGATCTACAAGCTCACAACGCGTCGCGTTGCGACGCGTTGTGAGCTTGTAGATCGGCAATTTTTTGGTAAAGACATTTGATAGAGTGAAAAAAAGAATGTATCAAGTACGTATATTATAAGTACCTTTTACAGATTATAGGTTTATAAGTGGATATGCAGCTCGGCAAATAAAAGCTGAATTGATCCCAGTGCATGACGGAGGACGATATCACAATAATTAAATCTCCACAGTGTTTTTTATCACAATAAACGATAATATCGTGTATCGTCCCATCCCTAACACACACACACACGCACGCACGAGCACACACACACACACACACACACACACACACACACACACACACACACACACACACACACACACACACACACACACACACACACACACACACGTTGTTCTACGACATCCTGCTGCATTCCCTACAGCCAGGCAATGTAGTGTAAACTTTTATCAGGTTACGACATTTTCTAAAACCAACTGATTGGAATAACAGATGGAGTTACACACTGCATCGTTTTGTGCACAGTAGACCCACATACAAAATGGGTGGGTCTGGGAGACAGAATCACAGTGCATGCAGCTCACCGTGAGCACAGAGCAGCACTGCAGGCCCGTAGAGTGTTGTTCTACGCGTGGAGGAGAGATGGGGAGTTGAGCTGCTCTCCCCCTCAATACCGCAAGCTGTCGTCTCATTGTCTTGGCCCGGAACCAGGCGCTGGAGTAATTGTAGCAGTGTGGCATTGTGGGGAATGCTTTGCATTCCTACTTTCACAAGGAAGTGTCTCTTCCCCCTCCTCCCTTATGTATGCTGAGACCTGCCGCAGATAAAACACTGCTCAAACGGCGTCGTTTCCACTGTCACCCCGAGTCCACGCCGAGGGTGGCGGATGGGGCGGCGGGTGGTGTTGTTGTGGGGTCTGGGATTATGAGAGAGACAGTAATGAGTACCATTCTACAGCTCTGAGAAGGGTGGAGGAAATTGAGGCAAAGAAGAAACAAGTGGTGGGCGGTGGGTACATGAGTCACTAAAATAAATGGTAATCTATACCAAAATGTAGTTGGTAGTGGTGGTACATAATGTCCGATTGAGTTTGGGGGAACTTGATATGGCCTCATGCCTCAGGCAGTACAGTAGGGTTTGATATCAAATGTCATTAAAACGAGAGGGGAGCTGAAAACAGAATCGCCACAGGCCATGTGAACTCTACCCCTCCCTGTATCTTGTTATGCCTCGAACCTGGTGGCAACACTGCCCTCAGCCTGATCCACAAACTCCCCACCCGACTCCACAACCTTCCCCAGCCACCTTTTAAATCTTATGCCTGATTTATACTTGCACACAGAAAATAAAGAAATAGATTGTCTATTTCAGTGTGCGATACCTGCACACAACTAACTAAGTATAACTCAGACTTTAGCCATGGAACCCCCAATGATAGGCCAACCCCCCCCCCCCCCCCCCCCCAATCTCGGATCTTAAGAGGCCACATCTGCTTTCAATATCCTCGCCTCCGTGCTGCACAGTTACACAATCACGATCAAGTGTACGTTTTGAAAGGCAGAAACACTCACAAATACAGCCGAGGGAGGCCCGTGCCAGCACCAACACAAACATACTCCCTTCATGGCACGCCAAAGGAATGCAGAACAAGATGTCGCTGTGATCACTGGGCTTGCTGGATAACATTAATAACTTGTAGTCGGGCTATATTCATGTGCCTGGGGGAGGGGGCATTGTGGAATCAGTGCTCACTGCAGGATGAATGGGCATACTGTATCGCAGGAATTTGTAGACACTTTTAACATGCAATGGCACTGTCAGCTCACATGAGCGCATGAGTATGGTTTACACACCACATATCTGGGCTTTAGGTTCACAAACAAACATGCACGCACGCATGCATGCATGCACGCAAGCAAGCACGCAAGCACGCAAGCACAAACACACATACACGCGCGCACGTGCGTGCACAGTCTGCACACATACGCACACACCACACACACAATATCTGTGCCAAAAGCGGTCATGAAAGGAACAATAAAGGACAACAATTCCGTTAACAATACCACTCCCAGAGAAATATGAGTGCTGTGAATGTGAGCACTCACTCCACGTTGCCGTGCCAGAGGAGCCTTTCACTCTCATCATTGTTGACCTTGAGGTTACAATTGCAGGACTACAATTGAAGATCTTTCTATTTTTTTCCCCTTCTTCTCTCAACTGCAAACAAGTGGGCAACAACGGGGTGCTCAAACTTAGTTTGCTGGTTTAGAGGAAGCTGTGTCTCCACTGAAATATGGCCCACGCATTTCTGGAAGGGGAGGTGGAATAACAGCATTGGGGCTCAGATGTCAGGTCGTTTGGTAGGGGGCTGGGGTGCCGGACGGCTGAGGCTGAGATGAAAGCAGTAGATGGAGGGGCCTGACACAAAGGCAAGAGTTCAGCTCCAGGCTCTGAAACAGTTGCAGCCTGGCCTGCTTGGCCGCCTTTCACGTGTGATTGTCGTTCCGCTAGCACTTTCTCCCCAATTCTTTCTTTTTTTTCCTTTCTTTTTTTCAAACTGTGATGGTATTTTTGCATGACGGCCACACTGGATCTCCCACGGAGAATTCCCTGATAAGTTTCAGAGCTGGAGAGATGCCACGGCCAGTCCGGTCTATACAAGCTCCTAGAGCAGGGTATGACAAGCGTTACGACTTGGGATCACCTTACAGCCAACGCTTCCCAGGTGGCTCTGCGATCCTGCAGTCAGACTTAGAAGTCAAGGTCCTAAGGCCCCATGGAGTGACAACTGAATTTTCCTAGAATTTCTGTAGTTAACTGCAGGGGTACTGGTATGCTTTCGATTACCACAACTGTAAAGCTGGGGGTTGATGGATGAACCAAGCACATTTCATAGATGCTACAGCAGTTTATTTATGCTGGAGATTCAAGCGTAAACATCCCATAGGGTGCTCATCTCTTTTGTGGTTCAAAAGATCAACTAAGATACTTGAGAGACGGCTTTAGTCAATACCGAAACAAACAATTCAGTACTTTGAAAGGAGCCATGAGGAGTCTACATGCGTATAAGCACCACAGGTACTACGCAAGACATAATGGAGATAATTGTTTGAACACACACACACGCACGCGCGCGCACACACACACACACACACACACACACACACACACACACACACACACACACACACACACACTCACACACACACACACACACACACACACACACACACACACACACACACACACACACACATAAAAATCTAGTTTGTTTGCAACCCTTGCTGCCTCTGCTGAGAAAGCAGTGTCGTGCCCACGTTTTTGTGAGTTTTCCTCTCCTCCATTACAGGCCCACGCTGGCATTCCTTTTGGCTCTTTTACGACCTTGCCAGCTCAGACTGGCTCAGCTTTGCTGAGCGCCAACACACACCGCTGTCAGTTTATGGCATGCCCTGTTCCTGTACAGAGAAAAAACCTTCCATTATAATTATCAGTACAATGAGCTGATTCACAGTGTTTTAACACCGCGCCTGAACACACTCAGACGTCTCATCAGTGACTTCCCCAGCGGATGAAGCCATGGTTTATGGCTCTCGCTCCTCCATCTCATTTGGAAGTTATTCAGCTGATATGGGGGAAACTATCCCCCCTTGTGCCAGGCAGGCACCATTACAAAAAACGTATAAATTTACATCTGTTGTTCATACCCTTTGCTGTGATTCAGAGATGCCACTTAATAGGTCGGCTCTGAGTGCTTGACACCTTTTCCCGTTTCAGTTGTCTTGCTCGAGACTGATGGGCAGACGCAGATGGCCACTTAAAGCAGCTGCATAATTGTCGGGGGCTTATGGAGGAAGAGAGAAGGAGAAGGTTTCGTTTAAAAGATGTCCAAGTGAAGGCCCCTGGTGTGCCCGGCACGAACCGGCAGTTTGCCATGAATGGGGGTTGGTGGTGGTGTCCGTTCGGGTTGGTGGTGGGGTTCCACCCCTCTGTCCTCTGAAAGATGAAGGCTAGGTTCCTTTAAAACAGTGGTTCTCAACCTTTTCAGGCCACGACCCCCAAATAATCATATTTTTACTGAGGACCCCCCCACCCTGATGAGCACTAAGAGTTGAGGCATTACATTTTGTATAATACGGGTCTATTGTGAAAATAGCAGATCTACATGCTCAAACGCCTCGCGAGCATGTAGATCTGCTATTTTCACAATTTCTGCCTCTAATATCTGCACATTTCTAAAGTGAAAATTAAGGACTTTTTAATACCTCTAAAATTGTCATTTTAGAGGTATTAAAAAGTCCTTAATTGTCACTTTAGAAATGTGCAGATACCCTCTATACACTTAAACTTTATTTGCGTTTGTTTACTGTTGAGTGAGAAAACAATATTGCACATTAAGTTAATCATCTGGGGACCCCCCAAAATAATTTGGGCACAGGTTGAGAACCACTGCTTTAAAAGACTGTGTGAAGGTGATGGAAAGTGGAAACCATGCGTCTCATACAGTATGTGAACCAGCTAGTCCAGCAGCCACTGGCGCTGACTGTGACTCAGGTCCCGGATAGACGCAGACTGGCCTGACAGTGATGGTGAAGATAGCCCCTGGGCACTGCAGCACTGTGCCTGGCTGGCTGGTGCCATCCTGTCTTCAGCAGCACACCACGAGCCGACTGGTTAGATGTTTATTTTCTTTTATTTATTTTTTAACTTTTTCTTTGGCTTTTCTCACGGAAGACCACGAGAGATGCCCAATCACCTCCTGCCCCTGCTGCTCCGCCCCACACACAAGCCACGCTCTGCTGCATGTCGCGGAGTCAGAGAGTGCCCGACTGCTATCGGCCAGCACAGACGCCAGTCTCCCACACTATCATCAGGGCGTGATGAAGCAGATAGCGCCGCGAAGGGCTCAGCAGCAGCCAGCACACAATGCGATTGTTCACAAAGACAAAGATGTGCAAGGATGGGAAAATACCTCAAGCCTGACACTTCCCCAGCGTGTTGTGCGGTTATGTTGCATCATCACGGTCTGTGTGTGTATAGTATACTCATAACTTAATGATAATCAAGGCCTTGTTCCCTCAGGCGACCAGCTTGATTGTTGTGAGAGAAAACAAGAAAACAAGGGACGGTATAGAAACCCAGCTTAATGGACGCCATCACCCTGTAATGTCCACTCCATAGAGTATTATATATTTAATAGAAAGCGGATAGCCCCGCCCCCCAGCAATTCATTTCAATGCAAGTGCTCAGTGGCGTTTTTGAAGCATGCGGAAATAGCTAATCCAGGTGCATTCTGGCTGAAATTGGCACATACGCCAAAATGTGTTACGTCGAGACGTATTTACGACACGAACGCCACTCGACGTCCATTGAACCCTATTGTGTAGACCCCAGTGGGCGCGCTCTTATGCTCGTGCATGTAGTTTTCCCCCCGCCTGCTGTTCCAGCTTTGGCCGGTAGGGAGGCTGCTTCAATATTTACAAGCCGTTCTGGGGGCTTGGTCCACTCCTGTTTAAAATAAATCTGTAGAGGGAGAACGTGCCGTCCTCCATGTCTCCCTCGTCCTGTCTTTCCCCTTCACATAAAGGCTGAGGTGGATGAAGTTCAGAGGTTGCGAGCTACTAAGCTAGTCCTGCTGCTTCCTGTCTACTGTATGTCTACTGTATGTCTGGCTTCATGGGAGTAGGGTCGCCACGTAGAGCTTTGTACTACAGGAGGTGAACAAACAACAGAGACCTTGACCCCCCCCCCCCCCCCCCACACACACACACACACACACACACAAAGCCCTCCTCCACTCCCCAGTCTCCTTCCATATGTTGGCGTCTCAGACACACAATGACCAAAGCTCACGTTCGCACAGGTCGGGGAGGTGGAGGGTGTTGTGAGAGGTGAGCGGGTACAGAATATCGTATACACTCACAAAGCTAAACTAGAGGAAGGTCAAACTTTTTTTTTCTTTTTTTTTTTTTTTCTGCCTTATTGATAGTAGTCATTGAGAGACAGAGGCAGGAAACTGGAAGAAAGAGTAGGGGAATGACTTGCAGCAGTGGTTCTCAAAGTGGATTCCAGGGAATCTGTGGGTTCCTATGGGGGTCTAAATTGACCCATACAAGTCTGTAACTCTGTCAGAGTTAAGGGGAAACCTTGAAATGTGCAAGTTTGAGAAACACTGACTTGCAGCAAATGGTCATCCAGGCCCGCACCACAACCTTGCTGTCAGGATTCAGGAATAGAGCCTGTATGTGGTACAATTCAACAATTCAGCCATCGGGTCGCCCCGAGGAGGATCAAACTTGCTGAACAATCACCCTTGAAAAAGCAAAATGTAGCGTTGTTTTGAAGTGGAAACCACGGTAGCATTGCAGAAGACGGGAGAATCCTCCGTTCTCGCACGCTGATTGGCCACGCTAGCTGGCTGTGGCTGCACTGTGAGCAGAGGTCAGCGGAGACTCTGGGTAAATGGCCATGTCGCCAGAGATCTCTGCTGCTGAGTCGACTGACTGAATAATGAACCGCACAGGCTTGTTTGATTTCCTCTGGAGACAGCTGAGAGGGAGACTGACCCACAGGCAGCCCGAGCTCCCACTAACCCAATCTGCTGCACCCCGCTCCCTCTCTCTGTCTCTGGCCCAGAGACGGCAGTCTACACAGGCCTTTTTAGGGTGCATCCATTCACCGTGATTTATCGTAAATTAAAAAGCTGGGAGCTCGGTTGCACGGCTAAAATGCCCTGTCTGCCTGCCCGCGCTCCGTGCTGTCTGAGCAGGATTCCATTTCCTCTCAAGCCTATTTTGTTGCCATTGTTGCAGACCGATATTTCATGTCGAAGTAATGCACGCCAACAGGGAAAAAGATTAATTCATTCCCATTGCCAGCCACGTAGCCTGATCACGCTGATTGCTAAAATTAGAGAAGCTGGCATGTATGAATATTTTATATATGCAGCAATCTGACATAGCCAGGCACATGCACACATAGACAACAAAGGGGGCTTGAGCCCCTGCCCTTTTATAAAAAGTGCCCTCTCCAGACGATGAATGCAGTTTTTACTATGGTGAAAGAAAGGCAAATGCCCTTTTTCCATGCCATACCGGTACCTAAAGGCAGCATTCAAGAGAATTGCCTTAATTGTCCAAACTCTCCTGAACTTGAATGCAGCCTCCTATGTTGACACACAACGCGTCGTGCTGTGACGCGTTGTGAGCTTGGAGGTCGGCTATTTTCTATATTTTCACCAAAAGGCCCTTTTTGAAATTTCAGCCCCTGCCTCTCTAACATTCTCTGCACGTCCCTGGACATAGCCACCATACAGTACTGTATATAGCTCCTGTCAGGTACAGAGTGCTCTCATGAAAATAGTCCTTTTGGAAGGGGCTGTGCTGCTGCTGCTGCTCTATGGTAACGGCATAATTACGGGGCTATGATATTACAGTGCAGAAGTTAGTGAAAGTGGTAGAGAGGCACAGTGAGGGAGCTAGCTCTCCCAATCCAGAGTCTTTCTTTTTTCTGGGAAACAAGGATGTTGGCTCGCATGCAGGCAGTCAGTGGTGATGGGTCTTGGCAGGCACAGATAGGGGCAGTGCAGTTATGGGCCCAGTCATAATCATATGGCTGCACATTCCTGTCCTATCTGTGCAGTAAACTGGATCTCCTTCTCTCTCTTATCAGCTGTCAGGAATTTTCTATCTGAGGCCCTCTCTCTCTATCTTGCTCTCTGACTCTGTCTCCCTCGCTCCCAGTGGTGTAAAGTAACTAAGTACATTTACTCAAGTACTGTACTTAAGGACACTTTTGAGTTATCTGTAGTTTACTTGAGTGTATCCAATTTACAATACTTTTACTTCTACTCCACTACATCTCGGATCCAAATATTGTACTTTTACTCCACTACACTTATTAGAAAACTTCAAATATAAATGATAATATTATAAAACATACATAAACCATTTTAGCCCTACTTTATACCTAGCCGACCATAGCCGATCGAGCTTGTAGATCTGCTATAGAGGGTATGCGCGTGACATCATCCTCATACACGGAAGTTATGCGGGAACGCCTACTGAGTGGCAAAAAACTACTTTCTGGCCATGACATCCCAAACATACAAACAGAAACGTCCTATCTGATTACATTTGGCGACATTAAACGACGTTAAACTCACTTTGCCACTTGATTTGCATATCTATTTTCAAACATTTTGTGCTTTTACTTTTGGTACTTTTGGTACTTTTTGATGCCAATACTTTCACACTTTTGTTCGAGTACATTTTGAATTCCGGACTTTTACTTTGTAACAGAGTACATCTATTGCAGTATTGATACTTTTACTTAAGTAAAGAATGTGAGTACTTTTTCCACCACCGATTGCTCCTCTCTCTCTCTCTCTCTCTCTCTCTCTCTCTCTCTCTCTCTCTCTCTCTCTCTCTCTCTGTCTCTCTCTCCCTCCCTCCCTCTCTTCCTGTCCCTTCCTTGTAGCTGCAGAGCTGACACAGAGCATTAACGGTTAATGGTCATTAAGATAAGGAAGCCAGGAGACGTCAGGCGGCTCCTGGGACAGGCTGGAACCCAAACAGCCCTGTTGCCCGCTGCGTCACCACAATGGGAGGGCGCTCCGCCTGCCCTATGCCCCCTGGGGAGCATTTTTTTTCTCTCCAGGGGCACACACAAGGAGGGGAAAGTGGGACTGGGTTACTAGGGCCCAAGTTGGAGCCGGGGCCTTCATTATTTTATACTTTATTGAAAAATAGCAGATATACAAGCTCACAGCTGCGAGCTTGTAGATCTGCCATTTTTGAAAATTTGCTTCTGGGGGGTCCCTGGAAGTAAATATTTTGAGATGGGGGTCCGTGGCCAAATACATATAATTTTGGGGGTCCTTCACATGAAAACATTTGAGCACCACTGAGCACTGACATAGAAACATAGGTTTTTAAAAAAAACCTTAGAAGGATTTGAAATATTCAAAGACTTTTACATTTTTCAAAAATAGCAGATCTATACGAGTGTCACGCTGCAAGCTTGTATATCTGCTATTTTTCAATAGTTAGAGCGCAAAAGAATGCGTAATAATGCGTTCCCAGTCTAATTGGGTTAAACCCCCTCCCCCTATGAAGAACATTCATGGGGGGCCCACTGTGAGTCCTTGTACCCAGGGCCCAGAATTTGGTGCGACACCCCTGCACACAGGAACACATTTGATACACAAACGGCTCTGGCCCATTGCACCTGATATAAGTCTATATACTGTTTTGTATTGTACCCATGTGTCTATTTTGTGAACCAAAGAAGCTTTTGAGCTCCCTGATTCCTTGAAGCATGTCCTATACAAGTTAACTCTTCATACAGAGCAGTGAGTGGACTGCTGAATGGTGCATTCTCAGATCTAGGCGTATTCCATCTACTAAGAACGGGTAAAAATAATGAGCTGTCATACTCATATATCATCTGTGAGGAACAATATTGTGAATGCAGAAAAGATATGACCTTTCATAATTGCTGTGTTTAAGTGAAAAATACAGTTGAATGCCTCCCTAGCCGTCTTGGAAGATTTCCCAACAGAGGCGAAACTGTGATCGGGGCTGTTCTTTAACACACACACAAAAAAAGAAAAAGATCCTGGGCACTTCCTGACTGGAATGTTCCTTTCTGGCAGACAGGCAGGGGCGTCAATTGGGTATGGCAGGGGTATGCAGCTGCCATACCCTGGGTCCAGAGGAGAGAATAAAGGTTTCTTTTAAATATAAATCCATGAATGTCTCTTTTTCTATCTGTGCTGGTCAAAATGGTCACTTTAACAATATTATAATATTCTCCACATCTTGACGGTATATTCCCAGGTTCCGCAGGTCAACTGCACAGGTGCAATTCATTATTGTAAATTGTGGCACGTTTACTAACATGCCAAGTTTAGCTGCACTTGAACAACCGTTCCAGGCTGCCATATCCAGCCCAAGAAACCGTAGAAACCTGTGTAAAAAGCTGACAAAAATCATTTTTTCAGACATTGTGAAAATAGCCGATCTACATGCTCACAACGCCTCGCAGCGCGAGGCGTTGTGAGCATGTAGATCTGCTATTTTCACAATAGAACCGTGTTATACAAAATGTAATGCCTCTTTTCCATGAGGACTCCCATCTTTGCCATACCCTAGCTTTTGCTGAACTGACGCCACTGCAGACAGGCCAGGCCTAGTATGTCCACAATGTATGATTATCTACCACTAATAGTCACATAAAATGATAATCATAGATGAAGACATTTTAGTGGGCCAGCAAGGCTTATTGTTTCAGGATCTGGCGCCCCAAATATGTTCCTTCACAAGCAAATGACATGGACATTTCATTATGGCTGTCTGAGAGAGTGACGGCACTTTGTCCTCTCCAACACGTCTATTGGGTTTTGTTAGTCAATATGTTATTTTCTTCATTCTGCAGAGAATGAGAATAGCTTCAACAATACACACACTGTAAGACCACACTGCGGTGGCAGATGCCAAACGATTTCAGACGACTGCACTTTTCATCAGTACTGCACGTTTGAACTGTATAATTATAAAGACCAGAAGCAACCCCCCCCCCCCCCCAAAAAAAAAGACATAATTTGAAATGATTGATGTAGGCCTGCATTTATATTGAAGTTCTTTCCTCTCTAGAAAGACACAAGACACCATTGACAACCAAAAAGAATAAACGAATGAAAAGAAATATTCTTGTGCTGATGAAAAACTAAATTAAGAAAAAAAAAAAAAAAAAATTGCTCTTTGCAGTTTGTAATTCACAAATATGACTTTTGTGTGTGTGTGTGTGTGTGTGTGTGTGTGTGTGTGTGTGTGTGTGTGTGTGTGTGTGTGTGCGTGCGTGCGTGCGTGCGTGCGTGTGTGACGTGTCTCTTTTACTTCTACTCCACTTCATCTCAGATCCAAATACTTCACTACACTTATTAGAAAACGTCAGATATAAATGATAATATTATAAAACATACATAAACCACTTTAAAGCCCTATTTTATACCTAGGTTATTTGAAAATAGCCGATCAACAAGCTCACAACGCATCGCAGTGCGTGTGTGAAATCAAACCTCTCTTGACTCTACCAAGCAGAATTCTTAAACGATAAGCTATGGCCTTGATCCTCTATGTTTGTTGATCAGCTTATCGAGGTTTGTTACCCAGCATTGCCTGGGTTTATGCGGATGAACCAGTCTGACCACGTGTTTTAATTTCATGGAAATCTGGGTTCATGATTTAAGGCGTAATCTGAAGGCTTAAAAAATGTTTTGCAACTCGCAACTCGCATGACTGAGCCTGATTTTGAGATTTTGAGGAGGTTTGGGTTTGCTCTGGAAACTATCAGAAATGTGCCCTTTCATGACGTTTCCTTAACATACAAGCCAAGTCTTGTTATTTCTACCATTTGAGACGTTTTGTAAATATGAAATAAATATTTTTCAGTGTCTCCTGAGCAATCTAATCCCATTTCTAAATCTCAAAAAAGGTCAGAATGACCTGTTCAGTCATGCATGTGTCAAAAGGCCTCACCACGCGAATGCAAGATAGCTATTTTCAAAATGTTTGCATCTTTCTTATATTATTTGACAATTTTGCCAATATTTGACAGAATTATGAGGGAGGGCGAGCTCTTCTGGCATCCCCGACCCGGGGTTGCGTCCCTACGGTGGGGACGCGACCACAGGGGGACGGAGCGCCGGCAGGCAGTTCCTGACGCTGGTGACAGCTAACCTGGTGAAATGCTAACCTCTGTCACCTCGTGCATGGTGTCCCCACGGTGGGGACGCGGGAGGACGGAGCGAGAGCAGGTACCACCTACCCTAACCCTAACCTGAGTAAAACTAACACTGGTGAAATGCTAACCTGCCGACACTGGTGAAAGCTAACCTGGTGAAATGCTAACCTCCGTCCCCTCGTGGGGACGCGACTCCGGGTTGGGGACGCAACTCTGGGTCTGTGCACACACACTCCCTGGATGCCAATTCAGAACCTCTGCCCCACATTTTTCACATGGGCCTGTTCTAGCGAAGGATTGCAGGATTGGTCCGTTTTGAATAAAATGCCTCAAATCATGAACGCAGCGTGCTATTTTGGTGAAATTGTCCATGCACATTCCCAATAGGCAGAGGAGGAAAATGACACTTTAAAATGTTCAAATCAGCCTCATGGTGGCGGGGCCGGGGTTGCGTCCCTACGGTGGGGACGCGACCACAGGGGGACGGAGCGCCGGCAGGCAGTTCCTGACGCTGGTGACAGCTAACCTGGTGAAATGCTAACCTCTGTCACCTCGTGCATGGTGTCCCCACGGTGGGGACGCGGGAGGACGGAGCGAGAGCAGGTACCACCTACCCTAACCCTAACCTGAGTAAAACTAACACTGGTGAAATGCTAACCTGCCGACACTGGTGAAAGCTAACCTGGTGAAATGCTAACCTCCGTCCCCTCGTGGGGACGCGACTCCGGGTTGGGGACGCAACTCTGGGTCTGTGCACACACACTCCCTGGATGCCAATTCAGAACCTCTGCCCCACATTTTTCACATGGGCCTGTTCTAGCGAAGGATTGCAGGATTGGTCCGTTTTGAATAAAATGCCTCAAATCATGAACGCAGCGTGCTATTTTGGTGAAATTGTCCATGCACATTCCCAATAGGCAGAGGAGGAAAATGACACTTTAAAATGTTCAAATCAGCCTCATGGTGGCGCTATAACATGACGATTTGTGTTTTAGCCTATCAGTGTAAAACTTTGTATTCAGAACCTCTGCCCCACATTTTTCACATGGGCCTGTTCTAGCGAAGGATTGCAGGATTGGTCCGTTTTGAATAAAATGCCTCAAATCATGAACGCAGCGTGCTATTTTGGTGAAATTGTCCATGCACATTCCCAATAGGCAGAGGAGGAAAATGACACTTTAAAATGTTCAAATCAGCCTCATGGTGGCGGGGCCGGGGTTGCGTCCCTACGGTGGGGACGCGACCACAGGGGGACGGAGCGCCGGCAGGCAGTTCCTGACGCTGGTGACAGCTAACCTGGTGAAATGCTAACCTCTGTCACCTCGTGCATGGTGTCCCCACGGTGGGGACGCGGGAGGACGGAGCGAGAGCAGGTACCACCTACCCTAACCCTAACCTGAGTAAAACTAACACTGGTGAAATGCTAACCTGCCGACACTGGTGAAAGCTAACCTGGTGAAATGCTAACCTCCGTCCCCTCGTGGGGACGCGACTCCGGGTTGGGGACGCAACTCTGGGTCTGTGCACACACACTCCCTGGATGCCAATTCAGAACCTCTGCCCCACATTTTTCACATGGGCCTGTTCTAGCGAAGGATTGCAGGATTGGTCCGTTTTGAATAAAATGCCTCAAATCATGAACGCAGCGTGCTATTTTGGTGAAATTGTCCATGCACATTCCCAATAGGCAGAGGAGGAAAATGACACTTTAAAATGTTCAAATCAGCCTCATGGTGGCGCTATAACATGACGATTTGTGTTTTAGCCTATCAGTGTAAAACTTTGTATGCACACTCCCTAGAGGACAAGGAAAAAACACTGCCCTGCATTTTTCATATCTACATTTTATGGCACCACCAGGAGGCCGACTTATGTAAAGTCAGCCACCCCCCCCCCCCAAATCATATGGGGTTGAGAACCACTGCCATAGAGTATATAATACAGTATGCACAGTATACTATGTAATACTAGGACGGACAGAAAAAAAAAACACACATTTATTTGAAAGTTGCTCACCCAGCGCATGCTTACCTGGAAGTACTCTCCTTGACAATAGAGCCTGTGCACTGCGGTTTGAGGCCACAGAAGCATGTGCAGTAGTGTTCTTTGTACCAAGCTCACAGTACCAGATGTGGCCACTTGTTCAATCTTGCATCAAAAAGCCCCCACCGCGCTGGGGGCTTGAAACACTAAGACGACACAGACAAACAGGTAGACAAGACAACTTGAGACAAGAAGTGTTATCAGCTTGTCCGGTGATGCCTGGGTTATTGCACTGACAGTGTCCTGCTTCATGACAAGAAATAGGCTCTCCATCTCTCTCTCCCTCTCTCTGAACAAGCTCTGACGTCATTCACCACATTGAGTGATTAGCGCAGGTGTCAGTCATGTCCATATTTGACGTCTGGTTTGTCTATATATGGGCATATTTGTCTTGTCACAGAACAGACCAAAAAAACCTTAACAGGTAAGGTAAAATAAAGTCTATATTTATAAAGTGCCTTTACAAACAGCTTGTCTTCATGTCAGTATTACAATCGCTTAAATCTGCATCTTTAACCCATTTATGTAGGCTCATGCGCTCGGATGATGCCAAAGTTTTACAATCACTTAAGGCTGCATCTTCCATCCAGTTATGTAGGCTCATACGCCCGGATGATGCCAACATTGCGGGCAACACCCATGGAGGTACCATCCTGAAGATGATCGAGGAAGCGGGGACCATCATTTCCACACGCCACTGCAACAACACACAGGGTGGGAACCGCTGTGTGACTGCACTGGCACGAGTGGAGAAGACCGAATTCCTGTACCCCATGTTCATTGGAGATGTGGCCCATGTTAGTGCTGAGTTAACATACGCCTCCAAGCATTCGCTGGAGGTGCAGGTGAATGTCATGTCAGAGAACATACTCACAAGTGTGAAGAAACTGACCAATACGGCAGCCCTGTGGTATGTTGCCTTCTCTCTGGAAAATGTCGAAAAGATTATGGAGGTTCCTCCTATCAAGTACGATAGTCCAGAACAGGAAGAGGAGGGGAGGAAGCGATATGAGGCCCAGAAGATGGACAGACAGCAGACTAAAGAAGGAACTGAGGTGGCGTTGACTCCTGTACTTGAACCAGAGAAACATACGGTTGCATTCAGCCAGTCTAGTCTGATCCATCTGGTCGGCCCATCTGACTGCACACTACGCGACTTTGCCCATGGAGGTGTGACGATGAAGCTGATGGATGAGGTGGCTGGAATTGTGGCAGCTCGACACTGCAACACGAACATTGTCACTGCCTGCGTGGATGCCATCAACTTTCATCGCAAAATCAAGAAAGGCAGTGTGGTGACCATAACGGGAAGGATGATATTCACTAGTAACAAGTCTATGCAGATTAAAGTATTTGTAGATGTTGCATCAGTCATGGAAGCCGACCATGGGAAATATCGTGCCGCCACCGCAGTCTTCACCTACATTTCCCTAGACCAAGACCACAAGCCTCTACCCGTCCCTCCCCTGAAGGTTCAAGGAGAGGAAGAGGAAAATCAGTTCAAAGAGGGCGAAGCACGCTATCTCCAGAACAAGGCTAAAAGAATGGAAGCTAACTAGAAAAGGGTGCTCCTCCGAGCAATGGTGTTCACTAGGCTGGGTGGCCTACCGATCATTGTGTCTTACAGCCGACAGAACGGGAGGAAGCTGCTGCGGGGGGAAATAGTATTTCTGGATGAACTTTGCACATTTGTGGCAGCCCCTGTTTTGTGGCATAAGTGACATTTCTTTTGGAGGTGCGCTCTAAAGAGGCCCCTCAACATGCCATACCAATTTGGATTTGATTGGATATTGTGTCCATGATATATGGAGTTAAAAAATAGGCCTGCCTGGCCCACTAATTACAGGTAATTACAGGCAAACAGTATGGAATATCAAATATCAAAACCTGATCTGTCCATTTGTACCAGGGGTTGTCCATTTAAATATGGTGCGCAAAATCTTAGCTAACTCTTACATGTAACATCACTGTGAAGGAAACCATATTTCAGACTAGAAAGATGCAATTTTGGGAAATTGCAAGAGTGGTTGCCGTTTTAACTACTGTACATTGAGATAACTACTGTACATTGCAAGTGTGGTTATCTCAGCAATTGTTGGTTGGTGGTGACATCACCGAGAAAGCTGCTCCCTCATTGGCTAAAGGTTACCAAAAGAGATCAGGCTTTGAAGGTATGGCGGTGCCATTCCTTTGGTTGCTTTGTAGGCCAACATCAGTGTTTCGTACCTGTTGCGGGCAGTGAGTGGGAGCCAATGGAGGGAGCGGAAATAGGGGGAGACAAGAGACCTCATACTCTTGTCTGAACCCCAGGACAAAAATCCACTCGTCCCAGACAATTCGCCCTCCTGGCACCCAAACTGTGGAATAAACTCCCTGTCACACTTAGAACAACAGACTAGAACAACAGACTAGAACAACAGACTCACTCCCTAGCTTCCGCCGTGGCCTGAAGACTCACCTCTTCAGACTGCACCTAAGACCATAGCACTTACCATAGCACTCGCCTACCCTCAATGACCATACATGAAAGCTAGATAGCATTCTTAGGTTTTATATGAAGATTTTTACTGATAGGTGCTTGTGTGCAAAAGACTTTTGCACACGGATAGCTCAGATTTTTGCCTGCTGCTTCCCCTGCCATTACTGTACTTGCACAATGTACATTTTTGCCCATATGTATTTATACCCAATTGTCCACATGCATCATTCATACTCATTGCTCAAACCAACAGCTTCCTTACTCACTACACAACTATGCAGTACAACATAACTGTGAGGGCCGCGCCTTCTAATTAATTAATATATATATAGCAGACACACTATTATACATCAACATTTATGTATCTATTCATTTTGAAACTTTTATGTTTATGCAAAAGTTTACAAAAAGCAGGTTAAAGAATTATCTGACAGAGAACAACATACGTATTATGTTGCCTATAGCAACCACACTACACGTTATTATGCAGTAACTTAGCCTGCTTCCAGACCAGAGACCCCGCCCACTCTCAGAGTGGACTCTTTCTCTGGTCTGGAGCTGAGTACAGGAATCACTTTTTATTTTCGGTTGCTCCAATGAGTGCGGGGGGTGGGGGTGGGTCTAACGAATATCCAATCCGCGCAGCAGTTGAAACGATTCAAACGAAGTTCACACACAGGCAGGCTGAGGAAGGCACACCAGAGTTGTAGAAGAGAGAGTTACGTCACTTACGTCGACTCCCATAGTAAGCGTGGAAAGCCTATTTACTCTATGGTGGGAAGCTAACTTAGCCTAGCTTACTGGAGCCTGTTCTCATTCTTAGCGAGCCTCTGCCCCGTCCGCCCCCATTCATTTTGTCACTCGCTGGTAAGTAGACTAAATTACGTCTTTTTCACTCTTTTAATAATGTTTTCTACCTTAGCGAGGCCCGTGAATGCGTTACAATTGTGAAAAAGACGTGATTTGGTCTACTTCCAGCGATTTTAAATGACTCGGCTAGAATGGGGGCGGACGGGGCAGAGGCTCGCTAGGAATGAGAACGGCTCCATGCGAAGCCACTTCCGGTCTGCGGCGAGTTCAAAGCGTGACGCCACTCTCTTATATATCGCTCTGAGGCACACGCACACACACGCACGCGCTGAGTTCACCAAGCTGTTTATGTTGATTACATGTTTCTGGTCGCAGTTCTGTCACTGGCACAGACAGAGACACACACACAATCACACACACAGTCCGCGACCGTGCGTCGCGTCCACCGTGCGTCTCGATCACCGTGCATCGCGATCACTCGCGCGCGGATGCGCGCGTGCTCGCAAAAAAAGTCCCTCCCTGTAAATTGCTTAGAATAGAGCACAGCTTCAGACTAAAGCGTGAGCTGAGTCTGAAATCAGGCTAGCAGTAACTAGCAACTACTGTATAACCATTTCTTATTTAAAGTAGCTTTATACCAACAACACTGTATATCTTCTTTTTATATTAGAATTGGCATGTGGGTGGGTGGGTGGTGGGACATCCACCACAAAGTAATGTTAACAGTGCAAAGATTTCACAAACCTGACATCCGTGACATAGTGGTTATGTCACAACCTCAATTCCCCACAGCATGGAGAATTGGAGACCCCTGGAAACTGGATTTTCAGGCCACCAAGCATGTATTTCCCCCATTGACCTGGTTACTGTACACAGTGTCCAGCCACACTACAGTGGGAATAAACAATATACTTTTGCTACTCAATAAAGACAAAATGGATACATGGAACATTTTAAAAATGCCATTGACCATATCTGAGGTGGTATGATCGAGTGAAGAAAAGTTTAATCTGATCACTTCTTGTGGAAATATTTTATTCTCCGGTCTAAAAGTGGACTCAGAGAGTCTTTGTTGCGGTGCGTAGCAAAAGTATATTGTTTATTATTTCTGAAGTGTAGACATTGTGCACAAATTCTATGAGGAAAATACACGTATATGGACGAATAGCGTTCAGGGAAACTCCAAATGCAACCCATTCTCACTCCCTTTGCTTCACCCTCCCGACGCCGTGTCTTTGCTTTCCTTTGCTTCACCCCTGTGAAGTTAAATGCTATGCACCAGAGCTATGCTTAACCCTGAATACCTCTGAATTGTTACCAGTCTGTTTTATGCCTGAAAGCTCCACTCTAAGATATGTCATTACATTTGGTGGCATCATATATGCACACAAAGGATAAGACCTTAAGTAGCACCTGTTGCTCACACACTAAAAATACAAACAGCTCCATTCGACATGCTATACATTACATGATTATTCACAAGAGGTCCACATCATATGAGTGCATGTAAGTGTTGAAATGTAATATGTACACCGTGGAAATCAACATTGAATTGCAATCTGGGGGCCTTCAAACCTGATAATCCATCAGTCCTCCAGCCTAGTCTCATCTCATTTTACTAGATAGATCACGCCAGTACATCACAGGTTACATATTGTCCCAGAAAGGACACCCTTGTGTTAGTCTCGCGTAGCCAGACAACTATTCCACAATCTCTGAATGCTATATAGAGTCTGGAACAGCAGCTCCCTAACGGCGAGTAATGGAAACGGGCATTACCGTTCAAGAAAATATATTTTAAAATGTCATTTCTGTGAGACAGAAACGGAAGTGACGAGGAGGCTTCACTTCCGCTTTATCTCGCACTCATCATTTCTCCTCCGGTTTGCCAGACTGTATGCCGGGAGCATTTGACCAAATCGCGGAGGCAACAGTCTGGCCACGCAAGACTACCCTTGTGTAGCACGACAACATACTGATCTCAGTAAAACACAAGCACCCAGTCTCATAGCCTATTCCAGTGGTTCTCAACCTTTTCAGGCCGCAACCCAACCCAGGTCGCAACCCCCAAGAGTTGAGACATTTTGTATAACACGATTCTATTGTGAAAATAGCCGATCTACATGCTACAGATCTACAACGCCTCGCAACTGTGAGCATGTAGATCGGCTATTTTCACAATTTGTGCCTACAATATTTGACAATTTGGACAATGTTTAATTTGTCATCTTAGAGGTATTAAAAAGTCCTTAAATTGTCACTTTAGAAATGTGCAGATACCCTCCATGGAGTCCATACCCTTAAACCTTGTGCTGGTTTGTTTACTGTTGAGTGAGAAAACAATGTTGCACATTAAGTTAATCATCTGGGGACCCCCCAAAGGGGGGTCCCGACCCACAGGTTGAGAACCACTGGCCTATTATTTTCCAAGTCTTGAGGATCAGCCTAATCTTTTCTTTTTTCAGCTCATCATAACAACCAAGTTGCTCCTAGAAAGAAGGAAGAGATCTGGTTCCATTTTTGCCTGAGGACTCAAGATTTACTGGGGACCTGTAAATCCAAATGTCTGCTCTGAAATATTTCCCTGTGGGAAGTTTATGGCTGAGCTCGGGGTCTCTGCTGAGATAAGGAGTGTGATTGGAAAGTGCTGTGTGCGCAGCGTACCACTCCTTCACTACCGTCCTGTCCTCTAATTCAGCTCCACATCTGCTCCCCACACTGCAGGCTGTAATGTGGCTATAAGTCAGGCCACTGTGGCCGTAATCCCCCAGTATCAAAGCACAAGCTCTCCCTCTCTCCTCATTCCTCTCCACCTCTCTCTCTCTCTCTCCCATTCACCCCCCTGTGTGATGACAGACCCCTGAGAAGAGTCCTTTGTTGGCAACTGAGCTTACCTCATTTTCAAAATACCAGGAGCCCCATTGGATAATAAAAATGTGCCTATATTGGGGTGCATATTTCTGTCCAAAGCCAAACAGCTCCGCGCACAGCAAACAGAGCTAGGCTTGTTGAATCAGACCAGAACTTCGAAGAGAGGCCTTTTTTTCCCTCTTTCCCTTTGACTTTTCTGTGCTAAAGCCCTATTTTCCCTGCTGCCTTAACTACAGTGGGAAAGCGGCCTTGCGTGGAGTCTGCATCGCTGGGACCTTAGTAATATCCACCACGGAGCCTGTAATTACTCATGCCTAGTTTATGCTCTGTCGTAAGACGGTGTCGAATGCTGGAAAAAAAGAGGATCAACAAGCTCACAGTACGTCACTTCCACAACTCGCTGTGAGCTTGTAGATCCGCTATTTTCAGCGCAGGACACCCTTGTACGACGGAGCCTAAATTAGGCTTCAAAGTTCAGACAATGGAGGTGCTTCAGACCAATGGCTCTGCTTCAGACATCAGTGCTGCCACTAGGCCACTCCTCCAGTGTTCTGCAGGCCCGGCGGCCTGTAAACGTGTCAGTGGCAGGATATCACACACACACGCACAAACTCACGAACACGCACAGATCCAAACAATCATACATACACACACACACACAGAGGAGGGTTCCAGGAGACAAAATATAGAAGGGAGCCTGTCTGAGTGCTGTCTTATTTTTCTCATTTCCAATTGTCGACAGTAGATGAGCTGATAATGCTCTTTAGCTCGTAGAGCAATGTTAACGTATCCCCCCTTTATGAATGGAGTGATAATTGTCAAATTACATTTCTCTCTATTAGGGACTTTGTCACTGAAAGGCATTGTGACAACTGCTCCCAGGTGTGTGATGAGTAACAGTGACTCATGTGAGTAATGTCTCCTGCCCTGCATCAGGCCGTGACGTTACACGAGGAGGACTCTTATCCAGCCATCCCGGACGACACTACAAATCACAGAGAAACAGCCTCCACTTAATGCACCTCCTGTTACGCCGAGAGAAACGGGGCAGGAATGTTTAAGATGAACTTCAGATAACAGCTCCACGCAGCACAATGGCTTCCATGCCATTGGTGGAGTTAAGCGACAGAGTCGCACGCGATCATACACAGGCACACAGGAATGCTCTCTGCTCCTTGCGCACGCTCACAATAACGGCGGAGCACCATTGGCTATCTTGCCATCATCAGTGTGGAGGCTGGCAGACGCGACCCTTTGAAACACGATCCTCACCCCAGCCTGGGCCTGCCTCCCCGTGCCCTAATTGGATGATTATATCCAGAACAACATTATTTTAACTCAGAAAGAGAAAGAGGGAGGGGGGTCCTTTAATACTCAGTAAATTCCTCTTGACTCGCTATTTGTACCCGTGGCAAAGAGTTGCCGACTTCAGGCTGTCAAATGAGTGCCAGATTGTTTGACTATGCTCAGCCAGGACTGAGGCGTATGGGGTACGGCTCCTCAAGTCAGAGCCAGCAGTGCACTAGTGACGTCAGTTGCTGCACATCAAAACACTGCGGATCCATGCAACTGAGACAAGAAAAACTATTCCATACACGCTGTTCTCTCCACAAACGATTTGCTTTTAGGAAATAACCATCCAACACACACAACGCAAGAGGCTGCAGGAGTTGATTACTCTCCAGTCACAACCCTACTCTAGTCTGCAGACGTTGCTGTTTCATTTGTTTGCAGAAAAGAGAATAGCCTGAAAGTTCTCAGTTATCTGAAGAGTAGCACTCAGTGAAGAAAGAAAACATTTTGAACTTGCCCTAGCTTTTATCTTTTCGGGGACCAATCAAAACGTTGGAACAAGTTGAGAGATTCCTCTCACATATGGCAAATAAAGAAATTGGTCCATCTAAGATCTCCAAAAACAACGCAGTGACACAAATACCGGTTGGACCACAGCAATGTTGTTGTGACAACACATGCAGGATGTGTTGCTGTGCAATTATTCCTAGCTTAGTCAAAACCAGTGAAATGCTGTCAATCTGGGCCAAAGTGCACTCCGTCTCCCCAACATGAGAAGGCTTGTTAGTGGTCTGGGGGGACGTTAGATTGCATGTTCTCTTGGCTGTGCTGACATCCACTTGGAGGCCACAGCAGTGTTGGGAACAAAGCAGGGCTTGGCTCAGGCCTGCTTGGTGCTGCAGCTATTTCAGTGGTGATCCATATATCAAAAACCCCTAAAAACAGACAAAGCCTCTCAAATATTTGCTTAAACTTTCGATGCCCCATAATCATGCCAGTAATGATAGTGTGTTTGCTTTGTCCAAACATCAGGGCCCTGTTCTGCACCTGTGCACCCCCCTCCACACAACACACACACACGCACGCACGCACGCACGCACGCACGCACGCACGCACGCACGCACGCACGCACACACACACACACACACACACACACACACACACACACACACACACACACACACACACACACACACACACGCACGCAAGCGCAATGTCTGCAC
Organism: Nannobrachium achirus; assembly: GCF_963921795.1. Classification (NCBI taxonomy): domain Eukaryota; kingdom Metazoa; phylum Chordata; class Actinopteri; order Myctophiformes; family Myctophidae; genus Nannobrachium; species Nannobrachium achirus. The sequence goes on from NC_137820.1 coordinate 17,760,008, forward strand.
GCGCACACACAAAGTTGGAACAACTTGATAAAATTGCAAGGCAAGGGTGTTAAGTCTCCTACATAAACATATACAGTACACACAAGACATGTTATTAGATTTATATTGCTATATTCGAAACAACAATATATTTTCATAATGTAGACACCTTGAGCCCGATTCATCTTCAGCACTTTACGGCCAAATTACACCCATATTTTGATCTTAAGGCATTTAGGACAATTCTCAAGTTATATGGGTCAGATTCAGCAATGTTTTTTGTCAAGGATTTTGAAAGGATTTTGAAGGTAAGACAGATACCGGTATATAAGCCAGATTTAGTCACTTTATTTACACTATATTTTTGACCAGATTGATGAATCGATGAATAGAAATGAGGCAGAATTCAGGCTGTGTTCTGCATCCTTATTGCTGTTGGATATTGCTTAGCTTATGTAAGCCATAATCAACTGCCTTTATGCAAGTCCCTAAGTATTCTTAGTAATGAGAAACACAAGCATGTTATATATAGCCCAGAGATGAAAAAGCAGTTTAGTCAGTGGCAATGTATTCCTGTGCTTTTTGGGAGAAACTCAAAGCTTGTTGGGAAAACGCTATGGAAACATAACACACACGAATGCATGCGTGCGTGCGCGCGCGCACACACACACACACACACACACACACACACACACACACACACACACACACACACACACACACACATACACACACACACACACACACACACACACACACACACACACACACACACACACACCAGCAAAGTAGCTAATACCTACAATGTTATGAAGATATCGGCCCATGATTTATGTTTTTGTTTGTTTGGTTTTTGCTGGTGAAAGTTGCAGGAGTTTTTACTGTATGGTTTTGTGTGACATAAAATGTGGGCATGATATAATCACAGTAATAATTATGTCTTCCATCATATTCAAGAGCGTTTGAAAATAACTTCCAATAACTATGAAAATAACGATATGGGAACTATATGCACAAAAACTAATTTCACCCACTTCTTTACTTCTCAAAACCTGTGATGTGACAATAAAGCTGATTCTGATTGAGGTGTGTATGTCTGTGTCCAGCTGACGCTCGCTGATGGTCATTAATGTACAGTACATCAAGGCAATAATGTCCACAACCCTCCAGAAAGAGCGAATACACTTCCCGGCGCAGGCGCTGCCGCACGACCGGCACGTAGTAGGAACGGCGGCCACAGACCGGCAGATCCGGCAGGTAGGACCGGCGGCCGCCGCACAGACCGGCAGGTAGGACCGGCAGCCGCCTCAGCCGCTACAACGGAGGTTAGGGGTTAGGGTTAGGTTTAAGCATAGTTTTACTGAGGTTAGGGTTAGGGTTAAGGTTAGGGTTAGGGTTAGGTAATGGTCCGGCACCTGCCGCGGCAGCCGGCAGTGCCGGGAATTGTATTTGCTGTCCCTCCAACGCCCAACCCCACATCTCGTACTTGTGCCACTGTTTCCACTACAAGGAATTGGTTTGAGTAGTGTCAGTGGTACAAAATGAGTGCCACATCTTGTGTACCAATTTGGGTAGAGGTTTGGACAAAATATGTAGGAGTATTATCAAAAAATTTGTTTAGCAAAAATTGTCCTCCTGGTGGCGCAATAAAAGGCTGATGTAAAGAAATTGGGGCAGGCCAGGGGTCTTTTGCCTGTAGAGAGTATGCGTGCAAAGTTTCACACCAAATTGTCCAGTTACAGGTAAAAGACAAGAATCAGCTAACTTTTCCACTGGGCTTTTCAGCACAGAATGGTGCGGTACGGCATGGTAAGTTCTGCTGGTGTTTCCACCAGCCCGGTCCGGTTGTAACCGTGCTGAATCGCGCTCATGGACCTGGTTGATGATACCAGGTCTGATTGTGAGATAAGGAACTGGGCTGATGGGAGGTTTCCAACCCATCGGTAACCACTCATTGGTTAAATTACACACATGTTGTTTACCAGCGTGAGCGTCTGAGCGTCACCGTCGAGATAATAGTCTCTCCCTGGGATCACAGGAACCCTTCACAACTTTTCGTCTTCGCAGCTTTTATCATTTCTATTTTCACGTTATGGCCAGAATGTGTTGCAGTGGCAGAAATAATACAGTGGTCAGTTGAGGACATGCACGCTGGCGTTAATCGCCGTTCGGTCCAGCCCGAAGTGAGCCGTGTCCGTGTGCGACGCGACCGAGTATTTCCCGGTGAATCTGTGCGCAAAGGTGGGGGGCGATGGGCAAGGAGGGTTGCGAGCTTATGAGAAACAACTAAAATAAGAACGTAAAACCTGGCGAAAACAGTTGCGTGCATTAGCGGAAGATGACGATAAAGGAAATCATTTAATGGAAAACATTAAATTAACTTCTGAAAAGCCTAACACGGCCTTAAAACATGGCAAAAACAGTTGCGTGCATTAGCGCAAGATTAGATGAGGATAAAGGAAATCATTAAATGGAAAACATTAAATTAACTTCTGAAAAGGCTTCACCCACCTCGAGTCTATAGCCTACTAAAAACTAGTGAACCGCGATCTTGCCACACGTGAATAATTGTGGTAAATAATTGTGTGTAGACACCCACAATGGGAAGCGCTCACTATCCCGACTATCCGCTGTTCCGACATGGTCGGCAGGTTAGTTACTTAGCGTCGGCAGGTTAGTTACTTAGCGTAAGGCAGGTTAGTTACTTAGCGTAAGGCAGGTTAGTTACTTAGCGTCGGCAGGTTAGTTACTGAGGTGCGGACCCGTAAACAATAACACAGACAAACACAGACAATATAAATCCTTGTTGTGGGAAGAAAGGATATCCCAAATAACTTTTAAATATCTTGCAATTGGCGACGAGTCTCTTACTAAATCGGCAAGATTACATTACATAACATAATACATAAAAGCTAAGCTATATAACCTCTCCATCATCAGCAATAGTCAGTGGTTCGTGTCCCCCACACTCCCAAGCCCCCACCGTTGCGCACAGATTCACCGGGAAATACTCGGTCGCGTGTGCGACAGTAGGCTACAATAGGCTTTTTGTTTGTTGTTGTTTGTTCATTATTCGGAAATCTCGAAACAGAAAGCCTCTTAAAACCCCTCTAGACTACCAGTAAGACACCCTAATGCCGAGAAGCGGGCGAGGTCGTGCACATGGGTGCATGCACATGGGTGCTTTGGCATGTATTCATGGGTTGCATTTGTAGTCCTAAACCGGACATATTGAGGACCAACACAGGTGTTCAATTTGTCTGATTGGCATAGAACCAATGTTCTACGATAATCAAAACACCTGTGTTGGTCCTCAAAATGGCTAGTGTGGGACTACAAATGCAACCCATGAATACCCTTCTGCTGAGCTGGTCGAGTCATCACTGTGATGTCAGAACAGGTCAGCTATCCATATATGGAGTCTGTGAGGTCAGATGTAGAGGTATTGACCAGCTCCATACTGTATATGGAGATCTAGGTGATGATCCAGTCGTCTCCATGTATGGATATCCCGGGTTTGATGAGGTCAGTGTGATTGCGACCGTCAGGGAGCAGTTTACTATGAAAACCTCCACCGGCCGTCCGTCCGTCCGTCCGTCCGTCGGTCACACGTCACACGTCACACCTTTGCCCTGCTCATATCTCCGCATCAGTATGACATCACACCACATGTGTACACAAACCTTTGTGTACGTTGCTGTGGCAACAGTCTGTTGTTGCTGGTCTGTTAGTGTACGTTAGCAACCACCTTAGCAACCATGGTTTTACCCTAGCAACCAACTGTTTACCCTAGCAACCAACTGTTTACCATAGCAACCATGTTTTTTTACCCTAGCAACCAACTGTTTACCATAGCAACCAGATACGCAGAGCAGGGATCTCCATATATGGGCATAAACAGGTGACATCACACTGATGTCAGATACTCAGAGCAGGGATTTCTCCATAATATATGGGCATAAAAGGGATTATGTTAGGGATCTCCATATATGGGCATAAAAGGGATTCTGTTAGGGATCTCCATATATGGGCATACAAGGGATTCTGTTAGGGATCTCCATATATGGGCATAAAAGGGATTCTGTTAGGGATCTCCATATATGGGCATAAAAGGGATTCTGTTAGGGATCTCCATATATGGGCATAAAAGGGATTCTGTTAGGGATCTCCATATATGGGCATAAAAGAGATTCTGTTAGGGATCTCCATATATGGGCATAAAAGGGATTCTGTTAGCTGTTAGTGATCTCCATATATGGGCATAAAAGGGATGCTGTTAGGGATCTCCATATATGGGCATAAAAGGGATTCTGTTAGGGATCTCCATATATGGGCATGAAAGGGATTCTGTTAGGGATCTCCATATATGGGCATAAAAGGGATTGTATCCCAGATGATGCCCTGTTAGGAGATCCACACTAACAGAATCCATATATGGTCCTACCGACAGCTGCTATAAGCCAACCCTGGCGATAAGGTCTGAGTCGAAGAAATGCTTCTTTCCTGGCAAGAATTGCCCCTTTATACTGTAGGGCTCGTTTGTGTATTGTATGACATCACGCCACATCATCGGCTGGGGACTGTGTGATGTCATCATATCTCCATATATGGAGACATAAGTTGCTCATGCCCAAATATGGGCTGGTGAGGTCAGACTTAGTGTGATGCGTAGGTTATCTCCATATATGGAGATTCAACTTCAATGAGTAACCATGGCAAACTGTCAACTGCCCGTATGTCTTGATAATTGGTAAAACAAACTTTTGGCCTATTTGTGGAGATAAGCGACCAACGGTCGCTTATCTCCCGATTAGGGAGTCTTACTGGTCTTCACATATGGAGATCCAGGTGATGATAGTCTGCAGTCTTGATTTGCAAATGAATTCTGTCTTGACCATATATGGAGCATCCATATATGGGCATTGCCAAATATGGGCATTCCTATATATATGCTTAATATTGATAACATCAGGACAAGGACAGAATTAATTTGCAAGTGTGACTTGTTTTTGCGTCAACCACACTGGTTAGACTGACACAATAAATGGGCATTCCCAGATATGGGCTTAATATTGATGGGCATAAAAGGGATTCTAGTGTGGTTGGCCTAACAGGGCATCATCTGGGAATCAGATGTATAGGTCAGCTCCATATATGGAGATCTACAGTAAGCAATGAATCGATGATCCAGTCGTCTCAATGTATGGATCTTGATCGTGATCTTCATACCGTATATGGATATCCACGTGATGATAGTCAGCAGTCTTGATTTGCAAATAAATTCTGTCTTGGCCAAATGGAGCGTCCATATATGGCCATTGCCAAATATGGGCTTAATATTGATGACATCAGGGATCTCCGTGTATGATTGCCAGAACAGGCTGTCTTGGTCATTGAGTCAACAATGTGATGACACAACCTGCCAGCTAATAGACATTGAGGCGTTACTCACTCACTGACGTACGGATAGGATCTGCCAGGTTTCATAGTAAACTGCGACCTATGGTCGCAAAAACAAGACCCGACTTTGCTCTGTACTTTCTTTTCACTGCCGTCACTCTCTCTCTATACAGAGCTGCCGCTATCGTCACTCTCTCTCTCAATACAAAGTGATGCTCACTTGGCCATAAAAGAGTTTAGCTCTAAATTCACCCGTTTCTCTCTCTCTCTCTCTCTCTCTCTCTCTCTCTCCCTCTCCCCCTCTCTCTCTATTAGCAGTGGTTTTGGATAAATCTGGCATAGAAGATGCCTAACCTTGTATTTTTATTGCATACTTGCATACAGAGATCTGTTTTCCTCTCTCCATCTCCTTCATGTTACAAGACATGTTTTTGTCTCCGCCAGGACGAAAGGTTTATGAGAGATTATGATTTCGCCCTTGTCCGTCCGCGTGTCCACGTGTCTGTCCGTCCGTCCATCTGTGTGTCCTTCCGTCTGTTTGTGTGCGTGTGCGTGTGTGTGTGTGAGACGCAACAGTGTCACTTGGCCACCAGCGCTGTTGCAGCTCATGCTCAGGCTACATACACACATAGATAGTAACTAACAAACAAACCTATACACACACCCACTCACGTACCACCGCTCAAAAACATCCTGTCATGTTTCGGTGAGAGAATGGGGGTTGTTTGTTTCCTGAGTTGCTCCACACTGAGAATTAGCATTAGCCTCATTATGGGGTCAAGGTTCATTTCAGGGCTATGGCGGCATGGGGGGCACGTGACTGCCTCGACCAGTCACTGGCTGCCGAGGCCCTGAACAGGTGAACAAATACTATACTTTGCTGAGTGCTTCTGGAGAGTTATGCTGTCATTAGGGAGGCAGAAATTCTGAGCTGTATCACTGGTATAGAATGGTACTTTCCTCTCAAATGGAAAGTATAGTTTTTAGGTTTAAACTATCCAGTCTCCAAGTGACCATAGCATCCCAAAAGGCTTAAGTCTATATGTCAGTTGATCCGATTACTTTAAAACGTGAAACTATACTATATGAGTTGTAATTCAATGGCGTCTACTCGCGATGACGTGACATCATTTGGAATGTTTGCATCTCGCAGAGCATGTGGAACAGGGGTAAATCAATTTGACACCCAAAGAAGTCAGACATTAACAGAACATCCTGCCATGAGGTCGTTCAGACACCTCATACATCAACATAAATTAATAGCCATACTCCAGAAAGGCCCCATTAATAAAAAAAAAAGGTTGAGCGTGTTTCTCTGCCGGCTTGGATAAGAACATGTATGTTGATCGGGGATGACATGCCGCCGGCTCTGGGCCAAGACCTGGGTGGCATTTCCGCCTTGCAGCAAACGATGCTTAGCCCAAGAAACACATGACGGAGAACAAAGAATAAATCATGAGGGAGGGTGTAAACACCAAAGCAAGTGCCTGTCATCCAGGGCCTTGTTTATTTGTACTCTTTCCCAGGCTGCCTGGATTCATTAGCACTTAGCCCTTGGCACAGCGGCTGCCCTACTGGCACAGGCTGTGGCCAGAGGACGTCAGGACGACCACGGCTGTGAAGCTTCCACGCACCAAGGGATGAAGAAGACATGTCCTCCTCTCCACCCCGCCCTGGATAGCAACATCCTCTAAAGCAGGGGCCTTCAACGTTTTCAGGCCAAGGACCCCTTAGTCGAGAGAGATATGAAGCAGGGACCCCCCACAACCTTTTTCATAGTTTCCATAGTTTCATTGTTTGACAGCACAATCATCAGTGTATTTTGGGTTCATGTCCATTTGTGTTTTCAGATATTTAGCCACTTGAACCGTCAATACTAAATAAATTAGACTTTTCGCTCTGTACTGACTAGTCTGCTCTTTTCCCCCTCTAGAAAGAACCTCTTTGCCGAAAATAGCCGATCTACAAGCTCACAACGGCTCGCGCTGCGAGGCGTTGTGAGCTTGTAGATCTGCTATTTTTGGCAAGTGGTTAATATAAAAAGGAGGGAAAAACGTTTCTATCACGCAAAGATTTGGAGGACCCCCTGTAGTAACTCTGAGGACCCCCTAGGGGTCCCAGAGACCCAGACCCCCTGTTGAAGACCACTGCTCTAAAGTGGATATACCTTCCCTGCATCCTTATTGCAGTTCTTTGGTAATGGATGCATACGCATGTACTGCAAATCCTTTGGGGAAATTGAAATGGAGCAAAGCTTAGCAAAATGTGGGAATGGGGTTTAGTTCATAGCCAGGATGTTCATTCTGGAGGCAGGGCGGCGGGTGTCCAAGACAGACGCACTGCGGTTAGAGAAGGATGAATGCTGTGTTTACAGACATCCACCCGACCTTCTCTACTGACTACACCACCTCAGCTGGCCAGGTACACCCCCACCCCCATCCTCCCCCCGTCCTCCTCACCCACAATGCACACTGGAGCAGGGCCAGGGCTGCTGTTAATTTGGCCTCATTATTAAGTTAAATGCTGCGCGGGCGGAGGTGCTGGAGCTAATGAGCAGTGCAGGGCAGCCTCCTGTCCCAGCCATTAGAACAATTAGAGAGTGGAAAATGAGTCAAGGGGGCTTCAGACGCCTTAATTGATATTCTAAATGCAAACTGTCTTTCTTGACATGCAGGGAAGACCATAACCGAGACACACACACAACGGCAACAGCTCTGCTGGTTTGTCGATTAAATCAAGGCGATTTGGAAGTGATTTTTAAACCGTGGTAACACCAAAGGTCTGACTATAGAACTAGAACATGTGTGTATGTGTATGTGTGTGTGTGTGTGTGTGTGTGTGTGTGTGTGTGTGTGTGTGTGTGTGTGTGTGTGTGTGTGTGCGCGTGCGTGCGTGCATGTGCGATGGTTTCAGAGCCGTATGGGCTGCAAGGTTTCTGATCAAGGGGAGTTGTGGTCAGGGAGTGAACAGGGGCACTGCTGTACAGTAAAATCCTCAGTATTCATTTAACTCTGAGAGTGTGCAAATGTATATTTAAATGTATGCTTTTATACTCTCATAGTTACAGGGAAACATGTATACATTAGGGGTGTAACGATAGTAACTGTATCGAAATATAGTTTTTAACTTAAAAAATCCAAGTATATCGAAATGAAAACAGCTAAAATCGAATCGTATGGTTTTATTTTGTATCGTATCGAATCGGCAATACAAAGAATCGATTGTATCGATACTACCTACTTGTGCATTGTATTTAGTATTTTTAAGAAGAAAAATGAAAAGGAGGGGTTTAATTACTTTTCCTTTCCATATAGCTACACTGGTCTATCGATAAATGTGTGTAATCTCTGGGTTCATGTTAACCCTTTCCAAGCCACGGGGAGCCCCTTAATATTAAAACCGGAATATACCGGACATCTGAGCAAGGAGTCTCAGCTGCGCCGTCTTTTTCCGGACTAGGTCATTAAAAATGAAATAAATGATTTTTATCGGAAAATCGGCGATCGTCTAACCTTCCCTAGTCACCGCTCGTCCATCGATAGCTCATGGCTGCTCTGACATGAAGCAGAGGTGACGTCATTGCCTTTCCTTCTTCATGCTTCCTTGACACCGTCTGTTTACTGTCTGGAGGATAACATTAGTATAGCTGGAGTGCTAAGGGCTAAGCTAGCCAAAATGGTCACATCGACTGTTCAGTCATTCTTGGATTATATGCATGGATTATTATGCGCACGGATCGCGCACGCGAAACGCACGGGGAGATCGATGCTCGGCCAAAACTACCACTCTATCCCAACGGAGATCCAGATAATCACGGTGAGCTAATGACCTGGGGAAAAAAAAAAAGAAAAAACAACGGTGCGGTCCAAGAAGGAGTGGTGGCGGGCTCATGTTTATAAACATAATATTATGTCTCAGATCACAATACAATAATAGAAATTTCACGGCTAATCTACCAACAACCATTCTATTTTGGCTGGCAAACTGTTAAGGTGCAGGTTTGTCAATATACAATGTCCATGTATTTGGCAGATAATCACTGTGTTTACTTATTTATATCCATAATAATACGTTTCCCTTAAATACCTGCACTATCCACACCTTTCACACAGATTTAATTTCTTTGCTAAATAGTTACTATATCGATTTTAAATCATTAAATCGAATCGTATCGTATCGCCATGAATGAACCAATATCGTCCATGTATCGTATCGTCAACCATGTATCGTGATATGTATTGAATCGCTATTAAAATGTATCGTTACACCCCTAGTATACCTATATACATATGTGAGAGGGAAAACTGCATTAAAATATTTTTTCACAAGGTCGCAGTCCAGTGGAAACAACTGCTGGTAACAGCCGCTGTTATACCGCTTTTCACTGTTCTATTGTTGTTATATATATATCACCATTCTATCACTGTCCTGTTCTATCGCTGTTCTGTTCTATCACTGTTCTATCACTGGTGTAAAATATCTTATGGACACTACAAGGTTAAATGTACAGTATGTTCTTGCTATACTGTATCTTTCTGAGTGTCTGTCTATCATACAGCCCCTCAATCAGGACCGTGAGACTCGGCGATGGTTTAGGACTCCCTCTGTTTAGATGACTTTGAGGGTTTTTCCCGCGCTGCCTCGTTAAATTGTCCAAACATGACCACACTGGCATTCATTTGCACTTCATCCCTGACACAGCTTATCCTGACCACACAGTGACAATGTTTTTTCTGGGAGATACCGGGGAGATAGTTGGCCAAAGCTTTGAAACCGAAGCAGCAGCTTAGGAGAGCTCAGCAGAAGGCTATATTTCGATATTAAAAGGGAGCAGAAGATCAGCGCTGTGTTTAGGCTTGGCTGAACTCCTCTAGGGAAAGAGAACAGCCTGGGGCTGCGGGAACATGGGATGCAGATGATGAGGGCGTGTGTGTGTGTGTGTGTGTGTGTGTGTGTGTGTGTGTGTGTGTGTGTGTGTGTGTGTGTGTGTGTGTGTGTGTGTGTGTTGTATGTAGTGGGACGGGCTGGGGAGTACTTTCTAGGCTTTGACTGGCATCTATTTGCTTACATTTGTCTCAAGGGTCGGAGGTTGTGGTAATTGAGCTGCATTTGAAAGGCTGGGTCCAGGCTCTGCCCCTTTCCCTCCGCATTTGGCCCCCAGTGTCGGATGAGTGTGTGGCTGGGGACAGTGTAGAGCCCCTTCCTGTCACAGTATTGTCCTCTTATAAGCCTGCCACTGATGGAGAGCACTTAGCCATGTTTATAGCCACACAGGTTCAAAGAGGGGCCAGCAGCACAATGGAGCAGTGCGAGTTGGCCGCAGCAGCGGTGCGTGGGAAACACCGCCACACAGCACAGAATCAAAACAAAGACGCAAGAGGGGAAAAAACTAGGATGAAAAAAAAAAAACTCAGGGAGGATGGAAGGAAATTTCGCCACGTCGAATTCTGTAAAAAAACATTTCCTTAACTGTCAGCTGAAGGATATCAGCCAAAAGGACTCATGACACAATAATGAATCTTGAGGAAGCTGAACACTGAGTTATTTTTGACTGACTGGCGCAGCGCTGAACACATTGTCTCCTGTCAGTCAAATAGATTTTCCAGGCCATGAAACCCCTTGGCCCCCATTAAGGCCCGCCCCCGACTGGACAGTGCCTGTCCATTGGTTGGCTGAATGGGTGGAGCAATCTATAAGGCACTGTTGTCAAAGTTATTACATCATTGTGCATGACACCACTGACTAACAGTCCTTACTGTACCGTATGTTGACTTCCCGTCAAAAGAACAGCGACCTATGCATATACTTGGCGTCAGTGTAGGCCCGGGTCAGACACACAGGCCACATTAAAGGAGCAAAACTGGAGCTTGGGATTTGAGTAAATGTTTGGTTAACTGAGCTTCATCACATGTCCGGCATTTAACCAAATAGCGTGCTGACACTGAGCATTGCACATAATAAAGACAGCCAGTCTTCTCTTGGTGGCCTTCTCACCCCAACCAGCCCCTGTGACCTGTCCTTCAGCCCCCCTGACCACCCCACCTCCCCACCCCACCTCTTTAATCCAGCTAACCTTGTCAAAACCGCCAGGCCTCATTCAGAACAAGCGGATGACTCTCTCTGCACGGCAGTGGCCCTATAAATAGCAGGTTTCATTGAGGAGCAGCAGGCTGAATGGGAGGTATTGTAAACAGTGAGCCAGCCTGAAGCCTTACACTAGGCTAACCTGGGAAAAGTGATGGAAAGTGACACGCTACAGCCAGGAGGCACCCGGAGCAATAACAAATGGACACTGCGCTGTAGCACGTCCTCCATTTGACATCTCTGAGATTTAGCTCATGCAGTTAATGGCCCACAACCCTCTCCAAAACGCAGCATAGTAAGAACATTCCAAGGGTTAAGTAACAAAACATTGTGGTTCAAGTTTATTTTCAACGTTTAAACACGTTTAACATTTCAACTTTCCTATGACTCTCTTTCCCAACACAAAACAAAAGAATAGGAGGTTTTGAGGAGAGACAAAGGAACTACAGCATAAACATACAGTACATGGAATGACCCAATAGCCTCGAATCAAGATTCCTCAACACGCAAGCCTCGAATAACTCGATCCAACTTTCCCTCGTAGCATATTCACATCTATCTTCTTCTCCAGCATAGACATAAAGCAAATAGTTGTTTTGAAGCTGAGAGTTGCGAAGACACTACTCTGTAAATCAGCTTGGGCATGGACCCAGCCTGTCAGCGAGCCGTTTTGAGTTATTGATCACTAATTCCCTTTGCTCACGCTGATTTGTACACAAGGCATTGTCACAGGCCGCCTCTGGCATGGGTTAAAAGGTTTGGCATGGAAGCCATGTCTTCCTGTAGAGGGGAAGAGAGAGAGAGAGAGAGAGAGAGAGAGAGAGAGAGAGAGAGAGAGAGAGAGATGGGGGCCCTGCAGGGAAAGTCAAACAACTATTTTAGTGGATGATACCAACAGCCTGACTTCTGCTCATTCAGGGCCAGGCAATTCAGTTATTTGTGTAAAGTGATGGATGATATGTTGTCTCCTGGCGGTGACTATTTGATCTGCCAGGATTAACACACACATCGTCGACTCTGGTCTGGTCTAGTGAGCGTGGTGGGCCTCCTTGCTGCACAGCAGGAGTCTGGCCCATGACGTTGGCTCTGGTCTGTGGAAAGGACCAGAGTTCAAGAAAACTGAGCAAGGCACTGGTGAGGCTCAGAGAGGTGCTTCCTTCCACCAAAGGCGCTTTCTGTCCTCGATGTCTTTAACACGTGGGAGGACCACAATAAGGAGCCTCCAGCCCCAAACACTTACCTCCCCAAGCACGCACATGTACTGTATGCACGCATATACGTACGTACGCACGTACGTACGCACGCACGCACGCACGCACGCACGCACGCACGCACACACGCACACACACACACACAGGGCTGAACCATTTTAACCCACTCATCTTGATTCACAATCCACACACAGATCCCAGCCAGCGGGCAGACATTTGGAAGCGCAGAGATCTGTAGCCAGGCTTAACTTAAAATGTCAACCGCCTTACTTTGGCTTCAGAAGAGTTGATTCCTATGGTCCCCATGCCACTAAGCACTTTTTTTTATCCCTCTCTTGAAAAAAAAGGAGGCTTAGAATCCAACAGGTACAGACCGGTTCTTTCAGTGGGCTGCAGCAAAAACAACGAGGTTCTTGAGCCCCGAAGGCCGTGATACCTGATCATCAAACCGCCACCAATTAGAGCATTAGGGAGAAGTCATTTATTTTGCCTATGTTAAAGAAGGTGCTAAACTCTGTGAACCATTCCCTCATACCCCTGCTGAAATTTCATCCAGAGGAGTCCTGGCCCCACAGAGAGAGAGAGGGGGGGGGGGGGTTCTGAGCGAGGCAAGGAGGGCCCTGGAGACCGGGCTTACTGGAGCAGACCCTGCCAGTCCAGGGGCAGTCTGAGAAACGCCAGGCACTCTCTAAACCCCAGCCTCCCTGCCCTCCCCTCATTTCTCCACAGACTCCATGAACCGGGGACTCCTCAGTTCATTGTTCGCAACTGAAATAATCAGCATGCTCCGAATTATCTGTCATGGCAGAGAGTGGGAGGTGGGGGGGTGACGAGTGACGACTGAGGTTCCCCCCCCATCTGAACCAATGACCTCATGCAGGTAAAGAGTGAGGCTCCTCAGCCTTGCACCCAAAATCCTTCCCCTGTCTGGATATTTGTTGAACCTCCTGCAATGAAACCGCTGCCTGTGGAGGAACAGATTGGGTGTTGGGCGGTGCACAACTTTCCATGCATGGTAGGCAATGAAAGGAAAGCTCAGCAAGCCAGCGCAGCCCGCCCAATTCCATGACCATTACTATAGTAACAACTGTCTAGAGTACTCAGAAATGTTTCACGGCCGAATGGTGGCCCTCTAACCCGGTCGGTTGAATGAGGATGAACCATGATAATTGCATGCCGTGGATCCGACTGACAACTCATAACCTCCAATATAGGACTACGTTTGTATTAACTTTCAGATGTGTAGAAGTAGAATACAATCTGTTGCTTGTTTGTCACCTGCAAAACAAATCTGTGGAAATCATTCACATACCCATAATATGGGAATCTCTGTGCAAGATCAACAACAACGTTATAGCGATGGAAATCATGAGCGGCCATCGGTGAATGGAAAAAGTAATGATGCAGAGATGGACACCGAGGCAGACAAACTGGCCGGTTGTGAGCCTTGCAGTAGAACAGGAAAGCAGGTGTTCGCATGGCATGCAGGACTTCACTCCAGTCCTGAGAGGAGTTTCCAGGTTACTGCTGAAGTGGCCCTCCTCTGTTCTGACACCCAGGGGCGTCACAAGGGGTGGGGGGGGGGGGAGTGGGACTGAGTTACTAGGGCCCAAGGTGGAGGAGGGGCCTTAATTATTTTATACTTTAGCTATTGAAAAATAGCAGCTCTGCAAGCTCACAGCGCGGCACCGAGTGCCGCGCTGCGAGCTTGTAGATCTGCTATTTTTGAAAAGTCGTGAAAATGTGTGGCAAATCTTTGAAAATATGTATTTTTTTAAGCGAACATTTTGTAACTCAGATTCTGCTTCTGGGGGGGGGGCCTGGAACTAAATATTTTGAGATGGGGATCCGTGGCCAAATACATATCATTTTGGGGGTCCTTCACATGAAAAAGTTTGAGCACCACTGACATAGAAACATAGGTTTTTCAAAAACCTAAAGAAGGATTTGAAATATTCAGGCTCCGCACAAATGTTCTAAAATAGCAGATCTACAAGCTCGCAGCGCGGCACTCTGTGCCGCGCTGTGAGCTTGTATATCTGCTATTTTTCAATAGTTAAAGCACAAAATGAGAGTGAATCCTTGTACCCAGGGCCCAGCATTTGGTGCGACACCCCTGCTGACACCCTCTCTCCCTGCAGCGCCTCAGTAAATAACCTTATATGCTCACCAGACTGAAACTATGTCTAATGGTGTTTTGTAATTAACACTCTGATTGCTTAGCTGACGTTCAAAAATGAAGATCGGTATATCTGGATTGATGATCAACATCATCAACCAAATCAAGCTTTATTATATAGCACATTTAAAGCAATCAACCAAAGTGCTGTACACAGTCAAATCAAAGCATCAACAAAACATTATGCATGTGCACCCACATAGCATCAAAACTTTTCTTTAATAAGAAAATTACTTCAGATACAAAAGTATCAGAACTTCAGGCCCTTCTATCTGTTTGTATTGATTGGCCTGTACTGAAAGAGTCCTACCCCTTTGATAAACAGCGCCCTCTGCTGCTCTTGCTCAGCACTATCTTGAGTGAAGGCAGCCTCACCACTGGGAGAGACAGTGAGACACTACTCTCGCCTGGCATAGCCAGACTATATGCAGTTAACTAACTGCAGTATATATCCCCACCTTGTTTTAACATGGGTGGAGTGTCTAGCTGAGCTAGGCTAACACTACTCTACCGGTTTTCAGAAGACGCGAAAATACTTTGTGAATCAGATGCATGACTGCTCAAATGCACATCTATGTTTAGACAAAAAAGAAAAAAAAAACACTGCCACCCCTATGAATTTCTCATCTTTGATGATTACTATGAAGCATGCATTATAGGTGGAAATGACAAAACTATGGTTATGGTTATTATTGCCTTAAAAACAAACATCTCCTGCCCCCAGTGGTCTTGTGTTGTAAAATATTGTTTTATGTATTATGTATTATAATAGATTGACTGATAGTAAATAGAGGATCTCAGGAAACTGAAAAACAGACAAGTGGAAACTTCCAAGCCCAAGCTGACATGTTGCAGACATTATCTGATGTATGGCTTTAAAATAAAACAGTGATGGACAAGTCAGGGAAAGATTTCTTCAATAACATTTGTCTTATTGATTAAAAGTAGGTATTTCTTATTATTGCAAATTACTCCAGAAAAGATGATTAGTCATAATTCTCCACAATCAAGACTGGCGGCCCTGTATCAAGAGTCAATCCCACACTGGGGAATAGGAGACTTCATCCAGCGGCCATGTGTGGGGCTCCAACAATAACACCAACCCACCGAAAGGAAATTCCTCCATCTCTGCTCTCGGCTGGAGCACACAGCCCTCTTAATCCTACTCTGGTAATGAGGTCATTTCAAAATGTAATTTGCTTTTCTTTTTTCTTTACTTTACTTAAAACTAAAAATTGGAAAATGCTGTGTGACTGATATCCTTCTTTTCACAGTATGCTTTCTTTCATACAAAGATCATAAAACAGTCCCATCCGATGGAAACAGCATATTTCCATATGAGCATCTCTGATCCTTGGGATTTCTGCTGCTAAGATCAGAGGCCTTCAGCGGAAGGGGTGGGGGGGGCTGGGGTGGAAGCGGAGGTGGTGAGTTTGTAACAGAATGGACAGAGATATTGTTGAGAGCTGTGCCCTGCCAAAACCAACTCTGATCACTGCTCTGAAACCATCTGATCACGGGAGTGTTCCCCGGCCGCCCCTAAGTGGAGGTGACAGTGTGTCTGAGAGACACGTTACAAGTCGGAGGAAATTGGAGATAAACAGATAAAAGAATGCAATCTCTGCTGGAAGCAGCGGAGCGCGGGGGGCAGGAAATAAACCTGTATTTAAGCTGATTACCCGACCACGGTCCTGGGCCCTTTCAGCAGGCCCGCGTTGCCCGGGCCTCACCACTACCACTGTTGTTAATTAGAGATTTGCTAGGGGGAAAAAAGGCAGCCTTGTCAGACTTGCAGGAGTGTTAGTGATGGCTGGCTGGAGGGGGACATGCAGAGCTCTTAATTGGGTCTGTATGCTGTATCAGTGGCTGGCTAGAGCGCTGGTGATGATTGCTGTGAGCAGGTGGCCGTGGTGGCAGCTCCACGCAGGCCGTCCCAGGCCAGCCTGTCTGTTCTCGTCAGGACCCGGAACACTGAACAGACAGCTCCCGAGCACCCGCGCTCATTACGCCCAAGCTGCCTGTCCCGTTGCCTAGCAGCGCCCTCACAGCCCCTTTCACAACACTTCCTCCCTGGTCCCACAAATATACCGTACACCCCTCGGTTGTGGAGGAAGGAACACTTCCACACAGCTCAGTTATAGGAAATGGGATTAAAACACAACTACCTGTCGGCCTCAAACCTAAAATATGGCACATATAGCTTCAAACCGTAATAATCCATCGTTTGTTTTATTTTACAATTGACGGAATGTGTGAATCAATTCTTCTTTTGCATTCAAAAGCTTTACAACATTTATAGTGCCAGTTCAGCAAAGACAGTTTCATATCACAGTCACCTAGAGAATGTTTTATATCGCAGAAACACTGGTTCTATGTCATTGGTTACTGTACTGTAAAATTATACACAGAAGCAAAGTAAAGCAATTCAGTATCCACTTCCCCTCCATGGTAGTCAGCGTGTTTGCTGCATTTTCTTCGGGTTCTCTCACAGACATGCCAGGGCTGGAAGTCATACATGACTTGTGTGATTGAGATCTGTCTGATAACAGCATAGCAAAACACAAATACACACACACACACACACACACACACACACACACACACACACACACACACACACACACACACACACACACACACACACACACACACACACACACACACACACACACAGAGAAGTTGTTAAGATCTTGAAAGCATTCTTGTAAACTCTGCTGCCGTCTTTTTCTGGCAGTGATCATCATCGGCACTAGACTGTAGCGGAGGTGGGGGTGGTCTGGGGACTTACTTGCAGAACTATGGTTGTGGCTTCAACAGCAGAACAGAGACACTCAGATGTAGGACTCTGTGGTGACTCTGTGGGGAAAGAAATCCCCTTGATAGCATGACAATCCAAGGGCCTACTTAATTTTCCTTGCGCAAAGAGATTATGGGCGCAACAGTTAATTCGAATAATTATTTATATGTTATAAAATCGATTCTAATAAAATTATCTATTTTGAGGGACAAAAGTATTCTCTTTTTCAAACATTCTCACAACTTTTAACAAATACAGAAAATTCCAGCTCTACAAACTCAATGTATACGCAATGCGCAGCGTCAGCAACATTTATTTCAAAACACCCACTTCTTGATTCTATTAATCATAAAAGTAACCGATAGAATAATCTAAAAAACTAAAAACACATTAATCGATAGCTGCCTGCAGCTCTACTTTCTTCTGAGACAAAGTTATGAATTTGAACACTACACTGGTTTGGTGTTTTGCATATTTGCTAAATAAGTCAACACAAGAACAGCATTTCTACTCAAATTAAATTTGGTTAGTAGTCAGCCGAGTTTTCATGATCCATTGGAAGTTTGACGATTGTTAGAAATGAAATGTAAAAGAATCAATCATGCCTGAATGTGACTGGAGTGAAGTTTCTTTCTCTTTTTTTTTCTTAACAGGAAGGTAAGTGGAATGGTGCCTGGGCTGGAAAATGACAGGAAACAGTAGAATGACATCAGTTATGGCACAGTGCGGGCCTGTTTAATGAACTGGAGAAATCAATGGGCTTCTATAGTGCCTTTTTTTAAACACGCAGCACTCTTTGAGACTCTGCTTGTGAATTGAAAAAGGACATATTTCATGCAATTGCAGGAGAAATCGGAGTGGGGCTGGAATCAAATCAAAACCAACATCACCTGCTAATGTGTAGTGACTAATCTGGCAGTAATATATTATTTTCACTTCTCGCTTCTCCGAGAGCCATGGCTTGAAACTCAAACAAAAACAACAACTTTGTTTTGTGCTGTGCCTCGGATCTGTGTTATTCACATCTATACTATAATTTTGGAGATGTCTGAGTGTCTGTCCCAGCGTTTCTCCTCAGTGGCTGGAGCAATTGATCTGAAATCGCATCACCATCAGCATATGAACACACCTGACATAACTGTGAAGGCCGATTGTCACTTTCACAAATCGTATGCTGTATATTCGCATTTTTATGGTGTATCTATATCTATTTAGCCTACAGTACCTTTTGTGACCACACATGTTAAGGGAGGGGCACTGTTGTTCAGGCCATGCACAATCACACACAAACCCACACACACACACACACACACACACACACACACACACACACACACACACACACACACACACAGGGGGGGGGGGGGGGGTGTGCAGGCAGGTGGGCGGGCGGGGGGGGGGGGGGGGGGGGACCGTATCTCTGTAGCCATTAAACAAAACGGGTTTCTTACATTTAATTGATGCTCCTACATCATGCAAGCACCAGTTAAAGTTACTTTCCATCCCTCATATACTGTGTGCACAGTGCACATCCCATAACCCACACACTGCACATCATTTTGGAGCTCATATCTTTGAACGGGTAAGGGCTAGTTTATATAATCCAGTCAACAGTACCCTGAATGACAACAGTTCCTGCAGCCTGGGCAGTGGTCTATGTCCAGGCCGTTCAGTGCTGAAAAAGGTCAGTGTTAAATCATAGCCCCACCCAGGCGGTTTTCACTAATGTAATAATCCACACCAGGACTACTACAAACTCTGTGCTGCTGCTGCTCTAGTTACTGGAGCTGGTGAGAAGGGAAAACTCTCAGGCCTAGTACCACTTGGCTCTGCCAAGAGCCACGGCATGTGAAAACCGAAAACCCAAAGGGCGATCATTTGTCATGGGCAGTTCGCACGTCTGGAATGTCTCAGTTTGTACACTCGGAATATCAGACAAGATGTGTGGTGTTCCTGCAGATCAGGGCCGCCTGTGTGTCCAACGATCAAAGTCGGCGTTGCTGGTGTAACACCGTTCTCACACAGCTGTGTCTTCCCCACGGTTGCACTTGGGCTGCGGGTGCTAGACCTCACGGTGGAAGTGACTGTAAATAAATGGTTTTGTCACTGTGTTCACACATTCCTCCAGCCATACTACTTGGCGTGCATGTCGCCTGGAGTCTACCGTCCTCACAGTTCACTAGACATCACATGCCCATGCAGGCCAGCTGGGAAATTGGAAGTGTTGTGGAGAAGAAATGTATAACCTTAGAATAGATGAACTTGGACACAAATGGTAATCGTTGGCATTGTGCTCTTATTTGTGTTCATTATCGAAACCCATGGGAAATCGTAATACATTCAAAACTAGAAGACCTGTACAGTCAACTAACTAATTAATTAATATATCAGTGCACTGTCACGCTGTGTGTAGATTACAGTATTTTATATCTAAGGATGGAGAAAAGATAATAAGGGGCAGAGGGGTTGGTTGTAGAGAGACAGACTGGAAGAAACACTGGAGCTCAGAAGCTGTCTTGGTGTCAGTCAGTCTTCCCTTGAGGAAGAAAACCTCCTCAGTAAATATTTCAAGTAAATGAAATGATATACAGGTATAGGGGCAGTTCTTCCCTCACAGATTGCAATTTGGTTAAAATATTTTAAAAACATATAGCCTGTTGTGTTATGACTATACGATTCAACCAATATGCCAATGAATGTGAGGGAGACATCGACCTTTTTTTGATGAATCACAAACACACAAAAAATAAGACACGGTTTCTGTTGTGTCTGACATCAGTGCCTATTGATACCATTATGCGTTTGATGATGGGGAGGGGGCTGTTCATGAATGAGCATTTGATGGTGGGATTTCACATCATAGGGTTGACCATGTTAGATTGCCATGGTTACTCAAGAGGTTAGAGAGAGCACAGCTTAATGCACTCTGTGTCCGATGTCATGATGGATACGGGTTGTTTGGGTCTGATGTCATGCTGTCACTAGTCAGCATGACACCCACCGTGACCCCTGATTGAATACTTTATTAACAGTTTGCAATAGGTACAGAAGTACAAAGGATAACACAAAAGGCCCTGAGGGCTTGATTCCATTGTCGTCCTGTGACACTATTGCAGCAGTATTATTGCTTATTCGGATGACTCGCTATTATTGTATCCCTAGGACAGTGTTTCTCAAATTACATCAATAACTTGACTAATGCAACTGTTATTCAATAGAAAGCTATGTTTATTTGCCATTATGCTGTTTTATTTTGAACATATGGGCATTGGGACTGGACTTTTGATGTCAATATTTCGTAAGCTAAAGGCTGGAGTCAGGGGAAGGGGTACTTGGCTTCAGAAATCAGTGGGGGGTACTGCAGCCAAAAAGGTTTGAGAACCACTGCCCTAGGACACACATGGGCAACATACTCTCAATCCGGCCCTCAAAGTCCTAAAAAAGAAAAAAGAAAAATACACCCCAAAAATCTACATGTTAAGAGGCAGCATTAAAGGACTACGTCAACACTTTTCAACCTATCTCCATATAATTGGTCCTCAATAATATTCACGATAAAATAGCACAATTCGTTTCTACTCGGTCTGTGTCTCTTAGGAGGGCTGTGGGCAGTTCAGAAACCTGTCTACCAGTGACATCATCGTTTTTGAGCGCTAACCGCTCCTATACGTCTGGCTTAGTGTGTACCGGTAGCCGTAGGTCCCTATGTCCATATGAGTGTCCGTATGAGTGAGACACAGACTGAGTAGATTTATTTTTTATTTTTTATCATGAACATTAGTGAGGAGCAATTATATTATAGGCCTAAGTTGAAAAGTGGTGACGTGTCCTTTAATGGTTTTGAGGGAAAAGTATCTAACTATGTACCATTTTAGTACATGCCTGCATTCAATATTCCATCCATATGTACTCAAATGTTAAATGTTTCTAATGTAACAGTTTGCCTCGAGTCCATATTTATAACATAATGTGAGTGATACAGTACAGCTGTAAAATAATAAATAAAATACAATAAAATAAATAGTTGACCCTATTGGAAAGAAATCCAATAGAATGTGTGGCCCTTAACTTACTTTATGGAAGTCAGTATGGCCCCCTGGGAAAGAAATGCTGCCCACCTCTGCTCTAGGCTAGGATGATAGGGCCGGGGAAAGGGAGTGCTTGTTTTTGTTGTCCCCTGGGTTCTGGGATGGTCGATGCGAGGGTGAGGCCATCGGCTGTGTACTTGTTGGCAAGTACATTTGATGTGAAACATTTGCACACACGCAGTACGATGAGTGCAGTCAACCAAAACGGGGTGTCGAGTGAGTCATTACGAGCGTTCCCATCTCTGAACAAACACTCCCATTCCAGCAACGATTGCTATCGGAACACAGAGGTATTTGACACTTACGCCTCTTTCAACAACAAAAAATATTATAGGCTACTGTAGAACCTCACTGGCTACTTCTGGGTGTACTATGCATCACATCACCAAAGAAAACGGAGAAAAAAGAAAGCCGAAATGCAGAATGCAGGTATACAATATTTAATTTAAATGGATCAACAAATCTAAGTGATCATGAGGTTAACACAAAAGTGCTTGTTTATAGTTGGCCAAAACCTCCTAGCTCTTATAAGGCTAATAGTAGCAATAATATCACAATGTAATTATTTCCAGGATAAACTAATATAGCAAAATAGCTATCAACAAATGCTAGAACGTAACCCCTGGTCAATAGCCATGATGAAACATGGTGACTGTTATTGGTAAGGTTGGTGTTTAGTGGCCAGTGAAGTATTTGCTCTAATATAGGATGGAAGAATAGATAGGCGGCTACACACGACACAGGGTAGGCCTATTTCTATAAGGTATTACAGTATTTTGCCTACATAGTTACGCCATATTGGGAGATTAAAAGTAATAACTGTTTAAATAGCCAGCCCATAGGTATCCACTGTCAGCCTACATAAAAAGTATTTAAAATAATCCTACATGGACTGGAGACGATAAATATGTTTCCAAATGTATGGTGTTTACTCATTCCTTACGTAATTTATTTTATTTATTTATTTTGCCAGAAATTGCCACTTAAATGGTTAGCAGCTGAAATGTTAACAGACCTGACTACAGCAAAGCAGTCGACTGCAGTATTTTCACCAGCGACTACACTCGTCCAGATGAGGGGTGCCCTACTTTAAGCTGCCTGCAGCCTGACCTGGCCTATACACATCCATGCCGTGTTATTCAGGCACATGCACACATAGACATCAAAGGGGGCTCGAGCCCCTGCCCTTTTATCATCTGTAAAAAGTGCCCTCTCTCCAGACCATGAATGCAGTTACCTGAAGGCAGCATTCAAGAGAATTGCTTTGTCCAAACTCTCCTGAACTTGAATGCAGCATCTTATGTTGAAATAAAATAATTTGTAAAAATCAAGCATCGAAAATAGCCGAGGTAGGCTAGCATCGAAAATAGCCGAGGTAGGCTATTTTCGATGTTTTCACCAAAAGGCCCTTTTGGAAATGTCAGCCTCTGCATCTCTAACATTCTCTGCACGTCCCTGGTGTTATTGTCTGTGCCAGGCGGAAAGGCATGGCCGAGGCTATGTTTTGCCCCCTGTCCGTTCGTTTGTGTGTGTGTCTGTCCGTCCGTCCATCCGTCTGTCTGTTACCAGATAATCTCCGGCACTGTTGGCCTGGTTGCTGCCAAACTATGCACACACAATCCCTGGATGGCAATTCAGAAACTCTGCCCTGCATGTTTCACATCTGCCTTCTATAGTGGATAGTTTTTAAATCAGTACACAGTATCTATATAGTCATGTCATGTGATCAAGACGGATCTGTCGTATATTTCATATTCCATCCTAATTGGCTAACATTGGCTTCCAAAGTTTGCAGGATTGGTCCGCTTTGACAAAATGCCTCATGAACGCAGCTTGCGGTTTCCGTGAAATTTTGCAAACACATTCCTGGTAGGTTGAGGAACAAATGCCACCCTTTTCACATTGGCCTGTTATAGCGCCACCAGGAGGCAACAATAACCTACCTGACCTGGCGGAGACCTGTGCTCAGAAAAGCACTGTTTTTAGTTACAAACTGTACTGGAGCTCTAAGTCAAACCGACCCATAGACCTGCCCTGCTACCTGACTATGTCTGGCTTCCTGGCAGCAAGGGCCAGGAAAAAGGGGTTCAAATACCTTCTGAGGGTTAAGGTTAGGGTTAGGCGTAGTTGCAAAAATGCAGGGAAGAAGAAGAAGATGGACCCAAGGAAGAACAAGGATGCCTGCCCAGAGCCGACCATCCCTAACTGATACCCAACCTATGGGGCTGTTAAGTCTGACATCATTTTGTAGGCAGAGGAGAACTTTTGCCCCGCAAAAAAGCGAAACTTTTTACTATTTTGGACAGACATCTTGGACAATATACTGTAATGTCCAGGACTGGTCATGCTTCACCTTTCAATGTCAATTGCACCTTTATAGTTTATTATTATTATCATCATCAATTTCTTTCCGCAGATTACTCAGCTATGTAGTGGGCTATTTGAGACTAAAAGGCTCACACAAGAAAGGAGAAAAATGAGCCTATACATACAGCCATACTCTTAATGAATTATTGTGAAGATGAAAAAAGACAGCAGAAAAAGAAAACACTTTGGATTTCCTCTTGGCTGCGCTGACGTTACAAGGATGTTTAACTTGTGCAGAGGGAGGTGAACTAGACAGACCTACATACTACACACCAGGCCCTGGGGAGGGGGGGGAGAGAGAGAGAGAGAGAGAGAGAGAGAGAGAGAGAGAGAGAGAGAGAGAGAGAGAGAGAGGGAATAAGTGTAATTAATCACACTACAGTGGGCCAGGTCTGGGGGGGAGGTGGGCTTGAGTTTGGGGTCTGGTTGCTGGTCCCGAGAGAGAGGCCAGTGGAACAGGAATGTTGTATATGGGTGGTCAATTAGTTTACAGAGTTCAGCTGTGACAGAGGCAGCTCTCCCCAGCCCCAGCCCCAGAGTCCCTCCCCATCACCCCGACCAAACCACATCATATCAGGACCCAAACCGCATGCCGTGATCTAAGGCATTCCCCCGGCTGGAGCATAAAGAAGCCCACTCCATTTAGCCCGACCTAAATCAACAGCTTTTACTGTGGTTACACTGGATTCCCTTACATCCATGGTTTTTAGTCCTTTTCAATTTTCCATCCCTTCACTGTACTTCTGAAAGCCAGACCTCCAAGAATGTGTCACTTTACAAGCCTCTCGCTTCCCTGGGATTACTGCAACCTACGCATCCTGTCCCATTTGACTAAATACACCTTTCCAGAGAGTCCAGTTCAACTACCACTGACACAATATTATAAGTAATGGTTGTTACCAGGAACTGGACAAGCCATATCAACTGACTGAAAATTAAAAATGTACAGTATGATTTCCCTCATACGCGGGTCTATGGTCTGGAGCCAGGCAATCATACTCTTGCTCTTCTCCTTCACCGTTCTGGTTGAGAATTGAGTCATACATACTGAATGATTGTCTATGCTTCCCTAGCATAGATATCCCTTTAGTGCATCAAATCTTAAAAGGCCGATGTTGACGAAGCTGCCAATAATGTGGTTTCACAGCCAGACACAGGTGTGAATGGCCTCCTACTCTATAACTGTAGTGGATGACTGACTGTACACATACTGTATACGTATAAAAACAGACACACAAATAAATATGGATATGCACACACGCACACGCACACGCATACACACGCACGCACGCACGCACGCACGCACGCACTCACACACACACACACACACACACATGCACACACACACACACACACACACATACACACACACACACACACACACACACACACACACACACAAAGTGTTGATAGACACAGGCCACTCTGTAGGCCAAACCACATAATCTGATCATTAGGACTATGATCAATCATCTCCTTTGATTCAATGACAGCTAGTGCCCAGTGGGATTAAGCAGATGATTGATTTAGTGTGAAAGGTTCCAATGTATAAATTCTCTAAGGTCTTCAATCTCTGATGTCTTACAGAGGTACAGTAGGTACACCAGGCCATAACTTTTTGTTTTTACATAAAACCTGAGAGTGAAAGCAACGCTCCCCCTTTCGATACAATAGATCACATTACATTGTGTGAAATATGGACACATTTGTTTTTTCTTCGGTGCACAGCATGCAGGGATTTGAATGTCTACAGTGCTATTTATATACTATTATGAAGGCTACATTTATGCATCTATATAAGCAAGCGTTACCATATAAACATCCAACCATTCATCGGCTAAAAGGTATGCAGGCAGATCTTTGCAGCTCTGTGTACGTGCGGGAGATGGAAGTGATTGCTGTAAATGCGCTCCAGTGTGTTTGTCCCACTGTGCGAGTTGTGTGCGTGCCAATTTGCATGCATATGTGTGTGGGAGGCCAGACAGGAAAGGTAAAGGTTGAGGTAGTTCCTTGGAAACAAAAGGCTCCGGCATCTCCATGCAAGCCCTTTCCTTTCCGAGGCGCCCGGGGCTTCTCTCCCAACATCACTGCACTGCTTAAGGGGGAACATCCTGGAGCCATGGCCTCCACCTCCCCTCCATATTCTATACATAGGCTGGCCTATAGTGGATGACAGTCATATTGGCCTCCAATAGAATGTTTCATTACTCAAAAACAACACTGGCTGAGAGAAAGAGCCTTTCTCTCAGCCTGGCCCTCTGGCTCTGGAGCCACATGACCTGCAGCAGTGACTGTGATCTGGCTTTCCTCAACTGTGATTGCTGGGAACCTACAATTCCCAAGTGGCGCGCCTACCCCCATTGACTTCACAAACCCTTCCCTGCTTTCTCACAATCTTATCTCGCCAGGGCCTCTCTTGCGGTTTACCGCATCGTCATACTCTTTCCTTCTCTCCTTCTCCATCTTTCGTTCAGTCCTTTTCATTTCCCTCATACTCTTGCTCTTCTCCTTCACCGTTCTGGTTGAAAATTGAGTCATAACTTCCTGATGGCGCTGTTCAAAGGTCAGCCCCCCCCCCCCTACTCCCCTCCCTCCCTTTTCCTCTCCTCTCCCTTTTGTGAGGCCCCTCTTCCAACACGCCCCACACCGCATTCCACAGACAGTGGGAGCACCTTCAGTCTCTCCACCCAGCAGGCCCAGACCACCACTTGCAGCGGCAGGCAGGGAGAGCAACCGAACCCCAACCTCAGCTGCCACCAGGCCTCAGCGCCGGGCCCCGGGCCCTGCAGAGGAGAGCTGTGATTGGGAGAAAATACAGAGCAGCAGCAACACGGCTTCTGTGATGACAAGGAGAAAGCAACTGCGGGCTATGAAGGAGCAGAGTGATATCTGTAGCGCATTAGCCCCCTTCATGCTGCTGAAACCAGCTCTAAGTTAAGCCCCCTCCCGCCACTACGGGGGCCTCTCATGTCTGCGCTGGGAGGCTGGCAGCTGTGTTACTGGGGCACAGGCCCCTGAGTACCTTTCCCCTGACCCCCAAAGCCTGAAGGTCTCCCCTTTACTGACAGACAGCTCCAGTTTCAGCCTCCCAAGGCTCCTGGGTGCTCTGCTCTTCAAACATTAACATTCTATGATGGGGGGTCGCATACCACATCAAGGCACATTTGATATCCTGACTTAAGCCTAATTTATACTTCATCACAGGACTGCGTTGCTTACCAGAAATAACAGATTTTCGACTTGAAAATGTGTCACATTCTTTGGAGGAGCGACGCAGTCATACGTCAAAGTATAAATTGTACTTCGGGCTAGCTTCAGAGCGATCATATCAGACAGGCTGGATATCAGAGCTATATCTGCAGCTCCCATAACTGTTCCCAGACAAGCACTGTGGGGTTTTATCTGTGGGTACTGTTGTTTTTCCACCTTAGGCACAGAGAACATACCGGTATCTCCACCAAGACAGATTGCATGCAGAGACAAAAGATGATGAGAGCAGAGCGGACCATGGATCAGTAGAAAACTGGAATCCGGCATAAATTGAATGACATCATGTTAGCTGACATCGTTGTGCATAGAAACAGGTATGTCTATTCACATACAGGAAGGCCACAAGGGGCCTAAGGGCAAGTAGGCAGTATCCTAAACTCATTAAGCAAAGGATAGGGCTATGAATGATCCTGTGTTTATCCTCGTAAGAAACATATATTTTGGTTAGAGGATATTTAGAATAAGGCAAATATACGGACGAAGGGGACGGGAACACATACAGTACATCTCACAAAGCCTAGATTACTTTTTGCCATTCTACTTTCCATTCTAAAACATTTCTTATAATGAATTGATTGTCTAGTAAGACAATAGAGGGTATCTAGTTCAGGAAATTTGAGGAGCTTAACATGTTACAGCAGCCTTTGTTCATGTGTGTGTGAACACAGACAGGTATGTCTCTGCTCTTGGCCAGGCTCCATTGTTAGTCTCCTGTCGTGCCTGCGTGCTGTGATTATCAATGCACACATCTGGATGGACTTAGTCAAGGAATCCTATAAAGACCCTAATGGGCTCTTCTAACATTTTCTGAAGACTGATTAAGAGCCGCTTCAGATCTGGTTCACATCAATGAGTTCCATCTGTGATTTATTTGAGTTTTCACTGAATTCGTTATCTACTTTACTCGCTGCCTTTTTAATATTAGTGACAGTGGTGGTGGTGGTGGTGGTAGTGGTGGGGGAAGGATCTTTTTAGCGTACACAGCCACCGTAGCATGTTTGCTTTCGGGGGTTAATTTGGACAATTGGACAGACAAGCAATGGGCCAGTCCACTTGATGGAGAAAGAAGTGTACATGCAGATCATACAAGTGTTCTCCTGTTGTGCTGTGTAAGTGATGCCAGGTTCCAAGTAATTCAAAACATGTTTGGGTGAAACTGCATGAAAGGGACCTGAATGTCTGTCTAATACATTCAACTTTCATTTTGCTTTAAAACACGGGTACTTGTTTTGAAATCCATTGGTACCATAATGCTTCGGCCGGCACATAAAAAGTGTGTGTGTGTGCGTGTGCGTGCGTGCGTGCGTGCGTGTGTGTGTGTGTGTGTGTGTGTGTGTGTGTGTGTGTGTGTGTGTGCGTGCGTGCGTGCGTGCGAGTGCGCAGTGTGCATGTGTGTGCGTGTGAGTGTGTGTGTGTGTGTGTGTGTGTGTGTGTGTGTGTGTGTTTTTCACTTAAATTGTAAAAAGTAGCAGCTACTATTTGTTAAATCATAGCCAGCATACTGTCTGTTGAAATAGCGAGCCGGCCTTCCTTAGGGCCTATTTGTCTTCCAATAGAGTGACCTTTATGTTTTATGGGGGAGACTAACACCATGAACTACATTTGTTACAAATTAGACTTCCCAGTGCCATAAAGTTGACACCTGCCACTTCAAACCTCTTGGAGGGGAGGAGAGAGCATTGGGAACTGGCTAGAAACAAAGATTAGCTTAACTAATGCACTAATTCAGTGTTGTATAAAAGTGTAGAAAGCATGTATTTTTTTGCATGTATTTTTTGTCTACGTACTTAATGAGTCCCGTCCCACCCGGCTTGATTACTTTAATTGTCTTCATTTAAAGCCCTTAATAAACTCGAGCCCATTGAAGGACCCAATTCTGCTGGGGCCGAGTGCACAACAGATAATTACAACAGACTATAAATAGGTAATTATAAAGCAAGAAATCACAGCATAAATAATACGAAACACTAAACAGACACATGACAATACACAGAAGTCTCTGGCCATGGCCTAAAACTGACAGACAGACAGACAGACAGACAGACAGACAGACAGACAGACAGACAGACAGACAGACATATAGACAGACAGACAGACAGACAGACAGACAGACAGACAGACAGACAGACAGACAGACAGACAGACAGACAGACAGACAGACAGATAGATAGATAGATAGATAGATAGATAGATAGGTGGATGGGTGGATGGATGGATGGACCCTCGATGACCATACATGAAAGCTAAATAGCATTTGTAGTTTATACATAACGTTTTTTTGCTGATTAATAGGTGCTTGGTCTAACTACGTTATTTTTTCTAGATTGTTATTTCTATGCAATTGATGTATTGATGTTGATGTATTGATGTATTTATTACCTTAGGTCTTTCCCAACTCAGCATCTTTAATGAGGCACACTGAAGATGCCCAGTCATGCCACAAGATGTCGCCAAAACAAAAGGTAGAAATCAGCCTGGTGGTTTTCAGTGGGTCCAGGTCCAGGGAGTCTCTTCATCATATCATATCAAGCAGTAAGCACAATTGACAAACACTAGTATTATGTATAATAACAAAATAGCACCACTATCTCTAGTATTATAGTATAGTATTATAGTTCAAAATATGACATTAGCAATATTTCAGAGCCCCCCTGAGAAAATCTTCGATTTTTGCCTGATATGGTAGGCCTGTGACTGTGTAAATGCACATTTTTACTCTCTTCTCCTGTGTGTAAGGACGTAAGGTGCCTTATTTGCCTTTAATAGCAAAGTAGACATTACTAGTTTTCAGCTATTAATATTATATCCTATAATTACTTCAAAAGGCATTTGGGGTTAAAAGTAATGCATCGTATAAGCCAACATGAACAAAATACACGAGGGGGTCTGCAGAGGGCGTGCGCAATGTTCTCCGGTCTAGAGATGGGATTTATGGCTCTTTGAAGCAAGCCGGATCTCTGGGATCCGTTCCTTTCAAAGAGCCGTTCAAAAGACTCATTTTAGTTAGACTACTAGTTGCTTTTTAGGAGATTTTGATTAGAATTACAAATCAATTCAACCCTATATACATCTCTGCCATTTGAAAATAGGCGATCTACAAGCTCACAATGCGTCGCGTTATTTCAAAGCTTGTAGATCGTCTATTTTCAAATTATTTTTTCTACATTTTGTTCATTGGAAAACCTGTGAAATGTGACATTCTTGCATACTAGATTTTTATTGGTATCCGACATTTTGATACAAATACTTTTGTACTTTTACTCAACGAACATTTTACTTTTACTTGTAACAGTATTTCTACATTGAAGTATTGATACTTTTGACTCCCCTCTGGCCCTCATCAAAAAAGGAACTGCTCCCTACTGCGAACCGGATCCCATCGTTCATTTCAAAGAGCCGTTCAAAAGACTCGATCCGTCCGCGAACGTCCCATCTGTACTCCGGTCGGATCGGAAGTCGGAAACACGTGACTAGCTGGCAGCAAAACATTGGTACCACAAGTGGTTATCAGTTTAGCATCTGCTACTGAAAACAAATGCTTATAAGCACCAGTCGAGAGTAGCATATCATTTATTGCAACCATATCAACGTACACATTGATATGTTACGGTACCCATAAATATAAACCGAGATAGCAAGTGAAGGCTATCATTTACCTATTTTGCTTTTCATGTATTTTGCGAATGAAGCTACCATAGATAGGTTGGTTCCTTAGCATCAGCACCCGGCGTGTACACATGTAACGTTGTCATCTTCATGTGTGCTTATACAGGGAGCTCATAGCGATTAATTTCATTATATTTTTTCGCCTTCGGTATATTATCGAGGAATGGTCTGGCCGTGACTCTACCTTGTAAACATGCACAGTCGTCTTCAGGAGCTGAGGAAAGAAGAGGAAACGCTTCTCAAAATCAAAGTGATGCTACAGGACCAGCTGAACAGACTGAAGGCGAGTTGGGTGGTTGATGATTTTGAGTTAAGAGCTGGCTTTTGTCTGATCCAGTGGTGCAATATAAAAAATATTCTGTTACAAGTGAAAGTCCGCAATTCAAAATGTACTTGAGTAAAATTAGCAAAGTAGTATTAATTTGGCATCAAAATGTACTTAATGTAGGCTACCAAACGTAAAAGTACTCATAATGCAGAATTTCAAGTTGTCAAATGTATAAAAAATCTTTTAAAAATCAAACCTCGGTTCGAAGTGAAGCGGTGAACTTTTATTTTAGTCTAGAGCTATGAAATCTGTGTTCTAGATCTATACATTCTGTGTTCTAGGTCTATACATTCTACTTTCTATGTGCTTTAGTTCTATATTTTTATGAATTCTGAATGAATGATTGTTTTTATATGGAGGGCCAAATTGTCATGATGTGAAGCTTGACCAATCCTCAAGTCTGGACGCACGATACACACAAAGCCACTCCTTGGAAGAGGCTTTCACCGCTTCAAAATAACAGATCTACAAGCTCGATGCAACGCATTGTGAGCTTTTAGATCGGCTATTTTAAATTGTCCAAAATGAAATGGTTAATATGTATGTTGTTGTGCAATAATAATAAAAATCTACTAGTAACTAATGTTTTCAAATGATTGTAGTGGAGTAAAAGTACAATAGGCTATTTGCCTCTGAGTCTGAGATTTAGTGGAGTAGAAGTAAAAGTATTGGAAATACTCAAGTAAAGTACAAATACCTCAAAATTGTACATACTTGAATAAATGTACACGTTTACACCACTGTGAGTAAGGGTCGTTTCACACTCTAATAAGGAACCTAACTAATTTCGGTTCGGGAAGGCTCCCCGAACCGAAATTAGTTAGGCTCACTATTAGAGTGTGAATCGACCCTTAAGGCTCTTTTCCACCGGCAGCGATAACGATGACGATAACGATTTAAAAAAGTGGGTTTTCAATTGAAGTGGATCGGCAGCATCCACCCAACACCGATAAAGACAACGATAGCCGACAACTACATCGTTAGGATCAACAACGATGTGGTTAAGATCACAGTGATATGGAACTGGGTCTCTGACAAACAGATCGAGGTGCGCTCATGCGCGAGCGGCTGTTAATTGGCGCCTCTTCACATTGATGTCCGATAACTTTATCGGACATCAATGTGAAGGCATAATTATCGCTGTGATATTTTATGGCTATCGTCATCGTTATCGCTGCCGGTGGAAAAGGGCCTTTAGTCTGATCTTTTCTGTGCCTCATATGACTAAATGTTTCGCTCTTCACTTGTGTTTCAGTTCGAAGAAGGTGCCTTGAAATCAATCATTAACGCTCAAGCAGATGAAGGTGCCTCTCAGCCCTCTTCCCCAGAAACAGAGGTATAAATAAAGATTAGTGTAAATTGAATACTTTTCACGTTTTTAAAGATGACATTTTAGTGAAGTCAGAATCCACCTACGCTATGTGATAGTGTTGGCACTTGTGCACGAAGGCTGGATGTTTATTTCTCTTGCCAATTTCAATAGGGAACAGAGTGAGTGAAATTCTAATAGTTAACACCAGTAAGACGCCTCAGGGCGACAAGCGATTTAGGGCAAGGTCGCGCCATGTCTTGGTCATCTGGCCAGTGATGTATATCGGACTAGTTAGCCATATATGGAGACCCCTGGTACCCATATATGAAGATCCATTTACTGTATATAGAGATATGCTGTGCCTGTGAGACCCCAAACATGCTTACTCAGTTATTCATTATGTGAAAGTGCTATGACGTCTGACATCATACATACAATCCCTTTTATGCCCATATATGGAGATCTCTGTCTGTAGAACCAGCCACACATATATGGGCTGTCTTGGCCATTTGTCTTGGCCATATATGGATTTGTTAGTGTGGTATGTGGCCTCCATATGAAGTCCTGATTGATGACATCAGGGATCTCCATATATGGGCATAAAAGGGATTCTGATGTCAGAGCGTCAAACCCATAGACCGTAAAAAACCTGACACGTCCGGAGACAAGATGTGCCGTTTCTCATTTCTAAACTGCGACCTATGGTCGCAATAATTGTGTAGATTAAATCATTGTTTAATGGCTGATTAATTGATGTGTTTGTGGACGTGGTTTCATTATTTCACAGGAGGTTCGTGTAAGTCTGGACAATGAAAGTGAGATCAACCAGACCAAACTACTGCTGAGTGCCCCCACAGATTACGATATGGAAGAGGAGGAGGAGGAGGAGGAGGATGATGAGGGCGATGAAGAAGAAGATGACGTAGAGTTGCCTGGCGGGTATGATGACGAAGAAGATGGAGATGAAGATGATTACTGAGACTTTTTGACATTTGCACCAACAAAGAACCACGCATTAACAGACTGTTCTTTTCTCGTTGATTTATTTTGTATGTCACTTAAGAGGTTTAATTTATTCAGGTGGAAGTGATAGCAGTTCCATATGATAAGCTGATGGTAAGTGAAATTGATATACCAGTGGTCCATTATCTGTCATGGAGGACCATGTTCATTACACTATTCATTCATCTCATTGCACCAGCTGATTTCAACCCATTTAGGCCCGAACACATTATTACGCAATATTTTATGCTTTAAATTTTAAAAAATAGCAGATATACAAGCTCACAGCGCGGCACCGAGTGCCGCGCTGCGAGCTTGTAAATCTGCTATTTTTGAAAAATCTTGAAAATTTGTGCAAATCTTTGAATATTTTGACCCGATTCTATAAGTGTCTTCTAAATCCTTCTACGTCCTTCTATTTTTTTTCTCCAAAAATAGCAGATCCCTGCGCTGTGAGCTTGTATATCTGCTATTTTTCAATAGTTAAAGCATTCAATAATTCTAGGCCTAAACACAGTGCCACCCAGAGAATGGGTGAAATCAGCTGATATAGTGTCGGAATGAGAGTCTCAATATGCTGGGACCTCCATGGTATGTAAGTGTATACCACCCATATAGATGGTAACTGTCACAGTGTGATGAAGTACGTAGGTGGTAGTAGTGTTTTTCTCCTTTGCAGAAGTCGAGGCGTGTCATCGGTCTGATAAATACCACGTGGTAGAATTGATGTGCCCATTTTCCTGTTATTAATATATAGTGTCTCTCACTGGTATGCCATAAGACAGTGTTATGCAGTGCTTGTAGCCTGTTCTTGATTCTGACAAATAGGATTTTTTTAACGGCAAAGATGCGTCTCTGAGCATGAATGTGTCTCCGAGCATGAAAATGTATGGCAGGGCCATATATACGAAAGCAGGGAATCTGCCTTATGTAATTAGTGGTATTCATAAGCACAAAATAAAATGTTTTACCTTGGGTTGAGTTGATTCTTATAATGTATAGTCTATAATAGATTATAATCGTATATTATATAAAACTATTACATTAAATAGTGAAAATGGCGTGAGCCTGTGGATCTTGTATTTTGATTGCTTTTGTACAATGTGCTTCTATGATAAAGTAGACCATTCAATTCATGAAAAAAGTAAAAGAAAAAATATTTATATTTCAACTTAAAGTTATACCATGTAACTTTTTTTATAAAACAAATCTTAAAATTGTCCTAACTGTTAAATCGCTAAAGTTTTAGAACCCCCACTCTGTTATTTTCAGCTTCTGAAGCCTTCTCTTTATATGTTTTCTATGAGTTGTGAGGGGGGGAGAATTTCCCGGCAAAATGATGTCATCTCCCACATGATACACTACCGGCCAATCACAGCGCCGATCATACACCACCGGCCAATCACAGCGAGTCTTGCTGTCTCTAAAGGAAGTAGCTTCCCTCAGCAAATGTGTTTACATTGGTGAAGGAATCTTGCTTGCTACTCCCTCAATTCTGGTCTAAAAATGATGGGAGACGGCTCTACGGAATCGTATCGGCAAGGCGGAGGTGCTCGCGACGGCCGTGGTGGTCCGGCGACTCCGGCCGAAAAAAGCAATACCGCTACTGACCACTAGTTGAGCAGCTTCCACAGTACAGCTTTAAGTTGAAATATGGAGATGAAAGTTTTCTGCCCAACAGCAACGATATATGACGTGATGTATCATATCGTCACTGTTGGGTTGAAACCTTGTATGTCCAAAACCTTTTCAGAAAATGGATCCAATGTATAGTTATTAATTAGTCAGCTCTTGTTAATTCTTGTCATGTCATTGGTTAAATATTTATAAAACCCACAGACAGACTTATCCAATTGATTGATTGATTGAAGAATTTATTAGAAGTTTGCAATAGAAAAAAGTACAGTTTCATGACAGTACAAATCACTGGTACAAGGTCAACTAAAAGGAGATCCTAGAAAGCCGAGGCTTATTTCCACAGGAACCACACTTTAAGTATCTCATATAACATTGAAAGACAGACGGATAGAACATAGTACTTAACGTATATACAACATAAACAGTAAAAACATGGAGATAAGAGGTTTCTCTCTGACAGTGACATTAAATGAGATCAAAATACTGTACATAATCAACAAATATTTGTTTTACTTAGGAAAATTAAAATGTGGTTATGTTTTAAATAATTGCCGATTCTGTCGTTAAAATGGTGCCAATAATTCTGGAGGAGACTGAATGAAAATATCTGAGATGTTGCGCAGCATTTACAATACATAAATGACACACCACATGGGGCAAGCAGACTTCCACAGATCTACTTAAATAATCGGTGTTGTACTTGTGTCATATTCCTCCCCTAACATGGCCTAATAGCCACCACGTTTTGCAAATGCATAATGCAGTGCAAACACTTTCCACCAGCAAACCGTTCAGCATTTTCTAAACAGCCAAAACAATGCAGAGAGCCTCACAATGAGATTTGCTTTTGTATGGAGAGCAGAGACAGCTCTGTTGGAAGGGTGGTGCTGGAGGTGATGTACAATAGAGATTCCACCAATTGATATATGCAGCTTTCCACATTGTACTGAGGTTCACCCAGGGACTTCAGTGTACACTTTGGACTCCTGCTCGTCAACACCTCATAAGGCACACAGGTAACTGGGTAACAACTCTTCTTGATGACTTATTCACTATGGCTGCAAAGAAATTGTATTCATTGTGTGATTGGTATACAGTATTGTAGGTGGAAATAATTATTTCTTTTGGTCACATACTGTAGGGATGCTTCTAGAGTTTGCATGTATAGGTTAGTGGATGTTTGCCTTTTGGTAATATATTCTTTTCGAGATCT
Source organism: Nannobrachium achirus (assembly GCF_963921795.1). Lineage (NCBI taxonomy): Eukaryota > Metazoa > Chordata > Actinopteri > Myctophiformes > Myctophidae > Nannobrachium > Nannobrachium achirus. The sequence continues at coordinate 17,796,542 of NC_137820.1, forward strand.
GACACAAAACAGACAAAATGTTTAGTTAAGAGAGAAAAGGGTACATCACATGAATGAAGTTCCATTTTCTGCCCTTTTGCTGCTAAGTGATTGAGTGGCTTTACGATTGTTACTGAGACAAGTGGCACTGCGCTGTTTTGTCAATTTAATTACTATATATATATATATATATATATATATATATATATATATATACATACATAAATTATACTCATTTTTTTTTTAAAGATATGTTTTTGGGCTTTTTATGCCTTTATTTGATAGGATAGTAGACTGACAGGAAATGGGGAGAGAGATGGGGAATGGCATGTGGCAAAGGTCGTCCGGATCGGGAATCGAACCGGCGACGCCAGCAGGCATCATAGCCTAGTATGTGGTATGCGCCTTGACCACTAGGCCAGTGGGCACCCCGTACATTATACTCATTTAACCACAATTTGGCACCCTTTCAATTGGTTTCTGATGAATGGCCTCAAACTACTTGAGCTCTGCTAAAGAATTATTCTAAAATGTATCTAATTCATTCTACAATTTTGTCTCTATTGTTTTTTTTACAATTATACACATTTTAATTGAATTGACACATATATGCTTACATACAGTATATATTTGCCAGACCCATGAAATGGGTAGGCCTACATAAGCAAATGTCGGTCTGTCCGGGTTTTCTATATAAAGGGTATATATGATGATGACATGATGATGACATGCCTACAAAAGGCATGATGTCATAAATGATGATGACAGACAGGGGGTCTGGCACAACCAGGTTGACCTGGTCTAGTTTAAATATATGAAATATGACGTTATATAAGGTTTTGCTTCCCAAAGTAGAAGATTATTTTAATTTTGAAATTATACTCATGGATTTGTGCTTCATACCTGAAATCATTTGCATTTAAATTCATATTTGTTGAACATAGAGAATAGATCATCAGGTGCCAATGGTTATTCAACAGATGAGGCTATTGTTCGTAACTTAATTTCAGACTAATCCCATCCGAGTAGCTCAGTGTACTGTTGTGCTTAATTTATACTCAGTCGTACGATGGTGTTGCGCAACTAAGTATAAATCAGACTTTATTCTTCCATTGTTTCTGTGCTAGTATACAATAAACATATCGGCTTCTCCAACATTAACTTTGCTTACAGAAGTGAAACCGTACTTTGTAAAGGATCTGTCCACCTCAGCAAAATTAACTCACAGTCCATTGAGTCTGAATAGGAGCATTTAGCTCTGCATTATGAACATGAGCCCCACTGTATAGTCCACTACGCTAGATGCTTCCAGACTGTTTGATGGCAGTTCAGCCAGATTTCGAAATAATTTCACATTTTTTTAAGCAAGAGAGAGAGAGAAAGGGAGGAAGTGTGTGTGTGTGTGTGTGTGTGTGTGTGTGTGTGTGTGTGTGTGTGTGTGTGTGTGTGTGTGTGTGTGTGTGTGTGTACACCTAAGTACATGTCTGTGTGACTATACATGAACTAGTTCATAAAGGTAGTTCAACTTCCGATATAATATTTGAGTCTGTGCATGTACAGTAAGAGCATGTGCCTGCCCTTGACTATGCACTCTTGAAAATATCGTTGATATGTTTTTGTCCCAGGCCAGGCTTGTTATATAGGCCATTATACGGTGCAGTTGTGGTGTAGAGGTGATGCTGAGCGGTGTTTTCCTCTGTATGTAAAGGTCAGTGAGTTACTGGAGAACGACACAGTGACTGTGCTGCAAGCTCAGGAGTACCATGCTGCCCCGCTGTGCGGCCACGGTGTGCCATGTGCTTGTGTTGGTGCTGTGTCTGTCTGCGGCTGAGGACTTCGACTGGACAAAGAACGACAGAGGCTCCTTCTATTATGGCACTTTTCCAACTGGTATGAGCACTCTGAAAAGTTCTGAGCAAGTGAGGTGCTTGTTGTGTTTATTGGCATGAATGATGATATTTTAGATGCATGTTATATTTTGGGCTGATCTCCTATAGTGGCTTCAACACCTGGTCTTCAGGTGACACTTGGTTTTCTATCCTATTTTGGTAGTTAACCACTTAAGCCTTTGTTGGGTGGGTCAAAGTCCCTGTTTTGCAAGTCTCAAGTCTTTGCTCTCAAGTCCCAAGTCAACACAGTCAAGTCCAAGTCCTAAACCTTTTGCTTTGAGTCCCAAACAAGTCATAATTGTTTGTTTTGAGTCCCAAATAAGTCAGAATGCCAATTAATAATACAGTATGTAAAGATTTACATAAATCATGTGTATTCTTCACAATTTGTATTCATTTTTAAACAAGGTTTCTTCCAGCCCAACAGAACGTAGTGCTGATACGGTACGTTTAATTTCCTCTTTGAGGACAGGTTATAACCCAACTATTTTACGTCAAGGTCATAATCTTAATTCCTTAATTCATTTAAAATTTGAATAATTCTTCTATGATTATCAACTCATTTTATGATTATTAGCCTTTGGCGATTGGCTTGGATCATTTTGATGCCCTCTCAGGATGATGTTGCCCTATGTGCTTAGCATGTGCTTAGCAATATGAATATGGTATTAAATGACTTAAAAAGACTTGAAGTCTCAAATCAAGAGAAGGCTCAAATCAAGTCACAAGTCATTGGGGTTGAAATCAGGGCCAGAGTCACTGGCATTCAAGTCCAAGTCAAGTTCAAGTCTTTTTTTATTTGATTAAGCAAGTCCCACTGTCTAAGTCTTCTAACTCTGTTGCTGCTGCTAACAATCGATGCTGATGTTATTAGGATTTTCGTGGGGTGCCGGCAGTTCAGCCTATCAAACAGAAGGAGCCTGGGACAAAGATGGAAAAGGACTGAGCATCTGGGACGTCTTCGCACACAAGAAAGGCAAAATCCAACGGAATGACACTGGAGACTCTTCTTGCGAGGGCTACTACAAACTCAAGGTGCAATGATTAATACACAAACTAAACTGGACATGCACTTTTTACCTCACGTTTTATACCCTGTGTGTACGTATCTGTGTGAGATAGAGAAGAGAGGGTGGGGGCTAAATGAAAGCTTTTGTAAACCACTCTTCTGTGTGTCTGTCTGCTGTATAGGATGACGTGTCTTTGATAAGGGAGCTGAAGCTGAACCATTATCGTTTCTCCATTTCCTGGCCCAGGCTTATTCCCACTGGGATCAAGTGTGAGTGACCGATGACTGACCAAGTCTTTATAGAACACACTGTCACTTACAGTTCTTCATCTATACAGTATACCGGTATAGCTTAATGTTTAAGTGTACTCTACATTGTGACTTCTTTTCCAGCTGACCATGTGAATGAAAAGGGAATTAGGTACTACGATGAGCTGATTGACAATCTGCTGGAGAATAAAATCACTCCCATTGTTACCCTGTACCACTGGGATCTTCCACAGGTGGGCATATACCATAAAGTAAAATAAATATATATATATATATATATATATATATATATATATAATATATTATATATTATGTTTTACATTTTTTTATAAATGTATGGACACTTCTACATACAGTACATTATAGGAAAATGTGTAGAAAAATATTAATGGTAAATGGTGCACACATTCATATAGCACCTATCCAAGGCACTTTACCATGTGCATTACATTCACCCAAACCCAAACATTCACACCAATGGTGGAAGAAACCATGCCAAGGCACCATCCTGCTCATCAGGAGCAGTTAGGGGTGTCAAGACACTTAATAGCCAAGGTTCGAACTTGGAACGTTCCGTTTCCTAGGCAGTCGCTCTAACATCAATGGGCCTATACCCTATACAGTATTTTATGCATTTAAAATACTGTAGGACCTATATGTGTTTTCTGTAAAAAATAACCCTGTAAACCCAGCCTATTTGAATTATACTATGTTATTGCATGATAATGTGTTGTTGGCTGACTATCTCCCTCCCAATTCTTTTTCTAGTTCTTGCAAGAGAAATACGGTGGATGGCAGAATATCAGCATGGTCAATCATTTCAATGACTTTGCTAACCTGTGCTTTGAAAGATTCGGCAACAGAGTGAAGTACTGGATTACCTTCAACAACCCGTGGGTATGTGTACATCACTTTCTCGTTCTGTAACATTTGGACAGAGTTACACACACACACACACACACACACACACACACACGCACACGCTCACGCACACCCACACAGTTAGTATACAGTTATATAAATATATATATACTGTATGTTGTTATATAAATAATTACAAGTATTTTAATGTTCTAATGCAATGACATTCCATTCCACTTCAGTCTGTTGCTGTTGAAGGCTATGAGACTGGAGAGCATGCTCCTGGATTGAAGATGAGAGGAACTGGGGCCTACAGGGCAGCTCATCACATTATCAAGGTAGGACACATGAAATGGATTCTATACCTTAAAAAAAAACATTATTTATTCCAGCTATTAATAATAAAATAAAAATAACTAATTTTAAATTGTAATGTTATATCAAAGTTTTTCTTCTTTTCTTTTCTGAAAAGGCACATGCCAAAGTTTGGCATACATACGATACACAGTGGAGGGGCAAACAAAAAGGTAAAGCAACACAACTGCATTCAGAGAGTAATCATTCCATAGTAGCCTACTGTATTTTCAGCAGTACAATATATGGGTACTTTAAAGAGCTACTGCCTGCTTGTTTGCAGGTCTGGTCGGTATCTCTCTGTCCGGGGACTGGGGAGAGCCAGTGGATCTCAGCAACCAGAAAGACATTGAGGCAGCTGAGAGATACGTCCAATTCTACCTGGGCTGGTTTGCCACACCCATCTTTCATGGAGACTACCCTCAAGTCATGAAAGACTTTATTGGCAAGATATATTGCATGCAGCCCGTCAGAGATTACATCACTGAACAGTGGCATTAGTTATATCGAGAACCTACTGTATCATTAACCATGTGTATTCCTTTGGTGTGTCCAGGAAGAAAGAGTGCTCAGCAGGGCCTCGGGACTTCTCGTCTGCCCACATTCTCTTCCCAAGAAAAGGGCTACATCAAAGGGACCTGTGATTTCCTTGGCATTGGTCATTTTACCACCCGTTACATCACCCAGAAGAACTACCCTTCAGGTCGCAGCGGTAGCAGTTACTTCACAGACCGTGACCTGGCAGAGTTGGTGGACCCGCGTTGGCCAGACCCAGGCTCTGAGTGGCTGTACTCTGTGCCATGGGGATTCAGACGCCTGCTCAACTTTGTCAAGGTAGATTGTGCATGGGGGGCGGTTAGGCAATGTGGGACATCAGGTGATGAAGGGCAAATACGCTTTATGTATTCCTTGTTGTTGCGAAGATACATAGCATAAAGAAAACCATATGATAAAAATTGCAACTTGATGTATGTGATTGAGGGCAGGGATAATCTGATTCCACCCCTCTCCATGTACAACTTTCATTAAGAAAGTGAGCTCTATATAAAGATATACACTTCAACAAAACAAATCAACATCTCTTGTTCTACATGTCTCGATTCTGTCCCTTGATTTGTTTTTATCATTCCCAACCAGTTTCATGAATATTTGATGACTTAACAGTATGTTGTGATTTGTTCCTCTGTGTAGACTCAGTATGGGAACCCAATGATCTACGTGACAGAGAATGGGGTGTCAGAGAAGATGGTGTGCACAGAGCTCTGTGATGACTGGAGAATACATTATTATAAAGACTACATCAATGAGATGCTTAAAGGTGAGTTACCACCAGTTACACTGGTGGTACCCGGAATTTGACACAAATGCAAAGTGTTAACATTTGAATACATTATGAAGAATATTTAAAACAAAGGGCTAAAATGTGAAGTATTTTTTTGTATCAGTTTCTCCAGTTAGACAAAAAAGGTTAATCTTTGTATTTATTTGAATGTAGTTTGCACTGGATGCCCTAACATTTCTCAATGCTTTGTATTTCTAATGTGATACCAAATGTGCATGCCCATTTCTTCAAATACATAATAGAAATCTAATTACAACTAGAAAGATGCAATTGGAAATTGCAAGTGTGGTTGCCATGACTATATTCTGCAGAAAGTTAACAAGTGTAACAAGTCACCACTCCTCAAATGTTTTTCCTTCAATTTCCATTTGCATCTGATTTCCATCAATTTCTAATGGCAGCGGAAAGGTTTATCGAGTGAAAAAAGTTTATCTAGTGAAAAGAAAGTTTCCCCAGAACTACAGTGTGTTGCCCTTCGGGAAACCACACTAATGAGATTGCATGATACATGATAAGAAACATTTGTCATTCTCTCGCATTAATGTTATTTGGCTGTTGAAATGTCATTATCACAGCTATTCTTCCCTCTGCTTCTTCTCAGCCATCAAAGATGGTGTCAATGTGAGAGGCTACACTGCGTGGTCCCTGCTGGACAAGTTTGAGTGGGACGAGGGCTACTCCGAGAGGTTTGGCTTGTTCTACGTGGATTTCAGGGACAAGAGCAAGCCCCGCTACCCAAAGGCCTCTGTTCAGTACTACAAGCGCATCATCAGCTCAAACGGATTCCCCAATCAGAGAGAGGTAAGAGGATGGTAAAGTAGAGTGGATAGTATTCACTCTCTATTTACTTAGTCCGTATTTATTGGAATTAACGTATATCTACACTCACTCACACACATGTACTCACAATGTCTTTTCTGAAATTGAGGACCTTCCATACGTTTTATGAAATAAGCAGAAGTAATGATGAGTATTGCGTAACTTCCTTCTGATTCAACTTTTAAACAAGTGTAAACTGCTTTGAACTCCTCCCAGGTTGAGAACTGGAAAAGGAAGGCCACGGAGGCATGCTCCTCCAGCAACCAGCTCCTAGCTGCAGGTCAGTGCAACTATCTCATCCTTATCCTTGCTCTTCAGCAGGAAAGGTAGATACCTAGCTGGGGTAAACAAATAAAGATTCTGACTCAAAATATTTATAACATATTGATAAATTGATAAATTAATTAAATCAAATCATGGGAATACAATGATCAGTAATAAGTGTTCATGTCCCTTCTTAGAACACAATAGAAAAATTGTGCTATTAGGCAAGGCTGAAAAAAAAGAAGAAAGAAAACAAGATCTCTAACAGGATATTTCTTTGTTTGCCCCTCCAGCTAGAAGAAAGTCCAAGGGACATGCAGAAATGCCAAAGGTTTGGCCTGTGCATGATGAAGTTTAGGAACATAAGGGCTGCATGTCTTTCATTGACCTATCTTGGGTATGGAAGATCCCCCCTTTTTTTTTTGCTTTGCCTTGCCTTTTTTGACTGTTGTGTATTTTAGTTTTTATACTCTTATGTACATTAACGTTGTGCTGCAGCTTTTTCCCGACCCAACAACTTGCTTGTTAGGAATGATGCCTTGCCCATGTAATCATTTCGTAATGTACCTCCATTTTCTTCTATTTAAGGCAATACCTTGCTAAAATAAAGGTTAAAGTAAAGTTTGGCTAGAGATATTCCTATTGAATTAAGTCTTTACTAATTCCTTCTGTATTTTCAAAGAAAATACATTTGTCTCTTTGTTTAACCAATTGGGTAAGAGCTAAGCTTTAAGTCTAACCTTTAAGCTTTTAGACACCAAGACCAGCTTAAGGTCTTGACACGTCTGACATTGGTAGTGTGCCTTAAATTCAGTTCGCCACCTTCAGGCTGTGCTTTTCACCCCTTGCAGCAGCTTTGCCATCACGACTATCAGCATACACGCATTCAAAATACAGTACCATCTGTGGAACGTCTGTGCAATATGTGCATGCAGTTCTCAAAGGGTTAATATGCCTTGGTTCAACAAAAGTATCTTCTCTCTCTTCATTATTAGAGGAACAGCGGAGTTCTGCTGCCAATATTCTAAGACTTATACATGGTAAGAAATCCCTCATGATGATTAATCTGATAAAACAAGTGACTTAATAGTGGTAAAAAAAAAATATATATATATATATATATATATATTGTCACTGTCGGGCAGAAACCTCGTATCTCCAAGTTTCAAATGTAAACCTTTTTTCAGCAAGCAAAGCCCTGCTTCATCATACAAGGCCGTCACACAAAAGTAGTGAAAACAGCCGATCTACAAGCACACAACGCCTCGCTGCGAGGCGTTGTGTGCTTGTAGATCGGCTGTTTTCACAAGTTTAAATCATTTTTAAAATGATATATGCAAAACGAACGGTTTTGGACATACAAGGTTTTCACCCGACAACGACGATATGATTAACCCTTTGAGTGCTGTGCTTGAGCATAATTAGCCTGCTTTATGAGCACAGTGAGTCATACATTACATTACTGTGTTGTTTGTGCGCTTTTCAGACCCCCTGACCAGCCACATGGAGATGGTGACTGAGATAGTCGTCCCCACTGTGTGCACCCTGTGTATTTTGCTCAGTGCCGTCTTTCTCATGTTCCTGCTGAGGAGGAGGAACTAGAAAACAGCTCTCAAAGTGTGCATGTTTACAGTACCACACAAACGTACATCTATATACACACGTGTGCGCTTGCACGCACACTCAAATTGATTTGATGTTTAGTATGAAAACAAATACTTTTACTATTACTCCAGCTGGATGGGTTTGCTGTACAACCAGATATTACGTTTAGCCTTTAACTTATTTCCTCTCCGACTCACACAGAGGGGATCACTACTACATATAGGATTTTACCAGTCATTTTAGAGATGGTCTTACAGTACATGATGTACCTCTAAGTTAACAGATGCAGTTCAATCCAAGTTTTCTTTTTAATGATGAGAATATAATCTATGAAAATAAAGTGTCTTATTAAAACCTGTTTTATATGTATTTATTATTGAAAATGTCAAAATGATGGTGATTGCCATTCAACCACATCGACAAAACACAAAGAGATTAAAACAAACATGATGCTCAGGTTTTTACTTGAGTTTTGGTTTGATTTCAAGCGAAGCTGACAAGGCTACAGGACACCATAGTGCTGAAATAAGCTGGCTCCTCCTCGCGGTCCCCATTCACGGTCCCTTCTTCTTTTTTAATGTCCAGCAGGCAGCTCCCGTTCACTGTCTCATTTGGCATGTCTGAAGAGCAAACAAAATCGGAACAATTACGCCTACCAATTATGCCTTCATTGCATGCATAATCACCATAAAGAACTATGCGGTGCATCAATTTACAAGGAAGCTATATATACCCATTTCAAAGGTTATGTGATCAACCAGAGGTTTGTCGCTGAGCTGAAGGGAGGTCCGCACCTCGCAGGGACCGTGGCCGCTGGAAATCTCCACCCCCCACACCACCGGATGCTCTCTGGAACACACGCACACACACACACTATTTTGAGACATCTGCACATGTGTTCTGAAAATGGTTTCACCCAAGGGCAGGGCAGTGGTTCTGAAACTGGGTCTGGGTCCTTGAGAGGGTTCCAGGAGGTCCCCGGCAAAATTAGATAATATAGCATCAAAATCGATTTAAAGGGATATTTCACTGTCAAAAAAACTTTTGGTCATTTTATCGTCTACTCAGGCTTTTATGAACACCCTGGACAGATTTTAATTTACTTGATTCAATATTTAGATTTTTGATGTAAATGTTATCAGGCCTTCCTCCTGCAGGACGCCTCCCCATACACACCCATTGTAACTTCAAACTCCATTTTAACCATGATAAATTCATCAAAAACACCCATTAGTTTTTCTGGTGACTCATACTAACCTCCTAATACGTGAGCAGGCCGTGTTTTTTCAATAACTTTTTTCATTTATTTGTAATAATTCTTTATTGCATAATTTGGTTTTTCCATTTTCCCAAAGAATTATTAAAAATAAATGAAAAAGGTTGAGCTCCTCATGCTCAATTCAAGTGTATTCAAACCGTTGTATTCTTATTCTTATAGTAGGCCTATAAGAATAAGAATACAACGGTTTGAATACACTTGAATTGAGCATGAGGAGCTCAACCTTTTTCATTTTCAAAGGCAAATAAGAGCAGGTGATTATTCTTATTTATTTTTTGCACATGAGTGGCGATAACCCGCCAGCGGGCCCCACGGTCAACGGGTCGGCCCGCGCATCACTACAAGCCATATTTAAAGGAGCCTCCCTTACTGAGCGAGAGCTCTGATTGGATTAGACAGAGTGATGTAATGATTAGCAGATCTGTGAGTGAGGAGCAGGAAAGGTCCCGACTGACAGCTGATTCATTTTTTTATTTTTTACTGACTATATCTACTGCATAGTACTGTGTTCTATTCGTCTGTCATTCAATGTTATATGAGATACTTCAATGGTTTCCTGTGGAAATAAGCTTAGTCTTTTCTAGGATCTCCTTTTAGTAGACCTTGTACCAGTGAACTGTACCGTCATGAAACTGTACCTTTTCCTATGCAAACTTCTAATAAAGTTTTCAATCAATCAATCGATCAATTTTTCATCTAGTTTACAATTTATTTTATACAGCATCTACTCCTGTAGGGAAAGAGTCATTTTCCTTACTTCTGGTAGAAATGGCCAATGAGGGTTGGTTTGATCTGCAGTTTAAACTCATGCTCTTCATCATATGGACAGGTCTTATAATACTGCAGACATGACCTAGATGGGATGGGGGGGGGGGGGGGGGGAATAAAGTAGTACATGATTTCAGTGTCAGAAGTGACAAGAATAGACTTAATGGATTGATGTATGAGAGCAGCAACGTGTAAGCTGGTCGTACTGTGTCAGGAAGAAGAGGCGGTCATAAGGCAGGCCGAGGAAGGTACTGCAGGTCACCACTATTTCCAGCAGGTGGTGCAATTTCCTCACTCTGATCACCTGTTCCTGCAAGTCAACCTCGGTGCTGAGAAAATAACTCTGAACATGCCATGCACCCACACACAAGCACACACACACACAGAGTTACAAATTGGTCCGTTAAAAATGAATATCAATATCTTAAACTGTATAATGAATTGTATTGAGCTTACCAAGTGGTTTAGAGTGGTCAATTGTTCACCTGGAAATAGGCAAAACAGAAGTGTACTTCACATTACATACTGCAGCCAAAGACGAGCACATATAATAAACACATTATAACATAATTATCAATAATCATAAGCAAAAGGTAAGTATCAGGTAATGTGGATGTGGCAACATAAGAGTTTCTCTCTCTCCTCTGTCACATTTGATGTGCATACCAATAAGGTAGTTAATGTAGTCCTTCCTCATCTTATCCAGACCCATTTCCAGCAGCATGTGGACAGGGGTGACACCAGTCAGAGACACGGGTTCCATCTGCTGTCGGTAGGACTGTAGGATTAGCTTGCTGAGTGAGCTACTGCTGTCCCTGTGAATCTAGAAGGAACAGACATGTGATGTGAAATAGCCACCAGGTAGACTACGGTCCATGGCAATTCCTACATGTTATTCACTCTGATAGTCAAGTCAAGACATTTTCACTGTGGTTTATGGCAGGGGTTTTCAGCCAGCGGTCCGGGAACCACCAGTGGTCCTTGAGGGGGTTCCAGGTGGTCCCCAGCTAAATGATGCAGAGTTGGTAACCAAATGGACCCTTATTGATCTTTAACCCCTACAAGTCCATTTGGTTCCATTTTATGCCTTTCAAAGTTACATTATTCTTAAGCATCTGCAATACTTAAATTTACAAGAATCTACACAATTAGAGAATGTAGAAGAATTGATATTTTGATCAACTTTTGCCTGTTATCTCTCCTAACACATCAATACAGCATGGAAAATCCTATCCAACGATAACAAAATAACCCCAAGTTTTGGGTCTGAGAGGCTACATCTCATCAAATGGACCTTGATATGAAAAGGGATGAAACCACTGGTTTATGGTAATCAGTCTGTGGTCTGTGGTGAATAGGAGAAACTGATTTGGTTTTACTGTTTTTTTCTTTTTTTTTCTCTCCTTCTCCCTTGATGGCCTTGGGGTTTCCTGTCTCGTAATTACATTAGAATCTATCCTACAGCTGCTGGTAAACCTGTAGTCTGTGTAGGACTGACTATAACTGAAGTTGATCATAAACGCTAACAGTTATTCGTCAGAAAGCGTGGGACACATACCCACGGTTTGACATCACCATATCTCAAAGCTCCAATAATCAGTTTCAGACAGTCCCCAATGTCTTGGTACGAAGTCACGCCTGGAATAGAAACAGATGGACGATGATCTTCAATGTCTGGTAATGTATGTGTGTGTGTGTGTGTGTGTGTGTGTGTGTGTGTGTGTGTGTGTGTGTGTGTGTGTGTGTGTACACACACAAATATCATGTCTGGACTCACTCTTTCTCATCCGAACCCAGAGCTGCTCAACAAAATCCAGATCCCCTCGTTGCATGAAAGAGCTGAATATAAGGCTCTCAGATTCAGCTCTCTGCTTTGTTGCCTGTAAAAATAAAATAAAGAAATATGACACACACACACACACACACACACACACACACACACACACACACACACACACACACACACACACACACACACACACACACACACACACACACACACACACACACACACACACACACACACACGTGTGTATACTGCATATAGATGTATATTATATTATTGTCATACCTCAGATGTTTTTGCAGCCTGCTCCTGTAGTGTCTTTCCAATGTCCTTAAGTTCTGAGTATAAGAGCATTTTCAAAATGAAGTCTTTTTAATGCTACCAGTTAACAGTAAAGCCAAGGTGAGGTTAGATAGTGAAATATGCCGATCAAACCTTCCAGGTAGTCCTTGATGAGCTCTACAGCTGATGTGGTCTCCAATGGTTCCATCCACTCTGTCTCACCAGTTCTCAAACCATTGGCCAGAGTCTGACAAACATAGAGGGTAGTCATTTTGAGTCAATGCACAGCACCGATTCTCAACCTGCGGGCCAGGACCCACTGGTGGGTCGTGAGGATATTGCGAGTGGGCCCCCAAATAATTGGCAAAACGGTGTGTGATCTATCGATAATGTGTTGTCCTCGTGTCCTTATATCTGTCATTATATGCGCTTTTGATCAACTTCTAAATAGTCACACTGTGTTTATTTTATGTTTTTAATTGTTATTTTGTTCTTAGTTTTCAATAATGATATATCATTTATAAACATTTACTGATGTACTGTGAAATACTACAGTATATTGTGAATGTCTGCAAGTTTTTGCAATATTATTTCTGTCCATTTATTATACTTAATCAAATACTGTAGAATAACAACCTGAAGGAACTCCAGCTCTCTGTACACCGGAAACATTGGGCTTTTCATATCTCCACTGGCAACCTTGATGTTCTGTAAATGAAAATAATTACAAGAACAGAGGAACAGAGGCCCATTTATTTTGTGTTCTTGATTCCTCTCTTCTCTCTTTCTTGAGTTTTTTAACATGACACATGTAAATATGTGATGACAAAGACATAGTATACATGTAGGCTAGACCAGAGCCTTCTACCTACAGAGAGTCGCGTCACTCCCGTTCACTTCATGGGGCCACGTCTTCTATGGACACATCTATTGGCTTAGTGACAAACCTCGAACTCTCTGATTAGACGACTCTGGGCTAGACGTGCTACTTGTTGCTGCTTACCAGAGTTGCTGTAGAGGACAGAGGTGGGATCTCAAGGATGCTCTCTACATGGCTCCATTTAAAATCAGCTGTCACGCTGTTCTGAGACCCAATAGTGGTGTTTTCAACAACAATGGCACCAAATAGGCTGTAAAGTGCACTGCCTTTAATCACCATCTGGACACATAAGAGAGGTGAAGATGTGAAATAATACATGTTAGTTGTATAGCATCTTTCTCAAGCACAAGGACACTTAGCGGAATAGTTCAACATCAGAGAAATGAATATAAATCAATAAACTTAACGACAATATAGAAAATATTACATTTTAACAATAAGTGAGCCTGTTACACAGGTGAAAACTCGATGTAGGTGACTTTAAAGTGGTGTTGTAAAAGGAACCCATTCTTTTGTCAACTCATCTTGACTTCATTCAGTGTAGAAAGAGAAGCAGAGTCATGACATACCAAGCTTGGATGATGCCTTTTCTTGTGCTCTTGCTTTAGCTTCTCTAATGTAACAAAGGATCCTCTGCCAACAGTTGGGCCTAACAAAATTAAAGTCAGAATATATAACTTAATTAAGAAACATATATTAGTTCAGGGGAGCGATCTTTAGGTTGAATAATACTTTATTGACAAGAATGGCAGCAGCAACAGCAAACATATAAACAGCAGCATAATACAGCAGCAGCATAACATAAGCAGCATACACTAAGCATAACGGACTAAGCAGAGCATGACATATGTAGCAGCAGCCTAATGCATAAAGCGCAGCGTATACCAGGCATAGATACGATAACCTAATGAGCATTAATACAGCATCCTAATAGACTAAGCAGAGCATGACTATGGCCTTGGATTCTGCGCTCGGATCAATCCCTGCAGGCCCACGATCCCGAGGGCACCGCACATCGTGGGCTTCAACCTGTATGCCCACGATCCCGAGGGCACCGCACATCGTGGGCTTCAACCTATATCTGCGGTCAATTGATCCGAGACCCCCCGCGGGGCCTGACGCAGAACCCATAGGTGGAGCTGGGGAGGTGGCGGGGCAGCAGTGCAGTGGCAACTGAACAGCTATGGGGCATAGCCCCCTAAGTATTCTGGGACGCGGTCGGAACGCACGTCCCGACCGCGTGAGCGCGCGCAACCTCCGGACCACTCCCCCGAACTGGCTGCGTCACCATGTTCCTACGCTAAATGAGTCAAATACGGTAATATAGTGTCATAGTAATAGTGAACGCAAAAAAAGGAATAGAGCCAGTCAAGCATCTTTTAAGGATGAGTTATTCAAGATGGATCAGCGTCTGCCCATGCTTTACCTTTGCAAGTGACCGAGTATAACTTGACCCCGGTCACTTTACTGCCATTGCACACCGTTTCCGCTCCTAGCCAGCTTGTTCCATCGGGATCAGACATGTCACAGCGCACCCACAGAGGGTACAGGGCTGAGTTGTCCACAGAACACACATTACTGTTGTGTAATACTGTGTACCATGACAGGAGTTGCCTGTAAAATTATAACAAAAATAAAAAATGTAAATACTTTTCATTTTCCATTTGTTAAAACTAAGAGACAGACAAATCTGCGATTGGGTGTGAAATGTTACCTGGCTTTCATGATGGTGAGTGGTTGTGGTCCTAAGTCCATGTGGGAGGTATTAACCTCATTGTCAAGATCTGATGATGTCTCATCCATTTTCTCATCTTCAATTTCAACTTTTGGAAGCTTAAACGAAATAAATCAAATAAAAATAAACCATTGAGTTCGAACCATCACAAAATAATTTATTCGCATGATAAGACGTCACATAGCATACAGTATCAGTTTGCTCAGGTGTCTGTCTGATGTCACGCACACAATTTAAATTTAAAACTTTGAGCGAACTTTATTCACATACAAATTAATGTTTTTGTACCATATTTTCTTCCACTATTCTGTTATCATCAACAATAGGATTTGGAATGAAAGCCACAGCTTGTGGGGTTCAAAAAGAAGTAAGTTCCCAAATGTGATACGTGTTTTACAAAATTGTAGCTAATGTGAAATAGAAGCATTCAAATATCACTAGCATTATTAAATTCCAACAAACATCATTGTTTGCAGCTTTATCACTTTGGTCTCGTCAGTTTAGGTGCTGCACTGGAGCTTACCATTTTTTCACAAACGAAGAGTGGGTTATTGCCATAATACATATTCAGCACAGTAGAGCAATCTCCGTTGACCTTTAATATCTGAATGTCTTCCTGAAATGAAAAATATAATCATTATAGCAATGGCTATAGCCCTAGAATGGTTTTGAATTGTGATATTACATAACCTTGCGTTTCATGAATAATGCTAGCAGTGGTGGAAAGTAACTAAGTACATTTACTTACTGTACAATTTTCAGGTATTTGTACTTTACAAGAGTAGCCTATTTCCAATTTCCAGTACTTTTATTTCTACTTCACTACATCTGAGAGACAAAACTTAGTTACTTTGTAGGTTTTGATTATTATTCAAAAACATACATTAACCACTTCAACCCTATACATTTTGGCCATACAAGCTCACAATGTGTCGCGATGTGATGCATTGTGAGCTTGTAGATCTGCTATTTTCAAAGGATTTTGAGACATTTTATACATTGAAAACGTGTGAAATGGGACATTCTGTATAATAAAACGTTCTACTTTGGTAGGCTACTTTACATACATTTTGATACTTTTGTTTTGTACTTTTACACAAGTAAATTTATAATTCAAGACTTCTAATTGTAACAGGGTATTTCTACATTGCAGTATTGATATTTTACACTATATTTTAGTACCTTTTTCACCATGCACTGACAGATTACTGCTATAGACAGGCTTTTTTTAATACATCGATTTTGAAAATTTCAATTTGGAAATTGAAATTTTGACATGCCCAACGTACTAAGATCCCCAGACCCAGGACGCCAGGTGAAAGTGGTTATTAACAACGTTACATTACTATTATTACCTCATATGCACTGGATTTTCTATGTTCATCATCTTGTAGAGACCTAGAATACAAAGAACAAATCAGTTAGTCATTGCGCTGTGCACAAGTTAGTTAGATCACATCATAAATTATCTAAACAGACTTATCTAAACAGTCTGTTTTATCTAAAGAGGTACAACAGACTCGCTGCAAACTCACCGAAGGAGATTAAAAAACGTCCTTCCATTGGCTATCAATTTAGACATGATGTAGTTACAGTTAACGTTACGAGAGATGTTGCAGAACAGATTTAACGTTAGTGAACAGACAGATACAGTAGATGTTGAACTAAATGTATGGTAATAAGTTGTGCTGTTGTTGTTTTGACAGTCGCGCGCTCAGAGTACGTGACGTAAGAGATTCATGGGCCATGGTACGTCACAACCATTGCTATAACTATAAGATGCAGCCTGCCACCTAATGTACAGGAGGACTACTTCACATATAATACTATTCGTTTTTGATTGATTGATTGATTGATTGATTGATTGATTGATTGATTGATTGATTGATTGATAGATAGTAGCCTACAGTGGTACGATTATACACACAAAACACAAACACAAAAAGCCCAAAGTTAAGGGCTTGTTTCCAGTTAATATTACTAAGTTGGTACTACTACTAAAAAAAATAATACTAATAATACTAATAATAATAATAATGAACAATACATTCTATGATCCCAATCATATTGTCTAAATTCATAATTATAATGAATGATTACATGAAATAATGCTGGGCAAATGACACTCATAAGCATAATCCTATATTAATTCATGATTATTAATAAATGATTACATATACATTTTATTTTATTTTTTAGTAGAGTTAAATAGATTATAAAATACAAATGAATCTGATGTAAAAAAGTAAAACATTGCTCTGTTCTGCACCGAAAGTAGTTCGGGCTTATTTTTCATCACGCTCCGCCAACGGGAACTAGTGCCACACAGAGGGATTAAGCTAGACGTTTTTAGAGCTCGGAATTTTCCCAGTATAATTTTTTTTAATAATCTTAACCCATACACGTATTTATCTATTAAGGAATTCATCTATTGAAAGTTTAGAAAGTAGAAACACAATAATAGTCTATATTTATTCTGTTAGTCGGAAGTGGTGGCTCGCCGGAGCGGATGCATATACCTCTGACGTTGCTGCTTCTACTTCCTTTTTACTGTGGCCGCCATAGCGTGAGGAGCGTGCTTCCCGGCGAGCCGTAAAATAACTACCCAAAATGGTGAGAAATGTGTCTAAATGTGGCTTTCAAATGCCATCTGTTGTCTGTGAGTGTTCTTTGCATCTAAGCGAACGACTCTCGTGTTGTTTGTGCGTGCAGAAATACTTCATAATCTGGTTTGACGGCGTCTCGGGACGCAATGCTCGCTAATAGCAATGCTAACTAGAGGAGCCATTTTGGAAAAGTGAAGCTAACGTTACACGTGTGATCATAATGATACATTGTTAGCGTGCTTATGCTAGGTAGGTAGCAGAGTACGCAGACTACGCACTGTGATATTGTTAGAAGAAGTATCATACGATTTCTATATTGCTATATAAATGTAACTCAGTCAACACTTGACATGGCGAGTATGTAGGCCAACAATGTGGCCCGCTATCCTCGTGGTAATGTTAAACCCCTCTTCGCCGCTTATGTCAATTTCCATGAATCAAAACGCATCTTACATCTTACACGTTGTCGACGCCGGTGTCGACAACAAGTTATTAAACCAGCCACTTGCTACTCAAATAGCCTAAAGCAGGGGTCATCACCACGTTGGCTTGTGTCAAAATTACATGTTTTGCCAAGGACATAGAAAATGAGCGTACAATAATATTACCAGAAACTCATAAAGAGAGCCCTAAATGACTAATAGGTCTGTAGCTCTGAGTCCATTTGTTATGGTGGTCCTCGAAAAGAAAACGTTTGATAACCACTGCTAATGGACTTGCCATACATAATAGTGTCGTCGTATATCAGTGTCGTACATATTCTGAAGAAAAACGGGATACTTGACATTCAGTAATTGGGGCTTATGATCAAAATAAGAACATTTCAATGGCTTATATAAAATCTCAAATTTGCCACGGACAAGGCCAAGTCTTTGTTACTTGGTCGGGCATGTTGACTGGCCTTCTCTGTTTATACATATCAATCGGACTAATGCACACAGTTGATTGTGAGCGATGATGATCTTCCACATTTGGTCTGTGTTTCTGAATCCTGATTGCAATGGAAGTTCTGAGCCATTTAGATATGAAGAGGAATTGTACAATGTGTGTTAAGCCTCTGTCTGACTTTAGTGGGGCTTTCAGTACTTTGACATCTGTTCTCTGTATTAATTTATTTTTTATTTTTTTATTTAGGCTTGTGCCAGACCGATGATCTCGGTGTATTCCGAGAAAGGAGAAACTTCAGGCAAGAATGTCCTCATGCCAGCTGTGTTCAAGGCACCCATTCGCCCTGACATCGTGAATTTTGTGCACACCAACATGCGCAAAAATAACCGTCAGCCCTATGCTGTCAGTGAGAAAGCAGGTGAGCAAACCAGTCATTTTTTTTGTCAGTTGCCTTGTAAATAATAATATGCAATTTCTTTGAATTGAATTGTTCATGAGCATGAATTGTTTTCCAGGTCACCAGACCAGTGCCGAGTCCTGGGGTACAGGAAGAGCTGTGGCCCGTATTCCTCGTGTGAGGGGTGGCGGTACCCACCGCTCTGGCCAGGGAGCCTTCGGAAATGTATCCTTGAACATGGTTAAAACTATTGTGCAAAAACTCACAGTGCAAACAATGTAAGTAACCTGTGCTGTGATGGTGTAATTTGCGTCTTACGCTGTGACCAGTGACAGATTGCCTGCTGTCATAGGCTGGCACAGATGGCTGACGAACATTGATTCTGAGCACGTACTTGATCTTAAAAAAAAGAATTGTGACCGGTTTACTTGTCATATGCGTCCTTAACCCTACAATAAGATGTGTCGTGGAGGACGCATGTTTGCCCCCACCAAGACCTGGCGTCGCTGGCACCGCAGGATCAACACAACCCAGAAGCGTTACGCCATCTGCTCTGCTCTGGCAGCTTCTGCCCTACCAGCCCTGGTTATGGCCAAGGGTAAATCTATACTCGACATTAGTATAATCTAAGGCTGGGACTTTAACTGATTAATTGCGATTAATTAATTACAGAAAATTAACGCGATTAAAACAATTAACGCATTTTAATCGCACTTAGTTTTTGCACCACAGAACCTTCAGTTTCGGGCATATCGATCATAGCTTTGCACCAACCAAGAAGAGACAACAAACGCAAAGGGAGAAGTAGCCAATCAGAGTGCTTTGCTTGGCCCAGTGGATGCGAAATTTAGATTAAAAAAACTCACTCGTTGATTCACTCATACAACAAAATGTGTTTTACTTGAAAAAAATGCTTCTCAGGTCAAATATCGATGTGCGATTAAAATGCGATTAATTGCGATTAATTAATCACAGAGCCTGTAATTAATTAGATTAAACATTTTAATCGCATCCCAGCCCTAGTATAATCTAAAGTGTTGGAAACTGTCCTGTAGCATGCAGACAACATTGAACCCAATGTTGATGACCAATGGCCTAAAGTTCTGTTCATACACATCAATCAGACTAATGCACAAATTTGATTGTGAGCGATGATGATCTTCCACATTTGGTCTGTGTTTCTGAATCCTGATTGCAATGGAAGTTCTGAGCCATTTAGATATGCAGAGGAATTGTACAAGTGAGTGTTGGAGGACTGACTTGTAATTTGCGTCTGACCCTGATCAGTGACAGTTGCCTGCGGTCTAAAAGCTGTGAGAGGGTGTCAGCTCTGCTGACAATGAAAACCTATTTTTCACATGCACACATTTTTACACTTTGAGAGTTAAATGATAAAAATTACTAATTCATGAGTTTTTGTCTGTCATCAGGACACCGTATTGAAGAGATCCCTGAGGTCCCACTGGTGGTTGACGACAAAGTTGAAGGGTACAAGAAGACCAAGGATGCAGTGCTTCTGCTTAAAAAGCTGAAGGCCTGGAACGACATCAAGAGGGTAAGTCAAAATTGGAGCTGTTGGGTGCTCAAATTTGTTAATGAGCAATGATGAGATTCCACTTCAGGTCCGTGTTTCTGAATCCTGATTGTACTTATTGAAGTCCTGAGCTATTTGTGAACGGTTGTGGGCAGTAGTGATGATATAAATGCTGTTGTAGTGGGTTGATTAGTGTTTGTCCTCCACAAGGTGTACAACTCCCAGCGCATGCGTGCCGGTAAGGGTAAAATGAGGAACCGCAGGAGAGTCCAGCGCAGGGGACCATGCATCATCTATAACCAAGACGCCGGTGTCACTAAAGCATTCAGAAATATCCCTGGTGTGTATTTTAAAGTAAAGGTTTGAATAATTTCAGTAAGTATTATCGCTATGCTTGGTTGATAATGAGCAATGATGAGATTCCACTTCGGTCCGTGTTTATGAATCGTGATTTTAATGGAAGTCCTGAGCTATTTAGATATGAAAGCTTGTGTCCTGTGCCTGTCCATAGAACCCAAATGTACTGCGACGTGTTCAATCTGCAGTTTGACCTCATGAATGTTTGTTCTTAGGTATCAGCCTTCAGAATGTCAACAAACTGAACCTCCTGAGGCTCGCCCCTGGTGGACATGTCGGCCGCTTCTGCATCTGGACAGAAAGTGCCTTCCGTAAGCTAGATGAGCTGTATGGAACTGGGCGCAAAGCGTCCTCCCTGAAGGTGGACTACAAGTGAGTGTTGGGAGGACTGATTTGGGGGGTGTAACTGGTCTGTAGCTCTGAGTCCATTTGGTTATATTACATTCATATTTAAGAGTTTTGGTGGTCCTTGAAAATAAAAACGTTTGAGAACCACTACTAATGGACTTGCCATACACATTAGTGCGTAAATCAGTGTCATACATAATTATTCTGAAGAAAAACTGGATACTTGACATTCAGTAATTGGGGCTTATGATCAAAATAAGAACATTTAAATGGCTTAAATAAAATCTCAAATTTGCCATGGACAAGTCTTCGCTACTTAGTTGGACATGTTGATGACCACTGGCCTAAAGTTCTAATACACATCAATCAGACTAATGCACACATTTGATTGTGAGCGATGATGATCTTCCACATTTGGTCTGTGTTTCTGAATCCTGATTGCAATGGAAGTTCTGAGCCATTTACATATGCAGAGGAATTGTACAAGTGAGTGTTGGGGGTTACCTTATGCTACAGAAAGGTGTAGAACTCAAAACTTATGAGAAACATTTTTTTTTATTTCAGCCTCCCCATGCATAAGATGACCAACACTGACCTGAGCAGGATTCTGAAGAGTGAGGAGATCCAGAAAGCACTTCGTGCACCAAAGTAAGAAATCACGCAAATGAAGGTTTAATCCTCGTTTAAATCACAATTTAAAGCAATGATGAGTTTCCACTTCCGGTCCGTGTTTCTGAATCCTGATTACTAGGAAGTCCTGAGCCTTGAAGTTTATTTTTCGTGTATTTCAGTAAAGGTCGAGGATGCCTATTCTGATGCCTGTTGTTCTATTTGCATTGCAGTAAGAAGATCGTCCGCAGAGTTCTGAAGAAGAACCCTCTGAAGAATGCCAGAATCATGTGGAAACTGAACCCCTATGCCAAGACAGCCAGGCGCCGTGCCATCCTCGCGCACGACCCTACTGTAAGTTAACAGCCATGCTAGACTTAAGACAAGTGTATTTCAAATTCCTTTTTTCTGTAGAAAATATGTAGATAAGGCTAACTTAGTTTCCAAGGCAAATTGTTAAAACAATGTAAGTAACCTGTGCTGTGATGGTGTAATTTGCGTCTTACGCTGTGACCAGTGACAGATTGCCTGCTGTCATAGACTGGCACAGATGGCTGACGAACATTGATTCTGAGCACATACTTTATCTATCAAAAAATGGGTGACTGGTTTACTTGTAGGCGGGTAGATCAGACCAACTTAGTTTCCGAGGCAAATTGTTAAAGCCTTAGTTTATGTATATCATCATTTTATTTTATTTTTATTAATTTTATTGGGTTAGGGTTAGGTTAGTTTAGGCATAGTCACATTGGAATATATAAAACAAGCTTATACAGCAATATGGAGAGACATCCTATTCTCAATATAAGATACAATTCTTCTTGCCTGCTTCCATATATGATTTTAATTTTTATTCTTAAACAGCAAACAAGCACATATATTTACATAAAGAAACAAAATCAAAGTACAAGAAAAGTAGAACAAAATAAAGACATGTATATCATATCTTAATATATGATGATGGACCCTGATGAAGGCTTGCAAGCTGAAACACTGTCACACTTTGTTTTAATTGACCAGTGTGCCTTGGGACTATTGGCCTGATCTACCAGCTACAAGTTCTAAAGCCAAAACTAACTTAGAATCAGTTTGCTATTTAAAGCAATGATGAGATTCCACTTCCGTTCTGTTTCTGAATCCTGATTGATAGGTAGTCCTGAGCCATGTGTTTATTTGATGTGTTGCAGTAAAATTCAAAGATAACCCTAAAAAGAGCAGCTGTAATTAAAATAATTTCCTACGCAGCGATCCTATATCTTGGACTAGTCTGTTCTGAGAATTTCAAATTGTATCTCCACAGATCAAGGCCAAGATGCTGAAGCCCAAGAAGAAACCAGTCAAGAAGTCAGCTCATCCGTCATTCAAAGTTTAAATTGGATCAAATACTGTTGGGTTCAATATTGGCATGAAAATAAAGAGACGTTTCAAATACACTGGTAGTTGTCATTCAAAAGGTATTTAATTCACAAGATTAACACGTTTCACAAAAGCGAGTTAAGACATGACCTGGGTTGCTGTAGAAAAAATGGCTTTCAGACAGGCCGGTGGTGCAGCCTATACAATGTTTAAATACTAGATAAAGTAGCATACTAAATCCAAGTACTGTACAGCTGCAGTCTGGGACTTAAATTAATAAAACATCTTGACCAATACGGTGCTGAATGTTAATTTGGTAACTGGCTATGTTTTTTCCCGCCGCTTGATGCCATACTTGGTCATACGAGTGATGCAGAATGGCTGATCTACAAGCTCAATGTGTTTCGAGCTTGTTGATCTATATTCACCAGAAATAAAAGATTTTCCATCTCCTGAAATGTAACAGTTTAGAAGAGATTTCCACTTGATGACATCTGCAGCTTTTGAAGGTGGTCCCTTGGAGAAATTTGACCATTATATCTGTTATGACAGTGGTTGACAATTATATTTTACCTTGGATTGAAGACTAGATGTGCCACCATCTTGTTTGGACGTCATTGCAATTACCTGACTCGGGAGAGGGAGACACAAACATAATATCCAGTTCCCATATCCCATAATTGATCCAGTCTTTAGAAGGAACATGAGTTTAGGAGGCAGTTGATGGGCAGAACCGCTGAATGGTCAGGTGACAGCTTTCACAAGCCTCCACCATGGGTTGGGGTTACAGGTTGATTAAGTCCAATGGTAATACACAACCAGTGGGCAAAATCAACTTCCTCTGCCTCAGATTTCTTGATGAAGGGGTGGACCTAAAACAAAATACCGCTTTTAGTCATTTTATATGCTATAAACTAGAACTATTAAATGACTGACCAATTTAACTTTCCCCACCGTAAGTTGTCTCAAGTCTGCCCGTTCTGCTGGATTCTTTATCAAACTGTAAAAGATTCAATTAGACAGTGCAGTCTTTGTTGACACCACTAGATGGCACGTGAATTTGACTGAGTAGATGAGGTATTTGATATAACATTACAATTGTTAACTAGATATTTTGAACATCTCTGATTGCATACCATTTATTCACAAAGTCTTGGAACTCTGAGCCAAATATCCCTGGCAGCTTAGGTGGGGGCTGAAAAAGAGAGGCTCCAATCAGCAAGAACTAAAGCATGATGTCATGCTGACAAGCAACAAACAAACAGCTCTGGCTAAATCAATTTACAGTTCGCCTCGCAATCATGACTTAACGTGCAAATGCAGCAAGGACATCTACACACCTCATTAACTATGTAGTCGAGCAGCTCAAAAATAGCCATAGGAGGTCTGCTGTCTGGTCCATAGGCTGGTGGAGAATGTGACACTACAGGCATCAGTCTCAAAGTCAGTTTTGCTTTTTGTGAAAGTGATTCACTAAAGATAATTGAAATGTCAATCGACAAGTATCTTCACCAATTCATAGAGCTTGCAATTTCTATGTACAACAATAAACAAGATGTACTGTATTTGGAGCTCGCAGACTTACAGCTGCCCGGTCGCCCGGGGGGACGTGGCTTTGGAGAGGATTCACTGGAGGCTGCTTCCCCCTCCACTGAGAAGCCAAATATCTGTTCCAGCTCCTTGGCATCAGGTGGTGGGATGGGGAACCGCCCAATGGCCATCTCCACTAAGGATAGACCCATGCTCCAGATGTCTGACTGTACAGAGTAATGTGTACCCTGTAGACGCTCTGGCTGCGTAACACAGGAAGCAAGCATATGTTTAATTACCATTTCAACACGTAGCCTTGTTTCGATAACGATTTTTCATGAGCCACGGATGAAAATGTCTGCGTCTTGACGGGAACAAAATGCACTAGCAAATATGCATTTTGAGGAAATAAATTCAGTTGATGCAAAAAGAAAAGTGAAATGTCAGAGTCACATGACATGATGAATAAAATAATGCTCCAACATCTGCCTGTGATTATAACAATGTTTTGGGTAATGCTGCTCAAGGGGGCAGCACAGCATGCCCCCTTGAGACATTATTATCTTAATAACAGTAACAGACCAAGAGTCCAAGAGCATTCAACACATTTTGTCACTGGAAGTATAATTAAATCAAAATAAATAATGGACTGGAGGAATGGATTGGAGGAACACATCTTCTTGTGTCTTTTTTGGGAACCCATTGGTTAAAAAAGGAATGAAACTTTTTTTCCCTAGAATCTGTCGGGAGAGATTACTTTTTTGTGTAGCCTGTAGGTTAATGTACTGATTCTGATGAAGGTGGAGATGAATTGCTTCCCACTTGCTCATCTATTGTTATGTAATGGTCCATTAATCACAGCTGCAGCCGCTCTTAAACAGAAATGTGCATGTAGTTTGTGCCGTTCTCACAGTATGGACATGTTTGGAAGAGATTTTGAGCTCTAGCTTCCAAAACGGACAACTGATGTGAGGTCTGGCATCACTGTTGCATGCTATCATGTTTGAGTGCAGCAGGAGAAGGTGCACTGTGTGTGCGTGCGTGCGTGCATGTGTGTGTGTGTGTGTGTGTGTGTGTGTGTGTGTGTGCGTGCGTGCGTGCGTGCGTGCGTGCGTGCGTGCGTGCGTGCGTGCGTGCGTGTGCGCGCGCGCGCGCGCGTGTGTGTGTGTGTACTCACAGACATATAAGACCGAGTTCCCACAAAGGAGTTGGCCATGGAGTCTATTAGCTGTCCGCTCACCCCAAAGTCACACAGCTTGATCTCACCACGTGAGCTTACTAGGATGTTTGAGGGTTTGACATCTGAAATGAACATACATCACAGTATTTTGGAGATCACATGGGCAGCATGCAACAGCCTTTGCCATAGAAACAAGATTCTAACACATGAATGCGGTGTCAGCGTCAGCCATATCTTAATTCATCTCATTCATATTTGAGTCGAGCAACTGTATGTACTACCTGTATATTTCAAATAAATGAGAAAAGGGGAATTAAGGTGAATATGAATCGAGTTGTAGTTACTGAGGTTTCATTGAAGCCTGAAATGTGTAACTCACAGAGCAACATCCAAGCAACTTTTTTCTTTATTTTATGTACATATCCTTGGTGTAGTTTATTATTGAAGGGAAAACAAAAGTTTAATCTGTCTTGTCTCTCATATTTACGGCACCTGCCGTTATCTAAGTGATATTCATTTCTAAAGGCTGACAACATTTTATAGAGGGCATATAGAAACACAAAGCCCAATTCATGATTCCAGTATATAGTTCCCAACACGGGTCCTCAGGCACCCCCTATTACTGTTGGTTTTCCGTTTGACCAGGAAGTCAACTGCCTATGGAATTAACAACCACATATCAGCATAAAACCAGCAGCACTAATGGTCCTGAACTACCAGAGGACACAACTGCAAGCATTATGTAGTCATACTGTATCTTTCAGTACTTGAAATCACTACTAACCTCTGTGCATAATCTTATGTTTCTCTCTCAGGTATGACAACCCTTTAATGACCTAGAAAGATAAATATTACATATCAATGCCCACATAGAATATCGTGAATTTTTCCTAAGCGCAGAGTATTGTATTCAATGGAAGCGTCGTGTATGTGTATGTGTATATGCTATGCTGGAAATGTATGGAAATATGTGGTTACATCTGGTGTTTTTTATCCGGTCGTGGGGTTTAATCCGTTTGGATGAGCATTTTAGAAGAACACCCTGCATTCTCAGCTGGGGGGAAAAAATACTTTGGTGGACACATGGCCTAACTGCATACAACATATATGCAACATATGAGTCCAAAATAGACGAGAAACACTGAAAAATGTATTTCTCATGTTGTGGGTTGTAGGGCTGGTAAAAGAATATTTGATTCTTGAATCTGGGGGAAAAAAATGTATATTCGAATATATTCTATATTACATTAATATTACATTTTATTGTTATTGTTATTTTTTATAATGTATCAAATATTATTCCCTCATAGAAAATTACTTATTGTAAAAACAGGATACCAGCAGAAGAGGGACAGCGTGTGCACTGCTCGGATCCAATACAAATATATATTTTGTTTGTTTTTATAACTTGATACATAGTTTTTTTGTATTGTCCCTGTCAAATAAACATTAATAAATAATAATAAATATTACGTGTGTATGTGTATATATATATATATATATATATATATATATATACATATATATATATATACATATATATATATAGTATATATAATAACCCATTTTTCACCCAGTGCCAATTGCCTGAGCTGTAATCCTGGGCGCTGCTCTATAATAATAATATTTGAATATATATGTAAACAGTGTGTAAACTAGTAGGATATACTTCTGGTGGGCGAGGTATCCGAGTTACCCACCGCGATGCTGACTTTGCCAAGTATCTGCTCTGGGATATTGCCTGCTTTCTTTAGTGACTGATCCAGAGAACCACCATCCTGCAATAACAAAGAAAGGACAAGAAGCAGGCTCTTTCATCTTCAAACTTAATAGCACTACAAACCACATATAGTATTATTACGGTATGTCTGTTTTGCATATTATTTGCTACTCCATTGTCAACAATTCTAATGTTAGGTTTGCTCATTTCTCCATTGTACATAATTTGAATGTACACATACCGAAGTTCTTTTGGTATCTGGTTAAACATGTTGCCTCATGCTAGATGCAGAATAGATATGCCTCATGCTAGATGCAGAATAGATAGTAGATACACCATAAAAATGCTAATATACAGCATATGATTTGTGAAAGTGACAAACGGGCTTCACAGTTATGTTAGGTGTGTTCATATGCTAATGGTGATGCGATTTCAGATCAATTGCTCCAGCCACTGAGGAGAAACGCTGTGACAGACACTCACTCACTCAGACAGACATTCGGAAAATTATATGTTTGATGGTCAACTATGAACTAGATTCCTAGACCCCATATTTTTGTTTTACCTCAAACATACTGTTTTCACAGGCACCTGTTTGTAAGCATTTCATTGCACTGTATGAGTCATACCATGTCATACCATGTGTTCCATACAGATGCTGATTTCTCCATCACTATAGAAGGCCCCGTAGAAGCCCACAATGTAGGGGGAGTTACATTCATGGAGCACTTGCAGTTCTCTGATAATCTGGTTCCTAATTGCTGGTTTTATCTCCAGGTGGATCAACTACAACAGAGAAAACACAAGGCTATTATCCAGACACACACAAAACCCCACAAGGATTCATTGAAGGAAGGAATACTAGCCTAGGACACAGACACAACACCTCAGTAGGCACTAGGTAGTTATTAATCATTGTGTTTTAGTTTTTTGTGTCAGACAGTGAATATATGCTGTAGTTCCAGACTCAGTAACCCAATTTTCACCCTATTCACACACATACTCGAGACTAGAGTTGAGAGCAAAACTAGGTAGATAAATCATCTAAACAGTGCTTCTAAAAACAGAATTGATCCCTGTGCAATAAAATAAAAACAATGCTTGGTATTGCAGAAAGAAGCTCAGGGCAGACTTGTAAGTGATGCTGGGACGCAGTTATGACACACCCCTTTTCCACTACGAGGTGGAACCAGAACTTTCCAGAACCTGAACCTATTTTTCTGGTTCTGGGTTTGTTTCCATTGCTCACAGCCCGGTTTCAGACAAGGTTCTGGGACCCTTTTTTCGGTCCTGCTCTTGAGGTAGTACTAAACTTGAGTTCTGGGAAGTGGGAACCCATGGGCGGGGCCAGCAGCGCCGCTGCTCTAGATTAGTTGAGCTGAGGTGACGACACCAAGGAGACCTGAGGAGAAGCTCTCACAACACAACACTGCCATTTTTAAAATCCTATATTAAACATATTTGCGTGACGGTATCTTCACGACAATTCCGTGTATGTTTCTGTTAAAAGCTTATATTCACATATTCAAGTTTTAAGTTTCAAACAAGTCTCTTCTGGTCTGTTGTCAATTGTCATTTTGTTTGTCGCATGATAAATTACGTGAGTGGTGCGCAGGCAGCAGCTTTTTTGACGTACAGCGGGTTTTTTCCCAGTTGGGTCTGGTTATATGGAAACGTAAGCAGAAATTGGTACCGGAACTTCACAGGTTCTTGAAGGTTCTGGGTTCTGAAAAGTTCTGATTCATACCCTCGTAGTGGAAAATTAGGGGCTTTAGACTAGACTAGAGCAGTGGTTCTCAACCTTTTCAGGCCGCAAGCCACAAAATATCATATTTTAACTGCCCCAACCTGACAAGCACTAAGAGTTTAGGCATTACATTTTGTATAACATTGTGATAATAGGCGTTGTGAGCATGTAGATAGGCTATTTTCACAATTTCTGCCTCTAATTTTTTACAATTTTGCCAATGTTTAAATTGTCATTTTAGAGGTATTAAAAAGTCACACACACACACACGCAATTTATCTGGGGACCCCATGTAAGCCCCTCAAGGACCCCTGGGAGTCCCTGGACTCCACTTTGAGAATCAATGGCCTATTATACTGTATGGGACAGTCAGATATTGTAAAGTATTTACAAAACCATTGCCGGGTCAGATGTCATGACTGGCGGGGCAATTTTGACCCACGGGCCACAACTGTCGTATGTAGATTTTTGATGCCTCAATATTGTTTTACTTTAGACGGGGAATGTTGCGGAGCTCTATATCTCACCTTCCTGGCCATGATGAGACCAGATGGTCTGTGGGAGACCTTGAAGACCACTCCTCCATTGCCTGCTCCCAGCTCACAGATCTTCTCGAAGTCATCATCCTTCAGCTCGCCCACTTTCTGCTTCTGTGTCAGGAAGGCTTCCAGGCGTTTCCTCTGCTGCTCGTCCAACTCCAGCTCCTCTAACTTCTTCTGCAGAGCCTCCAAGTTTGTTCTGGCGGACAGATGCGGAGGGAGGATGAGTAATGGACATACAAGATACCTGTACACAGTGTGTGTGTGTGTGTGTGTGTGTGTGTGTGTGTGTGTGTGTGTGTGTGTGTGTGTGTGTGTGTGTGTGTGTGTGTGTGTGTGTGTGTGTGTGTGTGTGTGTGTGTTTGTCTTGAGGGTATGAGTGGTGGTCACTCAAAAAGAAAAGAAAGATAAATTCATTATGCTACTTTTTGTATTTGGGTGAATTTACAACTCCACAGAATTTAAGTTCATATTTCCTTGCAGGAGAGATTAAAGAACCAAAAGGTATGTCGGTCGGTTCTGTTTTATACATAACACTACAAAAACAGTGAGCACACAACTTGATTAATGACCCCCCCTTCTCCTGAGTCTCTGGCTCTGCATAAGAACAAGTTCTTTCTCTCAAATCTAACCCTTTTTTTACCAGACCTTCACTGTTTGCATAGGAAAAGGTACAGGACAGTACAGTTCACTGATACACGGTCAACTAAAAGCATAAAGACCACAAAAAAAGCTTTTAGGCTTGTTTAAATTGTTTTCTCAATTCATACAAACAACCCTGTTGCATGTGTTTGTGTTGTGTAACAGTAAATGTTGTGGACCAGCAAGCTGTTGTGTGAACTACGTATACAAATCTAGCTAAAGGAAATGAGGTACTTTAAATAAAATGGTATGATCTCCACTACATACTATAACACATCATTCCATTCGATCCATTGAACAGGATCTGGGGAGTGGGGGTGCAGTGTTCCTTTCCAGCTGGGAGTTAATCCTCCTGGATCTGATGCCTTAACCACTGGTGCTGTTCAGTTCAATTCAGTTCAATTCAGTTCAATTCAATTCAATTCAATTCAATTCAATTCAATTCAATTCAATTCAATTCAATTCAATTCATTTTTTATGAAAGTAGTCATCACCATGACAAAGCTGTTGTCATGGTGATGCATTTCCTTTAGAGGTCGCTCTCCAGAATGATCTCATCTGACCTGTTGCTCTCTTGCCTTTCTCTCTCCTCCCACAGCTCCCAGAGCATATTACTAACAGCTCAATCCCAATCTGAGGCTGAGCAGGTCCTGCTGGTTGAACCCATAGATCCCCAGATACACTACGCAGGCAATCAAGTATGTTAACCCTTAAGTTAGACTATTCTCCAGCAGACTGATAAAATGATCCTCAGAAAGAATTCTTGTAAAAGACCAAAAGTAATGATGAATGACATGCATGTTCATAAGGATTCTTCAAATCAAAAACATCCAACATAATCTCTCATCTTCTGAGAGGCCTACAGAGAGGCAAATCCAATTTCCACCCATTTAAGTGCTGTATTTGCATCATAACACGATCTGCTCATTAGATGATAATAGCATTGCTCTGTTTAGTGGTAATTATGCTTTTTTAATCTCTTTGCAGCGTATCACAACTCAGAGAGCCGGAGAGCTGCTGTAGAGCAGGAGAGGATGCATGTCTCTTCCCACATTCAGCATAGAGAGGGTTAAGTGTTGTTATTTTCTACAGCGAGCCTGCATATCCATGGAGACGAGGTGCTGCGTTTGAGGGGGGGTGGAGTGGGAGGTGTAGGCGTTTAGACGATCAGAGCTGGAGGTAGAGGAGGCAAGAGATAGCTGCCTGCCTGGCACTCACACTCTCCACAGAGCATACAATAGCTCACCCCCCCCTCCCCCCGGCCCCCACTCTTACAAGTGCACGAGGAAGTGAGCACGACTCAGGCCCTTCGTGTTCCATCAATGCCCAAGGACATCCAGCAGAACACGACGTATTCATCTTTCCCCACAGTCTTCTTGACTCAGCCCTGTCCTAAGTACGTTTGTGGTTGTGTTTGTGAGCTATCCACACTCCTGGCGATAAAGCCTTATTGGGCTTTTGGTGATAGTATATGGGCTTACAAAGTGCAATGTAAACAAATGCAAACCGTCGTAGGACAGTCCTCAGGCATAGATAAGCATTTTGCTTCTTGCCTGTGCCTTTTCAGGCGTTATTAAATTCACAGACTGTTGACTATGCTGATATTGTGTATACTTATTGTATATTACATACATATACAACAGGGATTCCCGAAAGTATATAGATAAGACATATTCATTGTATTTTGTGTTATTATTGAATAATAAAATACTACTGCTGTGTAATGGTAAGATTCTACAGATACTGTAGCTGCAGTAGTGGTTAATCATTGGTTAGTCATTTGCTTACCCCTCCCTGGGATATGCGCTTGTGGTCCAACAAACAAGAGCTGCTACTAAAACCAGTCAAAGAGATACATTACAGATACAGATTATAATACAATGAATACAAGACATTCACGATGCAGATCTGTCAAGTCATTGGCTAAGTGCAAATCAGCTCCTTTTCCAGACAATAATGGCATCACAGTTCAGGGATGGTTGGCTGTACGAAATATTATGTAAGTGGAACATTGTGATGAATGTGTTGTAGTCCATACTTATGTGGCTCAAAGCAGTAAAGAGTCTCTGAGTGAGGAGAGGAGAGGAGAAGAGTGGACCCCCAGCAAGTAACCTGCTTCAGATAATGCCTGGGATTGCCTGCAGCGCTGAGACAGCTGCTTCCTGATGTCAACATGCCTGTGTACACGTTTGTTTGTGTGTGTGTGTGTGTGTGTGTGTGTGTGTGTGTGTGTGTGTGTGTGTGTGTGTGTGCGTGTGCGTGCGTGCGTGCGTGCGTGCGTGCGTGTGTGTGTGTGCGCGTGGCTGCGTGCGTGCGTGCGTGCGTGTCTACTGTATGCAGATGCAAAAAGTTAAAACTATGTTCAAAACCTCTTTTTTGAGTAGCCTCTCAGATGGTTGAATTCCTAATGGAGACTTGACTGGAAAAGAGTGTTTACTAACTAGTTCTTACTGTAGGTCTCCTGGATATCCTGTCAGCAATATGTCAGACTGTCCGTCTGCTACCACAATATAACAGTATTACTGGGCTGAAGAGGGGAATTAAGACTAAGCCACACACGCACACGCAAGTTGTGACTTCCACTTTAAGCCTGATTTATACTTTGTCGTATGGTGTGTTGTGAGCTTGTAGATAAGCTATTTTCAGTGGGTGACAGACACCGCCATACGACAGACTATAAAGCAAGAGGGATTCCCGAAAGCTCTCTGTGTCAACTTCCAGAGGACTGAATCAGAGAGTTCCTGTTGTAACATTCCGCTGCTCAGCCGGCCACAGCCTGCCCGGCAGCACAGAAGGAATGCATTCTGATTCTGCTCCCGCCATACATTAAGCTCTGTGGTGCAACTCCAGAGCAATGGCAAAGAGCAAATCATCTACCAGATGTATGCCGTGTGCTTTCCTTTGCTGAGCTAGAAGCCAAGTTGTCTACAGCACAATATGTTTTTTTCTTTTCTTATTTTTTTTCTTTTTAATGGAAAGTGATTTTGACAGGTTTATCTATGTTATTGGAATAGGTGTGTGTGTGTGTGTGTGTGTGTGTGTGTGTGTGTGTGTGTGTGTGTGTGTGTGTGTGTGTGTGTGTGTGTGTGTGTGTGTGTGTGTGTTTGGGGGGGGGGGGGAGCATTCTGTTATTCTCATGTGTATATTGTAGTTTCTCGTTATAAGCTTGGAAGCTTGGAGAGTGTTGGGCGGCTGGACGCACTGCGTTAGACTGAACCGAGAACTAGAGCACAGTGTCACAACAATTCAACATCTTCATTAACTGTGATTCTTAGGATTGTGGAGGCAGCACACCAAACACTGAATATTATTCTAAAGTCTCTATCTATGTATACAAAGCCAAGGTCACTTGTTACCAGTTGGCTGGTATGTGAATCCAATCAAACTGTTTTGCAGCTGCACTCATCATACTTTGAGTGCAGTTACTGGAGTAGAGTATATGTAGGCAGCTAAAGTTCAGCAATATTGGTTGTGAGCTCTGGTTCAAAAGTGACCCCCACCACGCGCGCGCTCACACGCACGCAGTGCACGCACACAAAGACACACGCGCGCAGGTGTACATGTTAGTGATCTTGTTTGAAAGATGTCACAGACATCCATAAAAGAGTCAATACTCTCAGATAGTGTTGTATTGACTCTTTTAGGCTATAGATCATCATCATAGGCTACCCCCTTGAATATGCAGCTACGAGCTACCCTTCATTATAAAGCCTATCCATTGACAAATGAATAATACTCACTCCGTGGCCCCGGTGCCGTTTATAGCATTCCCATCGGGAATCGGGTTAAGTTGGATCGGTTCTGGTTTCCTCCTCTTCTGCATGTTCACACAATATGCAGAGACCGAGAGCGTCAGAGCGGTCTGAAAATAACCCACGCTGGGATTTGGGATGAATACAGCAGAAAAAAGAATGACTAGAAATCTAAGCGGTGTTATGAGTATCGCCCATCAGACAGCAGTGATATTCCTCTTAATGGGTGGATCAGGGATGTGAATGATCCTTGGATGGTACGTCACGAAAATGTACGTTCGTCTTCCGGACAGCATGGTTAGGGAAAGCGCTACCTCTGCTGGAAATCAATAGAATCAGCATGCTGTACAAGAAAATCTACTTCATATTCAAGTTGTTGAAGAAGATGGTGAAATTAAAGAACAATAACAGTGAAATCTATTGTGCAGGGAGTGATTGTGATGAAGAAGGAACAATTAAGTCACGTTTGTGGTACTATTTTTATTTTACATAATTCTTAGTCTGCAAAAACAGACTTGAGTTCTGATGACATTTCAGTAGTCAAATACACATTTCTATGGTTCTACAGACAGACAATAGATACATAGGCCTACAGTCTGATATAGCTCCTTTCGGAGCCACTGCTACGCAGCTCCGTGGAGTGAGGGGTTCCGAAAGGAGCTAAGTCTGATACATATATGTTATATAGTTTTATAAATATTATAAGATATTATGTCTTATATATTTGCTAACTTTCTAGAGGCCTGTAGTTTTGTAAAGCTAAATGTAACCACCACAATCTTATCTCAGATTTTTCTGGAACAATTTAGGCTACTTTTAATTCTAGACAGACCGTATTGAAGGTACAAGGACATTTTCCTCTTAATGCTGACTAGGAAGGTTATAATGATGAAGTGGGTTGGGGATGACCCTCCAGAATCAGGATAATGTATTCTTCCGAATATATTTTGGTTTCAAGACGTTTTTGACATCTTTACAAGTTCAGCACTGGAAGGTGCTTTCCACCTCTTCAGTCTCAGCTTCTAGAAACTTTAAAACAACATACCGTAAATAAAACCTACAATCTAACTTTTCACAAATTATCACAATACATGCATTAACAAGTTCTCAGATGACTGTCAGTTAGAAAGTATCTTTGCCATGGCAATAGCCTATAGGGCCTAGCAGTGGGTGTGGTTTACTGGTGCCACTAAAAAAGAAAAACTCCCTTTCATTTTTTTAGACTTTTCCAAATTATTTATAACAATTATTTGAAGTGGAAAAGAAATAATATATATATATATATAGCAGGAGAGGACCTGGTGAGACGTAGGAGGAGCCCGGCCAGGAGTCAACCCATAGAGCCTAGTTCTTCCACGCGCCAGAATAGTACCCCCAATTCCGGCAGGGTAGTTCCGGTGCAGCACATTGAGTGACCCTGTCTTTCCCTAATAGGACTGATCGTGGATAGCTACTGGGTCGTAAGTCGGGACTTGATCAACCCCGGCTGGGTCACCTGGGCGAGGGTGTATGATGTTGCGAGACCCGAAACACCCGTCGACCCCAGGCTACATCACTGATGATACGTCCCAGTTGCATCCTTGTGATGTTTTTTTTTTCATTATTAGTTCTATTTATAGTGGCTCATAGGAATAGACTATGTGACAACCAGGAATAGTTTGGTGACCACCGGAGACTCGGTTGACGGCCGGAATTTAGACAGCACCCGGGAGCAGGTTGGGTTAGCGCCCCAGCCT
Source organism: Nannobrachium achirus (assembly GCF_963921795.1). NCBI lineage: Eukaryota > Metazoa > Chordata > Actinopteri > Myctophiformes > Myctophidae > Nannobrachium > Nannobrachium achirus. The sequence continues at coordinate 17,832,605 of NC_137820.1, forward strand.
GTGTCTTCCGTGAGGAAGAAGCCCAACAAATCCACGGTGAGGCCTTTAGGAGGGCCATTCAACTGCAGCAGCTGAATGGAATGTTTGGATTGGGGTCTGGTGCAACGCACAGGTTCTGAACCTGGTGAGAGCAGGAGAGGACCTGGTGAGACGTAGGAGGAGCCCGGCCAGGAGTCAACCCATAGAGCCTAGTTCTTCCACGCGCCAGAATAGTACCCCCAATCCCGGCAGAGTAGTTCCGGTGCAGCACATTGAGTGACCCTGTCTTTCCCTAATAGGACTGATCATGGATAGCTACTGGGACGTAAGTCGGGACTTGATCAACCCCGGCTGGGTCACCTGGGCGAGGGTGTATGATGTTGCGAGACCCGAAACACCCGTCGACCCCAGGCTACATCACTGATGATACGTCCCAGTTGCATCCTTGTGATGTTTTTTTTCCACTATATATATATATATATATATATATATATATATATATATATATATATATATATATACATATGAATATTTAATTATATGATATACTACATATTTGCTTACAAATATCAACATTATCAGATAATCTTACTCATATCCACTACATATTTTAACTGCTTGCTGTTGCATTGTAGGCTAGGCCACATTCTGGCTAGTATTCTGTCTTGAAACAGCCTACTCAAGGTCTTTCTGTGATAGGCCATAAATCAAGATCCTATCTTGAAATACGTAGGCCATAGGTCTTAGTTGGACAGAAAACAAAGCCAAAACAGGTTAAAATAAATGTAACACAAGGAGCTATTATCCAGAATCCCGAGGGTAGAACAATAAACTGGGATTTGCGTTTGAGTTGAAATAGGTTTTGTGAGTCTGATTTTGCTTGGCTTCTTCATCAGTTCAGGAAAAAGAATCTAAAAGTCAGCTGTAGCTGTTAGCTCACATGTTAAACGGCTGCCTAATTATCATATGGTTGCTAGTTCAAATCCTGCTTATTACAGAATAGAAGGAGAAAACAAATTGTGGTACATCATGTTATCTGCACTTCAGTATAAAGTTGTGTGCTGAAATGTGTAATGTGCCACAAAGACAAATGCAAGATTCACGGCGACAGGTTCCATCAAGTTGTTGGTCTTCCTGTGCAATGAGATCAAACATTTACATTGTACTGTACATGAACTCCATGGAGCTATCAAATGCACCATAATTTCACAATTTAACTGACTAGGCATGGGTTATGAAAGGTATGAAAGATAAAATTACATATGACCCCTGCCACATTGTAGCCTGTCCACATATCACATCTGTAATAAATTACAGCAATGATGATGTTAAAAGGTGTCATTGTCACATGTCACACCCAGGTGAATAAGCTATTATTAGCTATAATAGCCCTGAAACAATACATTTAAAAACAACAACAACAGAGAAATGTCTGGAATATAGGTTGACAGCGAGCCTGAGATATGCTTACAAATATTAACATTATCAGATAATGTTACTCATATCCATTATATTTTAACTTCTTCTGGCTAGATTGTTGTCTTAAAACAGCCTACTCAAGGTCTTTCTGTGATAGGCTAAAATAGCCTATAGGCTATAAATCAAGATCCTATCTTGAAATACGTAGGGCATATTTCTTAGTTGCACAAAAACAAAGCCAAAGCAGGTTTGAATAAATGTAACACAAGGAGCTATTATCCAGAATTATGAGGGCGGAACAATAAACATCTGATTTCGGTTGACTTCTCCATCAGTTTAGGGAAATTGCAAATGATCTGAAAAAGGCCGTAGCTGTTAGCTCAAGTTTTGAAATGCTGCCTAACCATCATAAGGTCGCTAGTTCAAATCCTGCTTATTCCATAATTAAAGGTGAAAACTAATTGTGGTACATCATGTTATCTGCACTTCAGTACAAAGTTGTGTACTGATACTGAAATGTGTAATGTGCCACAAATGCAAGATTCACACCGACAGGTCCCATCAAGTTGTTAGACTTCCTGTGCGATGGGGTCATTGATAGTAAAATATGTTATTGTTGTTTAACATGGTATAGATACCATTTTCAGTGTCAATGTCATGATGTTTTGAACAAATAACTAACGCAGGAGAATGACGCTGAGAGATGCCAATCAGGTCACAATGCCCAGGATCCAGGATAACAAAATGATATCTGGCCTTGCTACTGGTGCCTGTAACACGAAAACATCTGATATCCATTGCTCTACTGTACTTGTCATGTTTAACTTTGTCCAATCAGAATGTGACTAATGTATTCTGTAAATCCATATATCTGTGAAATCATTATGCTTGTGACTGAGAGAGAAACTATGGGTGAAGTTGTTCTCTACTGTACTTGTACAGTACAATCTAAACTCGGACTATAATTTCAATACAACTAACTCAAAACCCAATTACACTGGTGTGGACTCATTTCTTGTGTGGAGTACGTTATTATGGTTGGGAAAAACTGTTCATCAATATGGAATATGATTTTACATTTCCATCAATGGCCCATTCGATTGCCGGATTAGCTCCGAGGAGATATTGGGGACTCAACGTTGTTGGACTCATTTTGTCTTCTCCGCTGCTAGAACCAGTTACGGATTTCTACTGATTTGACGTTTATGGATTCGATACAGCTGGACAGTTTGTTTTGGAATCCCACTTCGTTCATCTCTGCTAGTAACAACCAGCCGAGGATATTATCAGACGTTTCCCCTGACTCCCACGGAAAGGACTCTCTACACGTTTTTTTTTTCCCTCCTGCGCGCGGAGAAATTACCATGGGACGTCTATTCCGCCAGCTGAGGTGGCAAGCAAACTAGCTTTTATCTCATCCTCCACCTACCCGACCAGCTGCAAAATGGAAAATGCACAGGGAGGCAGAAAACACAAAACCTGCCGAAATCTAAACAACCTTTTTACAAACGGAACAACACCGTTTGTACACATCTTCAAAGCTTGGAGAATGAACTGAGAACAGTTTTAACGGCCAAGAGAGACAATGCCGAAATGGAGGCGGCCAGGTTTGACTCTGGACAGCTCCATTCTCACACACTGTCCAAATTCAACAGAACCCAGGTCATAAGTTTATACCTGCTGTCTTAAGAGTCTAGCTAGCTCTTAACACAGCTGCGTTTTTATTGTTTAATGTTTTGTAGTCTATTGTTTGTCGCTTTTTGTTGCACGAAGGAGTAACAGAATAGGGACTGAGGTTTCCTGTTCTGAAGACATAGCAGCCGTTTGGCCACGGAGATTGCATGTCAATAGTTGGGTTTGAATCAGTACGAGACTTCAATATAGATTTCATTTTATGCTCTAGAACGGCTGTTTCAAGAAGTTCTGAGAAGAAATCTTTTTATTTGGGGCCAGAACATATTTTGTTCTGAAGGAATGTCTCTTCGGCCAGTACGATAACCCAATACGGCTGATTAGAGCCACTTAATCACATAAGAAATAGCGTGGTTATTTTAATTAGGAGATTTCACTTTATGCTCTAGAACCGAACGTTCTGACGGAAATCTTCATGCTTTAAGCTTACATGTCTTCGTTTTCGTCTTATCTTATTTTATTTTTAATTTCCGTCTCAGGCCACTCTGAGATGTTGAATACAGGAGCTTTTTATCTCAGCGCTCCCAAGAACATTTTTGTTTTTTAGAAACATGACCATTCAAGCTAAAAAAGCCCCCTGCTCCGAGAAGCAGTGTTTTTTTCCGTGTAAACCTGGACCCACACGGATGAGATGTTACAATCTACTCTGGAACCAACAATACCTAAAACCTTTCCTGGAACATTTCAATGGCCTTTCACTCGCGATGGGACGCGTTGTGAGCTTGTAGATCTGCAAACCTCATCAGGAAGGAACAGACAACGCAAACAATATTTTCAGATGCTGAAAGGCTTGACAACACACCAACCCCCCCAGCCGAACCTGGCTGGCACTGCGATGGGGCGCGTTGTGAGCTTGTCGATCTGCTGCGTGACTTTCATGGATTACAATGTCCCGAAAAGAACAAACACTCTTGACCCTTGGGACGCCCCGAGATAATGGTACTATATATTTTGTTTACTTTTGACTAAGTACGACTTCTGGAAAAAAAAAATCAAGTTCTGACCGACAAACCCTTTTATTAGTGTTAAATGTTTTTGATATATTGTCTGTCTAATCCTCTCTAATCCCATTTTCCTCCCCTGGTTACATTTTTGGTCTGTCTATTATGAAAGAAGAGAAAAAAAAATCAGGCCAAGGTGAAGTGAGCACTGTGCAGTGCTACGGAATTCATGTGCTTATCTTGCTTAAATGCTGCTAGCTTGCTGGCTTGCTGGCTTGCCCGCGCTCGCTTGACCGATGCTTACATTTTGGTTTATGGTTTATTATTGTTTTATTTAAAAAAAAACTATGAGGGGATTGCTGGAAGGGCTCGATAATCTATGTTTTTATTTCATTTTTCTTATTTTTACTTTGAGAGGCCAAGAGCCGCTTCTCAGTCAGGGTGCCTATTTTTACTCTCTTGATATGACTCCACATGCCTTGTACTGATAACAACCAACGCTTGTGTTTATTTGAATGGGTCTATGTGATGCTCCTAATGCTTTTCCATCAATGACAGGTGGTTACATACTGTACACACATATGACCTTTGGTCTTGGTTTCTGATTTCTCCCCCTCTCTCTCTCTCTCTCTCAAAAGGGGTTTCATTCGCTCTTGTTCTGTATAATCTATTTGTTTACATTCCAATTCAGGACATGATAACAACCAACGCTGGGGTTATATTTGAATCTGTCCCCATGTAATTCTCCTAATGTTTTTCTCCCTCTGCCTTAATTATTTTTCATCCATGACAGATGGTAGGGATTATTTTTACTTTATTTTATTTCATTTTATGGGACAGGACGGATTTGACCTGGATAGACAGGTATAGTGGAAATTCCACTACACTCGCTATCAGTGACTGACTGACTGACTGTTTTATTTCAGTTTTATTTTTACCTGTTTAATTTTATGACTGTTTATTTTATTTTCACAGTTTTCTCCCGTCCTCCTGTCTTGTGTGTGAAAAACACCATATCCTGTGAGGGTGTGCACGTACTGTATGCATGTTGGTGTGCGTGAGTGACTCATTATCTTCTTCACTCCCCTTCCCCCATTCTGTCTCTGCGTGCGGGCACATGGGCGTGTGCGTGTATGTGGATGTGTGACTGAAGCTCTGTGTGTGTCTGTCTGCTAGAAGACATCTGGCCTCCAAGGTCAAAGGGTCTGTGTGTGAGAGCCAACTCAACATTTTAACTCTAGATCCTCAATTATTTAGTAATCCTGTTTTTTTAAACCACACCTTATGGACATGAACCAAAAACATTTACTTTTACCATTCTTAACACATAAACTGCAGTATGGGTTAAGGATGGAAGAGGCCTAGCCCTGCTTTACTCAACCTTTAATTTCTCATGTTGGTTTATTTTTGGTAATACTTTATCCTCTTTACTTGAGTAAAAGCAGGCTGAGACGGTTCCAAAAACAATTTAGATGGCTGGGCTCCATTCAAACCCGTTCAGTCAAATTCCACAATTATTACAACCTTACTGGGCTTATACGGGATTACACATTATGGAAAAAAAAAAAAAAAAAAAAAAAAGACATTATGATTATGTTATGTTTCTATTTCATTTTTTCTTATTTTATTTTCATTCATTTTCTGGTTAGAGAGGCTTTAAACAGGCCTCGCTAACTATTGTACACTTCCCCCCTCACAGGCCTGGAAGCTCACTCTAACTCTGACAGTGAGCAGTCACTGTCCTTTACTGGACCTCTGTACCATCCGTTTCTCATTTAACCATATTTTAACAAATTATCCTCCAAACAAAACAATTTTTGTCACACCCAATATTTTTGGCTGTGGCAAACGGGAGGGAATGTGTTTGGAGAATTTCATTTTCTGAATTCATATTTCATTTTCGGAATTCATATTTGTGTTTGGAGAATTTCATGTATTTACATATTTCATTTTGTTTTCATCTCATTTTATTTCAGTATATATATATATTTCACTTTGCTTAACCATGTTTAAATCTGTTTACCCCTAACAGAACAAACTTAATACAATTTGACACAAATGGTGTCCCTTGGTGATGTATATCTAAAACAAATCAAACCTTTCTATACATAAATACACCCAATGGTCTTAACTTCCAAGTAATTCTGATGTGTATTTTATTTTTCAGATTAATTGACTTATCTATGACAGACGGTCCATATCTCTTCCCATGATCTGTGAGGAAGGATCATTTTTCGTGAGTACGAGGATTCAAGTCACCTGAGTTCCTATATCATTTTTGTTAATAGTTACAGTTGTCTTGTCCCAAAATGCAACTCTCTTCTTTTGATAAGATCTCATAGCCTCGTCCTGGAAATGTTAAATACTGTCATATTAAGTGTATAAAACCTTACTGAAATGATGAGGACAGAGGTCCTATACCTTACTGTTGTGGAGTAAAAAAAGGTCCACCCTGGCTGGGACATATCGCGAAGGTCATAGGTCAAGCAAGGGAATGGACCATGACGCTCCACCACACTAATCAAATTTTCAAAATTCTACATTCGTCAATCTCAGGTGAAGCGACTTCACCAAACAAATTAAAAACGTCAAAAATATATATATATATATATATATTCTCTTTCATTAAATGCACTCTCTGTAGTGCACCCCACCATCAACCCAGGTGAGGCTGTGAAGAAACTTTGGAAAGATTCTAAATTTAGTGACAAAGTTTGTCATGGTGCGACAGGACAATGTTTGTTATTGATGGATCAAAGGTTTCCTTTTCCTATCAATATATTTTAAGGAACGTGTGATTTTCTCCTCTCTCTCATAAAAATATTCTAACTCATGTTAACTAAACGTTACAGGCCCCAAATTATAAGAGAAAATATCCTTGGTTTAATCTCAGACTGCCCTTTGACGCACTCCCCCCAATGATTCCAAATTATACAGTCCTTTATCTTTCATTATCAAAATATTTTCACCTTTGGATGTATTCTGATTTAAATACCTTTAAAAATACTTAAATACCCTTGGAAATATACAGTTCTTTTAACTCTCCTCTTTAAAACTTAAAGCTATCGAAATGTTTATGTTGACTTAAAATTTTCAATGATTGTTTTCCGTTTCAAATACTTTTAAAAAGTTTAACCCATGTTTTCTTCCCTTGTTGTTTATGCTGCCTTGACATTTAACACTTCAAATGCTATCTCAGGAGGGAATTGATAGTAAAATATGTTATTGTTGTTTAACATGGTATAGATACCATTTTCAGTGTCAATGTCATGATGTTTTGAACAAATAACTAACGCAGGAGAATGACGCTGAGAGATGCCAATCAGGTCACAATGCCCAGGATCCAGGATAACAAAATGATATCTGGCCTTGCTACTGGTGCCTGTAACACGAAAACATCTGATATCCATTGCTCTACTGTACTTGTCATGTTTAACTTTGTCCAATCAGAATGTGACTAATGTATTCTGTAAATCCATATATCTGTGAAATCATTATGCTTGTGACTGAGAGAGAAACTATGGGTGAAGTTGTTCTCTACTGTACTTGTACAGTACAATCTAAACTCGGACTATAATTTCAATACAACTAACTCAAAACCCAATTACACTGGTGTGGACTCATTTCTTGTGTGGAGTACGTTATTATGGTTGGGAAAAACTGTTCATCAATATGGAATATGATTTTACATTTCCATCAGTCATACAATTATATTGTACTCTAAAATGTATCTAGTTCATGGCAGTGTGCCTAGAAGTTTAGCCTACTGTTGAAATGTTGGGTCTTTTGACCCATTTGCCTACCTCCCAGTGAGCTACAGGGCTTTCCCTTTATGATACTAGAATTTCAGACGGCTACACAGCCTTAAAATCTAGTCTCATTTTGCGTAGATCAGAACAATGGCCATTTGAAGTGTTAAACACTGCTGTAGTGCCCCTATGTGTGCAATTTCGTTTTTTTGGTGTGATTATTCTCATGCCAGTACAGTGTTTGTATCCAGTTTGGGGCGGATAAAAACAATAATGCCCATTTAGGGTCCGCTAGGTGAGCACACATGGCCCCTGGTGTGACTATTGTCATACGACTCCTGAACAGTGTTTCTAGTAAGTTTGGTGTGGATTGGAGCAACTGTGCATTCTTGTAGTATAGTAGCCTTGATTGTTTTATGTAGCAACTACACCATGACATTATGATTAGGGAAAGCACTACCTCTACTGGAAAACAATAGAATCAGATGCTGTGCAAGTAAAGTTATGCAAGATGATGTCAACTACAGATTATAACACCAATAGCAATCAAATCTATTGTGCAGGAAATGGTATATTGTATTTAAGAATGAACAAAAAGATTGTGGTTATTCGTACAATATATGTTAATGGTATTTACATTTAAAGGCTCATATCCTATGAGTGATAGCCTTTTTCCTTTAAAATAAGTGTTAAATAGCTCTACAATCCAACAGTAATCATAGAGTTTGTTCAGAGGTCTCTGTATTTTCTGTTTAGTAAACGGAAAATACATTTTCAGGTCGGTATACCAATTTCTTTCAATCAGGAGAGACAACTCCAGCGAAACAGGTGCACTCCCTTTTCTCTCTTTTTTCTGTAAACACACATATATTTTTGAGTGGTGAACGGCACATCACAATTACGGCATCCCTGGCAATGCCAGGCACACTTTCTACCTGCTCTTCAAACCTGCTATAGGTCACGTTGACCACATCCCGGGCCACTGCCTTGACGTTGCACATCAGAATTCTTGGACCATGTCCACACTGGGAGAGCTGTCTGCCAAAAGATTGCTGATCTCCATATACTGGCAGCTTCAGCCCTCTCTCCCTCTCAGGAGGAGTCGGTGTGAAATTGCTGGCCATGGCTTGATGCCGAGTCTGGGATGTTCTGTTCTCCATGTCACCACCTCTGGTACGAGGACATCGCTGATTCTACATCTCAAAGGGCACATCTGATTTTGCATCAGTTAAGCCCACTTGAGCTTAAAAATGTCACAATGGTGTGATCACTGGCAGGAGGATTCTTTTCACATCCTTCCGGATGGATCGAATCAATATGCATTTGAAGGCCCTCTAATGTGAACTTCAGTTGAGAGGGACATCTTCCTGCCAGCACTCAAGCTTTCATGTTTTTGATTGTGCTTCTTATTATCGGCTCCTTCATGCACCAGAAACTGGTGAGAGCTTTTTCTGGAAGACACAGTTAGAATACATTTGAATCATTAATATTACACATACCTAAATGCAGCCATTTACTGTTAATGAGTTACTTCAGTATAAATCTAAACATCACCATGTCCCTGTGTATCCACAAAACACACATAATTAAAGAAAGGTTAACTAGAAGCACAGTGCTCTTCCGAGCAAAGGTCTCCACCAATTGTACCCTGCAATTCCATCGGCTGACAGGAACAAACAGATTTCAGTCACATAGCACATCTATGCTTGACCTTGAGAATTTGCCAGGTAATGACACCTACAGTGTTGCATTAATGTACACTCCAATATCATCAGCTGACAGTAGCAGACACAGATTTAAGTTGTCACATAGCCTGTCTACACTGACCTTGAGAACTTGCCAGCTAGCAACTACAGCTACAGTATTCCTCCACAAGATACTGCTGTGGGTTCAGATTGACATATCCTGGGAGATGAGGGTTGGATTTGTGAAGCATATTGCAGGAATAGCAACACAGATGCTCATGCATTGGCGTTAGGTCTAAAGTGTCTGGGAACACGTACTGTTCATGGGAGGATTCCTTCCCTCTTGAGCTTAGTAGTGAAGTTTAAGGGGAACAGTGCTGATGGCAGGCAATAATGGTGAGATATCTACATAAGGTGGTTCTGGAGGCAGATTAGGCTGTGGAAGTGATACAGTTAGTAGACTTATGTGGAGGGCATAAGGTGGTTAGAGTGGGTGTATGCAGTGCCAGTGACCCATCTTTTACTCTGTCTACTGAACCCGGGCCCCATCTTTGGGGATATGTACACTGCGAAACATTCAGAGACATCCTCCTTAAATGATGTATTATTCTATGAGATATCCTGCCTGGTAACAAAATGAAAGTGAGAGCTATGGATAGTGGTCACTGGCCTGTACACACCATAAGCTCAGACGTCATGCCTCATCTGGTACAGGAAAGAGTGTTGAGCAGCCCTTCACTGGGGCCTAATGTACACACCCAGAAGTGTTCGCAACTAGAAAGATGCAATGAATAGAGGGTATACGCATGACATCACTGTTGCTGGAAGTTATGTGGGAACGTCTACTGAGTGGCAAAAAACGACTTTCTGCCATTGACAGCCCATACCGGTACATCCAAACAGAAAAGTCCTTTCTGATTGCATTAAACAAAGTTAAACTCACCAAAATTGCGGCTGTACTGAAAGCTTGAATTATCCTCTTTCTATCTGCAAAGGTTTTGTTTCATAAAAATCCACCATAGGCATGTTATGAGCTACTTTCTGTCAAGACATTCTGTGCAGGGGATTATTTTTCCAAGTGTCAGAGTTTGGAAGCGCTCGTTTTCAACAACACAACATCCTGCTGCCTCCTGCATTATGTGCAATTTAGAAACAGGTGGTGTGCAGGGCCGTTGAGTGATTTGCAACTAGCACTTCCAAACTCCAATGCTCCAAGCTGCTCAATGTTTTGCCACTCAGTCTAGATTAGGGGGTGGGTCCCAGTGGACGTGCAATCGTGCATACCCTCTATTGGAAATTGCAAGTGTGGTTGCGGTGGTCCCCTTTGAAGTTTACTTGAAAGATGGAAGATGGAATAAAGTCAGACAGGTACTATAGTCTGGTTGCACCTGCGGGGGCAACCACACCAACTATAAACTAGGAAGATGCAATAGGAAATTGCAAGTGTGGTTGCCGTGGTCCGGCCCTTTCAAGTCAATGGGAAAATGTATTCACAGAGATCTCTGTGTCAGTTCATGTCCCTTTCAGGCCCATGTATGGAGATCCCTGATCAATATCAAGCCCATAGGTAGCACTTTATAATGAAGTACCTCAATAAAGGCTAATTAACAGCTAATAAGGCACTTATTGACAATTAATTAAGAGCTAATAAGGCACATTAACAATTAATTAACTCTTATTCAAACATTATTAAACCGTAATTAACGAGTTAATTATAATGAATTAACAACTAATTAAATTTTTATTATAACAGTATAAACAACAACAAGTCATTAATTAAGCCTTTATTAACACTTTATTAGGCAATTTAAAGCCACCTATTCTAAAGTGGGAACACATCGGGTACACCCGCCACTCTCACATGTCGGAAAGGAGACATGTCAGAGTGGCGGGTGTACCCGATGTGTTCCCACTTTAGAATAGGTGGCTTTAAATTGCCTAATAAAGTGTTAATAAAGGCTTAATTAATGACTTGTTGTTGTTTATACTGTTATAATAAAAAATTAATTAGTTGTTAATTCATTATAATTAACTCGTTAATTACGGTTTAATAATGTTTGAATAAGAGTTAATTAATTGTTAATGTGCCTTATTAGCTGTTAATTAATTGTCAATAAGTGCCTTATTAGCTGTTAATTAGCCTTTATTGAGGTACTTCATTATAAAGTGCTACCAAAGTGTATTTTTAATTAAGGTCAATGGAGAAAATTCATTCAGGAAATCAATTTATATCCACGAGTTTCCAACGCTCCATAGTGCATTGCGCAGACGTCTGTACGGAGCTTCCGGCGCCGATTTACAAGCTCACAACGGGTTGCATCTGCGACGCGACGTGAGCTTGTATGTCTGCTGTTAAACCCGGAAGTTTGGTCCCAATAGTCTCCAGTAAACTCCCGCGGAAACTTGTGGATACATTAAACTATATAATGTATCTGTTTTTGCACGCATGCGTGTTCTGACGAAGCCGGACGATTTGACATATGACGCAAGCGCATACCACCAAAACTGTGGGAGGAATTCCGCATCAAAAAAAAGTTTACTTGGAAGATGGAAGATGGAATAAAGTCGGACAACCATATAAGCTAGAAAGATGCAATAGAGGGGCACGGTGGTGCAGTGGTTAGCACTTCGCCTCACAGCTAGAAGGTCCTGGGTTCGATTTCCGCCGGGGGAAGCTGTGGGCGCTGGGGGCGTGTTCCTCCACCCACGTCATCAGCGCCCACACCCTAGGTGGGGTTGGCGATAGGGCCTTTCTGTGGTGAGTTTGCATGTTCTCCCCGTGTCTCCTTGGGCATAGGCCCTCACACAAAAACATGCAGTAGTCCTTGTTTCTATACTACCTCCCCCTAGCCAGCCGGGTGCTCCCCAATGTCCCCTGGCGCGGCAGGGGGAGAGCGGAAACCAGGACTACAGGTTAGGTAGTCACCGGGTGAGAAAAATGGGTTGCAAAAAACGTGGGATAAAAAACAATTAAAAAAAAAAAAAAAAAGATGCAATAGGAAATTTAAAGTGTGGTTGCTGTGGTCCCCTTTTAAGTCAAATGGAGATATTGCAATGGCCATATACTGTATGGAGATCTCTGTGTCAGATCATGTCCCTTTCATGCCCATATATGGAGATCCATGATGTCATCAATATTAAGCCCATTTCTTGGAATGCCCATATATGGACATACAGTATACTGTGTCATTCTCATGTGGTCTATGATGTCAGACCTGATGATGTCAGACATCAAATCCATATCTGGGAAAAGTTTATTTTTAACAGAGAATAATTATTCACAAAATAGCACCTGTGCGTGTCCCGATGAAGCCGGTCGATTTGACATATGGCCCATATATATTACTTGGAAGATGGAAAATGGAAGATGGAATAAAGACAGACAACTGACTAACTAACTAACACTATCTATAAACTAAAAAGATGCAACAGGAAATGTAAAGTGTGGTGTGCTTTTAAGTCAATGGGGGAAATTCATTCACAAATATTTGAATGGCCATATATGGAGTCCAGTCCATGTCCCTTTCATGCCCATGATGTCATCATCAATATTAAGCCCATATATCTTGGAATGGAGAAAGGACAGAGCTCGAAGAGAGAGTGTATTGCTGAACCTATTGATGCCATTTGATTGTTGAGGAGTTGGAATAAGTTGAAGATGAGGTGTGGTGTTGTATGGGGTGTCTAAGAATCCCTTCACTCCAGGATTGGGTGCTTGCTGAAAGGTGTTTACGATGAGGCAGGGCATCAAGTGCAACTGCAGACCCTATAAGAAGCTGGGAGTGGAAAAGGATGTGAGGGAGTATGTGCAATGCTGCAGATGGTGTATTCAATAATGCTTATCATACACAAGATTTTGAAAATACTTAGAAAAGACAAAGGTTTGACACCTTCTCACATCTACAATACAGTAGTAGACTTTGCAAAGACTTTTAAAGAACTAACATTAATTCCCTCTCATATCTAAAGACAATCTATCATGCTCCTTCATAAACCAGTCTCAAATAGACCTTGCAGGGCAGCTGGATAATCTTTGCGGTATCTTTAAATAACTGAATTGAAGGCGTACATGTTTTGGTATTTACTTTCTTCCATTGACTTTCTGGGACATTTAGTTCACTTCTCCCCCCTCCCTTCTAAAGTTGAAGCTGAGCAGAAGAGAAGCAAATAAAACATTTTTGACAAAATAGTTTCCATGACCTGTCAAATATAATTCCATTACATTCTGTACTGTACAGTGCACTTTCCGCATCAAACATTTGGCACTTTCTACCTGCCTGGCTTCAGTTTGATTGACATGTTTGAAACAATCATTTTGATTAATTTGACTGTACTGTATATGCATCAAGCATTTGGCTGACTGCAGTGAAATCGTCATGTGGCTTGCAATAATGAATACATTTCAATTTAACATTTACACACAGTGTAAATGTGTCTCTCCAATTATGTCATTCTTTATTTAGGCTTATCGTCAAAAAGACCCTGTCGTACTACTGTATTCAGTAACATAAGATAAAATATAATGAATAAAACATCATATAGCTATAGCCTATAGTGAAAGAAAACAGCATGAAACAAAAATAATATATATATAATATATAAATAAAATATAAATCAGTACTATAATTAAAAATGAAAAAGGTTATACTATTTCATCATATAAAAGGAAAAATGTAATATTTTACTATACAGAGCCTAAGACATGGGAGAAAAATAAGTAGTTTTGTGTTCTCTCATAAACGTTTTGTGTTCCCATGAGTATGCTATTGCCTTGCGTTCTCTCGCAAAAGTTTTGCCTCCCATCGCAATAGTTTTGTTTGGTCTCACAAAACTATTGCGTTCCCTTGAAATAGTTTTGCGAGATCACGCAATAGTTTTGCGAAACCAAGCAATAGTTTTGCGAGACCAAGCAATAAATACTTCCCTCACAAACTACAAACTACCCTGTCATGTTGTATGAATAATGTTGAAGTGGGTAGCGTGGCGGTGGGTTGGGGATAACAGAACTGCAGCTTTGTGGGCAGGGTTGCCATAACCCTATGCTATAGGGTTTGAGAGTGTTTTTCTCAGGGATACTTCGACAAGTAGACTGGGTGAGCCGAGGGTCATATCTTGCATGTCAGCCTTTTCTCTGTTCTCAGTCTCCTGTCGCTCTACACTCTCATGTAATCAAGTCTAATCAAATCAAATCAAATGTAATCTAATCTATCTATTATGTTCTATGAGCATCAAGTTGTCTGTGAGTGACGGTGTCTGGACACATACAGTAGACCCACATATGGACGTGCCTAACATCACAGCGCTGAAAGCACAAATCTGCATTGTTAGGGCGATGGAGAGATGCAAGGGAGGGAGAGATGGAGGTGGAGGCAGGGAGTAGGAGGGGGGGGGGGGGGCTGGGAGACAGAGAGTACCCAATAACCCGGGCCCAGCCAATGCGTTGTTAGGGCAACTCAGACCATACGTTTGATCAGTGAAAGAGACAGATAGAGAGAGAGACAGACAGACAGACAGACAGACAGACAGACAGACAGACAGACAGACAGACAGACAGACAGACAGACAGACAGACAGACAGACAGACAGACAGACAGACAGGGAAAGAGACAGATAGAGAGAGAGAGAGAGAGAGAGAGAGAGAGAGAGAGAGAGAGAGAGAGAGAGAGACCAAGGGAAAGGGGGATAGGGGGATAGGGGAATAGGGGGATAGGGGGATAGGGAGAGGGCAGGAGGGATAGAGAGAGGAGAGGTTACAAATACAAGGCAAATTCTTACAAGCAGTCATATTTCATATTATCCAGTATAAAAGGGCTTTATTGCTTTCCTAAATATATTATATTACAGTACTTCGGGAGAACTTAAAAAATAGGCACACTGTTTATTATTATTATAAATTTCTTTTTTGAAAAATGTCAAATCCTTTATGCTGCAAGAAATATATTGCCTTGGATATATATTTTTTAAAGTTCTCCCGAAGTAGGAGAAAGCTATATTATATAGCCTGCAGACTTTACTCATTCAGAGAGGAACTGGAATTTCATTAATCTGTTCCAAGCAATTTGTCTAATTTGTCTCCATCTACATGTAGCAACTAGGCACACACGTTACTTATTGTATAATAGCATTCTTTATGGTGAAAATACATTTTAAATTATCTTTCAACAAACAACACAACAACACCCTACATAGAACCTAAACCTGTTGCCATATCACTTGGTTGGTTGTACTGTTTCTGGGGATTTAGCCAACAGTCTCCAGAGCAATTTATGAGTTTAATGAGGATTTTTACGAGTTCATTCGGATGTTTCTGATCCTTAATGAGCATGAAACAAAAGAGAGCTTAAAGGCAGATATATATATTTTTTTTTTTGGTGTACACGTCAAGGGAATTTGAGCGAGAGAAGAGGGAGATATTATTGAGGGGGTATGATTCATGAGATATGTCTAGAATGGAAACATGCTTTTATTTTCTGCATTTGAAGATGCACTGAGATAAGTGTGTGTGTGTGTGTGTGTGTGTGTGTGTGTGTGTGTGTGTGTGTGTGTGTGTGTGCGTGCGTGCGTGCGTGCGTGCGTGCGTGCGTGTGTGTGCGCGCGCGTGTGCAGCATCAGCACCAGCGCCAATGACGTCATTTGAGTTTAAAGTGGGCCGCGCTTCAAGTCAGTCAGAGAGAGGAGAGGAGAGGAGAGGAGAGAGGAGCGAAGGGGAGGAAAGTCGCTACGCGAGAATACGCCGAGTTTTGGTATCAGAACCACTTCAAACAGCTTCGTTACACGAACATTAAACGGGCACCTCCAGGGTAACTTTGTTAAAACAAAAAAATGGGAGAACACCACGTCGCGCATGGGACCTTTTGAATTGCGTTTCCATGGGCGACAACTTTTCATTTGGAAGTCTAGTCTGCTGAGGGTGAGTTTTCGTTTTCTGAATTTAGCGCAATCGCCGGGTTTGATTTTTGATCATTAGCCTGACTGTTAGCAGCTGGTGATGTTGCACGCCTACTAGCCTAATTTATGGTCACTTCCATGTGAGAGTTTGGAATTTTCACTTGTATTCCCATTTCCCACGTTATTTATCAATTCTTTTTTTGTGTGTGTTTTACATTGGCCCACATTAAGTTGATGTGAAATTGTTCGCACTGCATTTTGTTGTATCGCCCGACTGCGCTGTTATAATTTGCATCTCAAAAGTGACACATTTTCTATATTCTATAGCCAAGTGCAAGTGTGTTTTTGCTCTTGGTGTTTTCAGACAGATTGTGTTGAACGTAGCCCAAATATTCGCAAGACTTGGACGCAGCTGAAGTTGTTTGAATCATTTACATTGTATTTTTATGAATGGTTACCTTTACATTTGGTTGTTTGTCATAGCCTAAGTTGGCTCACTAGGTCCCATCAACGTTGTTTTCCCTACATTAATTAGCCTGCATTATTTTGCTTGATAAAAGAAATGTCGCAGCCTTAAAGGATGCGTCATTGCGCCAGTTCTAGTCGGTTGTATGGGGTGTTATTAAGAATTCTCTTTGGGTTTATAACTTGCTCTTCACTCCCATGGATGCAGACGAAATCCAGCTGTCACAATGTTTTTGAATGGCTCGATTATGGTTTGCTATATCACTTATAACCACTAGATGACAACAGAGTGCAAATTACTGACATGAGCTGCTATTCAAACTGGCATTAATCACTGAGCAGATATGAGCTACATTGGTTTAATAATTAAATCACTCGTAGGCTGCTGTGGTTGACGTATAGCCTACCTTTACCCACTAAATGAAAAACTGGTCTAAATATATAACCTGTCTCTGTCTCTCTCTGTCTCTCTCTGTCTGTCTGTCTGTCTGTCTGTCTGTCTGTCTGTCTGTCTGTCTGTCTGTCTCTATCTCTATCTCTATCTCTGTCTCTGTCTCATCCACACAGTCACACACACACGCACGCACGCACGCACGCACGCACACACACACACACACACACACACACACACACACACACACACACACACACACACACACACACACACACACAAAGATCAGTAACAGAATGTGTCTTTGAGCCCCATGCTCCGTTTCTTTGCCTCAGGGGCCGATCTAGACTCTCTCAGCACAGAGGGAGCGGAGCACTCTCGAGGGGCCCTTCTGATAAAAAAAAATATTTGAAATTCACAACTGTATAAATATAGCTAATATTCTATCATAAACACAAATGGTCAACTATTGAGCCAAACAAACTGTAAGACATGCTTGTTCTGAAGGCCAAAAAAAACGACGTAACCAATCAAAAGGACAAGGACAACACACTAATGTGTGACACATTCATCATTGGTGATTGCTTCAGCTTCAGCACCACTACCAGTGGACAGCGTCAGGCTGTGAATGAGCACCATGCATTCTGTTCGCGGGTTAAAATACCCAAGAGTGCATATTAGCATTACAGAGCTGCCGCCTGATCTCCACAGAGGCAGTACATTTGTATGGTAGTTAACTTTAAGCCATTGTCAACATAGAGACGCATATAAAATGCAGTGTTGGAATGACAAGCTACATTGTGGTGGACACGGCAAGAAGATAACTTTCTTCTAACTCTAAATATTACAAGATACGTAGATGCAGCAGTAGACACCATATATTGCATTTGCAACCCACACTCACACACAATTTGTTATAAAGTCATTTGTCATAACTGCACTTTGGCACTACAGCGTTTCTATGTTTGTTTTCTGTCAGGCAGAGACCAAACCTTTTAGTTTAATTAAACTTTCTTAAAGGGGTATTTCACATTAAATCACCTATGGGTCATTTTAACTGACCATAGACTCATTGAAAACACAGATGACTGTCATCGTCATTCTATTCTATTTTATTTCTTTTTTTATATATTTTTTTATTTACAAACAGATATAATAGCCTATATAAAACATAAAATAAAAAAACACAGCCCCTCACGCATTAGAAGGACATATCAGTTACCTGAACCAAGGACATGTGTTTTCACTTCAGTGAATGTAACATGGTTGAAGCTACAATGGGTATATAAGGGATGGACAGCGAAATTCACTCGCTCCTTCTGTAATAGATGTTAGAATGAAGAAGTCTGATGAAGTCTTTTAAAGTGAAATACCCCTTGAACCATTTTCAAAGATTAGGTTACCTTTTTGCTTTTCTGTTTCCATTCATGTTCTTGATGCTTTAAAAGATAAATGAATAATGGATATACTGCACATGTATATGTACATGTACGGTATACCGGTATGTATGGCTTTTTAGGTCATGGTTACTAGTAATTTCTTAAAATATGAACTTCACAACTTTAAACACCTCAATCCTGGTCCTTTGTACTCATCATGTACACAACATTAACTGATGAATACAATGTAAACATACCATATTTCTGTATAACTTGTTTTATGCATTTGATTATTTCATTTGCCTCTTTCAATTAAATTAACTGGAATACAGAGACATTTATTATGGGCTGCTAAGCTAATGTACCATATATCTGGGCTAGGATACATGGCTGCTTTCTTCTTATTTTCCTGTTCTGCATGCAAGTGGTTTATATTAAATATTTTCACGATTTGCCATAAATAATAATGAAATGTTCAATGTTTTATGAGATCAACACATCCGTCTGGCCCATCATTCATCAACATACATTAGAATTACTGTGTGTGTGTGTGTGTGTGTGTGTGTGTGTGTGTGTGTGTGTGTGTGTGTGTGTGTGTGCGCGTGTGCGTGTGCCTACGTGCGTGCGTGCGTGCGTGCGTGCGTGTGTATTTAGAAATGAACATGAAGAAACCATAGCTGATATTTTCTATTATACGTTCTTTCTAGAACTTAAGTGTCGGTTCCAGTAATCATAGACTGTTTCTGCGTGGCTCTGAAACAATCAAGGACTTTCAGATTTGTTATTTCCTATGTTATTATGATTAATATTTAAAGCTGACTATAATGGTTTGCTTTAAAATGTTATTATTTAATGGTGGACCTTTGAATGACATCTATTAATTCATATACTGTACAGTGTATGAATAAATACATCTCTATTTAGCCCATTTAGAATGGGTACACATTATTGTATATCATTATTTTATGCTTTAACTATTGAAAAATAGCAGATATACAAGCTCACAGAGTGCCGCGCTGCGAGCTTGTAGATCTGCTATTTTTAAAAAATAGTGAAAATTTGAATTTTGACCCGATTCTATAAGTGTCTTTTGAATCCTTCTAAGGTTTTTTGAAAAACCTATGTTTCTATGTCAGCAATCTGGCCAGCCATGGTCAAAGAAAAGGTCCTTTTCACTTAACTGGAGCTCAGTTAGTCTGTTCTTGAGAGACTACTGTGTCAGTGGTTCTCAAACCTTCTCATGTGAAGGACCCCCCAAAATGATATGTATTTGGCCACGGACCCCCATCTCAAAATATCTAGTTCCAGGGACCACCCAGAAGCAAAATTTGAGTTACAAACGTTCGATTTGAAAATACACATATTCAAAGATTTGCACACATTTTCACGACTTTTTCCAAAAAATAGCAGATCTACAAGCTCGCTGTGAGCTAATATCTGCTATTTTTCAATAGTTAAAGCATTCAATAATCCTAAGCCTAAATGGGTTAGAGTGGGGTTTTCCAGGCTCTTTTGGTGACAGCAGTGCACCGTGGCAGCGTAATGGCATTGTAGCAGGAATCCTGGCGGTGTTTGATTAGAAATGAGCAGAAACGTCTTTGTCTCACTTTCTGAGCTCTTGCAAAAGCGACATGCTCCCCAAGGGCGTGCCAAGTGGTTTGTCCATTTGCTGTGGTTTTTTTGTTGTGTGCATTTTTCACAGTCTAGTAAACCTTTTCAGCTGGAAATCCTGATGTTTGGCTCAATCAATACATTTAATTAGTGCTGATTAATGAATGAGTGTGGCTGCGGAAAGCTGACAGTTGCTTCTATTCCCAAGGACGTTGGCTATAGCCAGGGAGCGATTGGATTCCACTGTATGAATTTGCAAGACTTTTTGATTTTCTCACTTCTAATTGCATTTTTGTTTGTGGAATATAGCGTAAAGTATGCAAAAGGCTGATTAAAAAGAGTATAACAACATTCGCGATTTTAAGTTTGTAAGCTATACAGTACGTCCAGCGAATACACAATAAAATCATTAGATCAACTTAGTAGACAAGATTCACTTTTTCAGATAATTAAATGAACACATCATAAGATAATGATTAGGCACAGACACATCGATTTGCTACATGTGAATTATTCTAATGTATCTCCACTATCACACTATTTGCAGAGCATAAATTAAAGATTCACCATACATGCTACTACCCTGTATGATGGTCAAAATTCACTTGTTATTCAAAATGGTATGCCCATCAGTTTACCGTATATGCTAGTAAGTATTTTCTTTAAAACAAAAAAAACACCCTGCATTTTCTTTAAAAAAAAAAGTAAATAAAGACGTGTCCCTCAGAACCCTTGAAAAGAAATGGCTCCAATGACCTTTATTCTGCAAATGAAGCTGTTTTTGCTTTGAGCTGACTGATAGATGTTATTATTCAGCAAAAGTGCATTGAACACTGACAAAATACCCTGGAGCCATAGTAAATGCATTAGCAAAAGTTAATGAAAAATATGGAGGCTGGTACTGAACTTTCCCTGGCAAATTCTCTCTACACTTTCGGAAGCCATGTTCATGTGGTATTTAAAAATAAATCACCTTTATGGAAAAGGGACACAATTGAACAGTAAACCAGGCCTGGCCTGGCCTATATGTTGTGCCTGGATCAATTAGCCCAATCCTTTATACTATAGGCTAGTGTAACCTATATGTTGATTTTCAATAGCAGTAAAAGCCTAGCATCAGCAGTCAGTCACTATTGTTTAGTATAAATGTGCAATATCCATTCACTGAGACATAATGTTGGATAGAACTGAACATTTTTATTATGGAAAAGGGACACAATTGAACAGTAAACCAGGCCTGGCCTGGCCTATATGTTGTGCCTGGATCATTTAGCCCAATCCTTTATACTATAGGCTAGTGTAACCTATATGTTGATTTTCAATAGCAGTAAAAGCCTAGCATCAGCAGTCAGTCACTATTGTTTAGTATAAATGTGCAATATCCATTCACTGAGACATAATGTTGGATAGAACTGAACATTTTTATACAAATGTATTTTGTTATGCGCACTGTCTCTGAAATCTATGGCAGCATTGATCTTTTCATTAATTATGTTTTTATGTCTATATGGGTTGATCATGCATTTTGTAATACAGTGTAATTAAGTGCTGCTTAGCCTACTTAATCTAATACTATACCACACAATCAGTGCAAAGTGATGCTAAAGTAAATATTTTATTCCAAGACAGTATAGAGCACAATAATGAAACTAAACACATAACAGAAATCTGCAATTTAGATTGAGATCCAATTTGAGGTTAGAGCCGTCCCAAAGGTCTGGCCATGTCCCGCATCTTATTATGCTTGTATGCATTTTAATTAATAATTTGACAATGCACACTGCATTGATGTCGGTCAGCCGGCACTCTGCAGAGGAATAGATCGCCTGAGCCTGATATCCAGCCGCAGCCTCCTAGGCGAGGAGAAGAAACGATGAGCTAAGGCCGATTTCAGATAGAAGAACTCCAGAGAGGAGCTCAGCTAATCCCCCTCCCCTCCCTCAGGTGTGATGGGCTGTGGACGCTCCCCAGGAGGAATGCCACAGACCACGGTTCACCACTGCTGCTTGGCTGCATTCTGATTAATGCACTCATCAGTTCTTTTCCTGTTTGTCTTAATGACAAGCACCATCCTCCTGGGAGTCGGGTGACTTTTTGCAAATACTGCTGATGCATCTGCTTACACCTGCCACTTTTTTCACCCCACACCCTTCTGGTCAGGGGCGATTACCATAAATCCCTGTTTTCTTTGCAGATAGCCAGGCTCTCTGTCACAGCACAGAGGGACATATGACACATCTTCCACTGGAGATTGTAAGAGTCCACATTCAGTTGAGGAAATGAGCATTGATGAGATCTCGATGGAGGGACGTGGATTCATTGCAGATAGGGCTATTATTAAAGCAATCATAATGCCCTGGAGTCTGGACAGCTAAACCAACTCTTTATCTTAGGCTCACGCTTTTATCCATTTCATATTTGCCTCTGCTGTATATAAGTTGGTGAGTTGTTCTGGCTTTACTACTTACGGTAGCACTATGGGGTTTAAATAGGACTTAATAGCTTGTCTAGACTTTAGAGAAAAGATTGTTTTACACATTCTGTGAGCAACTTCATTTTCAGCTAATCCTGTTCTTGTCACAGTTTAAGGCAGGACCCAACCACAGGAAGGGTAGACAAGAATTCTGTTGTTAAAACAAGTTTTCCTTTTCAGACAGGCAGAATAAATGAACACACAGACAAGGGTACAGGTAGGATACACTGTATAGTCATAATCACTTACAGCATGCAGAACAGAACCGACGATTGGACATGGACTAACAGGAAGGCAGGGCTTATACATTATACACACAGGTTACTGTAACCTGATACAGATTACAGACCTGTGGACACAATGCACAATCAACACAGGAGTAGCACGATGAGGGGACAGATCCTGAGGGGAGAGCAAAGGCACAGACATTTCGAAGAAGTCAGCTTGACTAATAGGGCTGATGATACCCCTAATGTGAAGGCATCAAATGGGCTGGAAGTCAATGACTTTTCTTACATGGCATATACCTACTGTACATTACAGAGACACATTTTTGAAAAAGAGAAATTTGAGTGCGTTGCGAGCTTGTAAATTGGATCTCTTCGCTGTGTGACACTGTCCTACAACAAAGTAAAATAGCTAAAGTGGTTAATGAATCGCGCCCTCATAAATGTCAAAACCAGTATTGAATCCAAGCATGACGAGTAATCTATATTGGAAAACACCTGGGTGTCCTAGGATACCACATACAGTAGATCGTCATGAGTCGGTAGATGACCGTCAATCTGACAAACGACATACGGTAGGAATGTAGGTGTGAGTTTTGTCTGTCACATTTAGTAGACTGTGTAGCCTATTAGATTGATGATCAAATTGAACAAATGACTCACAGTGCTTGCTTAACTGTCCTTTAATAGTGTGATGACTGCTAGAGCGTGATGCCTTGCCTCCGGCACGTTAGAGGGTAGGATGTCATCATACTGTGCGCCTGTTTGCGTGTGCGTGAGTGCGTGAGTGCGTGCGTGCGTGCGTGCGTGCGTGTGTGTGTGTGTGTGTGTGGGGGGGGGGGGGGGGGCTGGGGGTATGTGTGTGTGTGTGTGTGTGTGTGTGTGTGTGTGTGTGTGTGTGTGTGTGTGTGTGTGTGTGTGTGTGTGTGTGTGTGTGTGTGTGTGTGTGACGTGTGTGTGTCAGAGAGAGAGGGAGATACAGTGTGTATATCAGTGTCTTGCATATCAGTGTGTATTGTATGTTTTTGTTTAGTTTTCAATGTGGTTTACTGAACAACAACTCAAACCTAGATCAACAGACAAGACATAGATAGCTACTTGTGTTTTGCTCCATTGAACATTGAATGCCATGGCAGTATATCACATAAACATAATTCCCCGTCTTACGTTTCTCCTGTCTAATAAACCCTGCTTATCACTCCTCGTATCTCTTGGGATCAGTGCTTTTGGCCAAATCCTGGTCCACTGCCAACATATGATGATGGATCTAACTTTATGGTATAGCTCACTGATACCATATCAGTGAGCCCCTATAACATAAAGCCGCAACGCTTATTCAGCAACCCTGGGTCCCTCGCTTATGATCAATGGTCGGCAGTCAGGACACTGAATGGAGTACAGATTGAGCCACATGTGGGATTTAGATGCCAAACAAATGCTCACAGGGGCAGCTCATGCATAATACATCACCCTCATTGAGCATCTCCCCATCTCCATCAGAGACACCCTGTCCACAATGCTCAGGGCCAGCATACAGCCCCTATAGGCGTTCCTTTTAGACAGTGACATAGAGAGGCTGGAAGTTGTTATGGTAAAGAGCCAGGTGACACAGTGACACTTAACAAATTATACATTTCTAAGAGGCGGTTGTATTAATCTTGCAACGTGTGTGTGTGTGTGTGTGTGTGTGTGTGTGTGTGTGTGTGTGTGTGTGTGTATATATATATATATATATATATATATATATAAATATATATATATATGTGTGTGTCTGTGTTTGCCTAGAGAAACTTGATCAAAAGCTCACAGGCTTTATACAGCCCTTGAGGCCCAGGATAGAATTCAGGGCAGACCTTTCTCACAGGACACAGATCATTAATCTCACGTTGGGGTCATGCTCCTACACTACGTACAACATGGTGTATTCATTAAATTGTGGTGTGGGTTGCAGCGTCAGCTTGATAATCTTGCCGCATCTGCATTTGAGTACATACAATTTTTATTTTGTATGGTGGATTTGTTTTGCATGGCAGTATTTAGAATATGCTGCATGCCTTATGCACGGTTTATGAATGCCACGGCAATAAAATAAATGCTAGATCATATTAACTTCAGGTGGCTTTTATTTAGCTACTATTTTAACTGTGTTCTTTTTTTTCTCCTTTTCTTTGCGACTCATAATTTACATGTAAATTATTTGCCTGCTATGACACTTGTACACTGGGTGTGCCACAGATTGTGGTAAATTCCTAATTATGCCTTATGCCAGTGACAACCATGGCTCGAGGCATTGTTTTCTGGTTGTCTGTCTGTCTGTCCCCCCCCATCCAATTCTCGTGAATCAATATCTCAGGACAGCCTGGAGGCAATTTCCCTCAAAATGTCCACGTCGACATTGAATGAACTAATTATTGTCATGGGTCAAGGTCACTGTGATCTCATGTCCATCCCATTCTCTTGAATGTGACATCTCAGG
The DNA here is from genome assembly GCF_963921795.1 of Nannobrachium achirus. NCBI lineage: Eukaryota > Metazoa > Chordata > Actinopteri > Myctophiformes > Myctophidae > Nannobrachium > Nannobrachium achirus. The sequence goes on from NC_137820.1 coordinate 17,857,980, forward strand.
AATGTCTGCACCAGATGTCTAGGCCATCTGGTGCAGACGGACACTTGGACTATAGGATGAACGGATTCAGATTTTGGCCACAACTCGAGACAAGATTTCACACACGTCTAATATCAGATCCTAAGGGTGCTTGGCACCTGCGAGAAATGCAGAGCACTTCCTTAGAAAGTGCCCTTGATTTTATTACTGATGCGGCTGTCGTGCGGGGCCAGAATTACATTCAATTGATAGCGAACTCCACCCAGCATATCCTGTTTTGCGAAACAATTGGACTGACCCATTGAAGTGTTAGGCGGCTGTGACATCATAATGTTCTGCAAAAATACTAAAAATAAAAAATGCAAAGACGCAGGGAACTTAAATGTATATTCAGTGATTGTATTTCATTCAAATAAAAATATAATTGGTACATTTTCCATTCATTCTCCTCACTAGAATGTGTGCTGAACATATAAGGACTTCCACCATGGCCCGTGTTACGAGCATAGCTAGATTCGGTTTTCAGAGGTGGCCAGCCAGTCCTCGACCAATCAGAGTAGAGTATGGCCGTAGTTGTGTTATGATGTTTAGTTATGATGGTCAAAATAAAAGTTTTGAGAACCACAGTCACTCTGAATTAAGAACATCTGCTAAATGCCTAGATTGTAAACTACTGAACTCATAAAATACCACAGTCTCGTAGTAAATCAGTATCATACATATCCTGAAGCTGGACACGTAGGCCTACCGATATTCAGTGATTGGGTCTAATGATCAAAACGAGAACATTATAATGGTGTAAAAAATCTATAAAAAACTAAACATTTCCACGCTGTAAGGCCAGTAAGGGACAAGATGACCTCCGGCCACTTTCATTATCACTGAATACACCTTTAAGTTTTTCATCCTCTCCCAGCTGATCGTGCTGCCCACAGAGGAGTGCAGAGGGGGGAGCAGATAGGGGGTTAAGTCTTTTAGTCCATCCATTTTATCCAAAAATGGGGGTCAACCTCCCACTAATTGCAACAAAACCAAACTCAGATGATTTTGTATCCTATTGTGTGCTGAATGAAGGAATTGTATGAAGGGAAAGTTTCGAAAATGTGCTTATTTAAAGTGCTGAAGGCAAATTGTGTTAATTTAGGGCATACATGTTTTTTAGTTGTTATAAGGGGTTCTGAGTTCAGTGCTGCCTTTACAATATACCGGTAATCTTCTTTCTTTTTTTTGTATCCCGAATTTAGTCGTTATGCCAACGAATTCCTCCCCACACATTGCTATGTTGTTGCTGGTGTTATACTGACTCACCTGCCTGTGAGGAGTGGGACCCAATCAAAGTTGAGAATGCATGGGTCCGTCTTTCACCCACGTTGCCCATGTTGTCCAAAGCTGATGCTTCTGCTCTGGTAAACTTTGTGGGAGCCAATCAAAGGTGAGAAGTCCTGGAAAAAATACATATGCCAATATGAGCTTGTGGGACATCTAACGGGGGGTTTGTGGGGGTGCTGAATCCATTCCAACCATTCATTTCTTTGTAAGAATGACTCCCTGGTCAGATAATTTGCCATGCTTCAGGACGCCTATTAATCAAATTGTGGTAGCCATGTATTTTTTGTCGAGTGGTATATTTAGATTATTGAGGTTCCTATAAAGTAAAATAGAAATCGATATCATTTGGCATTAACTGGTCCATGTTTGTGTACGCATCAGAACAACAGAAAAAACTAAAATGCATTTTCCAAGTGCATGCTGATCTGTTTCTTGTTCCCCACACCAAGGATTCAGCACCACAACCAGCTCCTAGTTAGACGTCCCTATGGCCAATTTATTTTTGTCCAGTTTTTCAACCAGGTCTTCTCAAATTTGATTGGTTCCCCACAAGGTTTCCCAGAGCAAAAGTGCCAGTGCTGGTCAATGTGGGTAGCTAACCACTCAGTTGAGCCCTCTGCTGAAAGACGGACCGAAAAGGTTGTGTTGGAAGTAATTCTCAACTTTGATTGGCTCCCAAGTTTCCCAAAGTTTGGTTGGAAACCGAACACATTGGTTAAGAAAGCTATTGGTGAGCAATTATTTTGCAGATGGCTAAAAAGGTTTTAATTATTATGATGCCAAACTTTTCCATCTGCAAAATGTATTTTTTCACTAATTTGTTCATAAAGGTGTCTTCACTAACAGTCTAACACCTCTCAATTACTTTCAACTGAACTCCTCTGGTGAAATGCCATGGGAGCCAATCAAAGTTGAGAATGGGTCCAAGAGAATGGGAGCCAATCAAAATTGATTCAAAATGATAACGAGTCATTCAAGCTCAAACGGCCGATTAATTTGGTATAGTGAAGGCAGAATGTTTGCAACGACACTGCACCGAAATATAAAAACTATGTATAGATTCTTGTCTCTAACTTCCTCCAAGTTACATTTATCTTGTAGCCTACCTTAATTTGATTTAAACAAAAAATTGGTTGATTATAATTGCCTGTTTCATGTCAAAGCTTCCAACTTCCATCACAGCAGTGTTTTTTGCAGAAACTCGCAAATCCATTCCCATTGAAAAGCAGAATCCAATATGTAGATTTAAACTTCGAAGTAGTAGAAGGTCATAAAAATAGAAAAAAATAGCTGATCTACAAGCTCAATGTCCTGCAAATGCCCTGAAAATCTACTGTCTTGCCAATGGCAGGACACGTGAAGTGGCACATCTGTATCCACCTCTTTCCGCTGGAATTTACTGGAGAATGTTTTGCACCACACTGCACCACACTTCCGGTTAACAGCAGACATACAAGCTCACGTCGCGTCGCAGATGCAGCCGTTGTGAGCTTGTAGATCACACTCGGCTGTGGCACCGGAAGCTCCGTCCAATTTCTGCGCAATGCACGATGGGATGTTGGAAACTTGTGGATATGTAATAATAGTGTGAATGGCGGCCATTTTCCCTTCATGCGATTTTTCCTCTCATTCAGGACATTATTTAGGACACAATGAGTTTGTTTTTGTTGCAATTAGTGGGAGGTCAAGTGACAGTATTACTGGACTATTGCTCAGGGACACTTTGCTGAGAACTGGAATACCTGGGACCTCCGGAGTCCAAGGCGGGCTCACTAACCATTCAGTTATGGCTGCCCCTCTGAAACAGATGGGGAGAATGTGATCACATTTCATCATTGGTTGAATACTGAATTGACTAATCTTGGGTGTCCAGTGCCACCTTGAAACTAAAGTGAATGTATCGTTTTTCTGTGCTGCTGGTTTGAAGATGTGTATGAAGCAGACAATGTTTTAGAATTTGTAACTTCTTTGTAGCAACATCCATATTTGAAGCATTGTTGCCATAACTTTGTATTCTATCTGAATCTGCTAAGCATGTGAACACATACGAGTACAAGGGATTAGACTCTGTTCTTCTATCACACTAAGAGATATACCGGTACACCAGAACAAGAAAATCAAAGCTTAACAAACTCAAGTCAAATCCAATACAGATTTAGACCACCACTGGGTACAGTTCTTATACTGTATGAGTTCACCCTCTTCACTTCGCCTCCCTGGATGACAATCAGTACAGACGTGGAACTCCTGTTACTCTGGTAGTCCACCACAAGCTGGTTTTGCTGATATTGATTGCTTCAGGCGATTGTTGTTGCACCATGTGATGAAGCTCTCTATCAGTCCGTTGTACTCCTCAAATCATTCATGTCAATTTACTGATAACATACATTTCACCAAAATAATAATTATTGCGACCGTAGGTCACATTTACTACCAAAACCTCCACCGGCTGTCCGTGGGTGAGTGAGTGAGTCAGTGAGTGAGTCCGTCACACTTTTGCCCTGCTCATACCTCCACAACCGTTGCCCCCATCCATGCCATATTTTGCACACACACTCCTTGACTGCCAAACTACAACCTCCAAGGACCCCCGGAGCCCCAGGGACCCCCAGGTCCCTGGGGGACCCCCAGATGTAAAAAATGACCAAATGTGCAAAAATGACCAAATGACCACCCCAAAGGGGCTGCTCACGGGGAATTCCCAGGGACCACCGACTCCTGGTGCTCCAGAACGGATGCAAAAGTGGTGACGCCCCCAGTGGAGGACCCCCTCCACTGCAGCTCACATAAAATGCCGTAACTCGGGCTAGGAGCGTCCGGGAGAGCTGGGGCCGGTACCTATTTGTCCGCCAAGGCAACCCGGACACCCCACCCCTCATTCGTCACTTGGCCCTCTTCTAGCGCCACCTTCAGGCCGATTTTTAAAACACATTTTTGGACACTGCTCCTACAGTTTTTGCCCAAAAATCACGCAAATCACTACACAGTATGTCTACACTCATCCCATCAACATGAATCTGTCCCATATAGCGCCACCTTCAGGCCGATTTTTAAAAACACATTTTTGGACACTGCTCCTACAGATTTTGCCCTAAAATCACGAAAATCACTACACAGTATGTCTACACTCATGTCATCAACATGGATCAGGAACATTTTGGAAAAACAAATTTTTGCCCTATTTGTGGAGATTAGGGAGTCTTACTGGTATAATTGTATATGTATGTGTGTGTGTGTGTGTGTGTGTGTGTGTGTGTGTGTGTGTGTGTGTGTGTGTGTGTGTGTGTGTGTGTGTGTAACAGGGGTGTCCCTGTCTCTCCACTGTCTCCAGCTCTTTAGTAAACATAAAATACATTTTAAGGTTAGGATACCAATGTCATGTAATCAGGTGAGAGAACTCATGATACATGATAAACAAGTGTGGTTGTGGTAAAAAACAAGTGATGAAAGGAAAAAAAACAGAGCTAACAAAATTGGAACTGTACCATACATCTTTTTGTGGTTCTTGCTCTATGGCTGAATTTTCTCTTACTGAACAAACACTCTAGTCTGTAGCATAATTACACACATTATCACAACATACAGCTTATACTATTCAAGTTTTTATCAAAACAGTTTTTGTTTTGTTCAAAAAATATTACTTACAGAACCTTTAGTAACTGTTATTAACATCTTTCAAAGTTATTATTTACAGGGTTCCCACGGTCATGACATTCCTGGAAATATTTTGAAATTATAAAAATATTTTTCCAGTACTGGAAAAGTTTTGGAATTGATCAAGGGTCCTGGAAGGTCCTGGAAAAATTAGCTGTGCATTGTCTTTGGTTATTGATTTTGTTAATACCTCTGAAATGACAAATGAAACATTGGCCAAACTGATAGCTAGGAAGTTTTTGTTTAAACATGTAGCATTTTGTATGTATTTCTGTTTATATTAGTAGGCTACACAGGGTATGTCGGAACTGTAAAACTATATTTTGGACAATAAGCAGTCTGCTAAAATATGTACATGTGGGACTAACTTCTACAACAGCTGTCACTGTGTCTCATCTAAAGGCCCTTTTGCCTCCTGTCAAGTCAAATGAATGTCCTGTTCCTTGGTGTCAAATCTCTCACTTTGGTCTTCCTGATCTGAACAGAACAGCTGTCTGTCTAGGCCCCTGTGATGTGTGTATTCGACATTGTATGTAAAGCCAATGTAGTCTTGAAGTTAAGGACAGTTATCTGCCTGTCGCACCGTGGAGGGGACAGGGCTCTGCTCATGGGCACTCTGTGCTGTGACTCTCTGTACTGACTTATGCTATGCTGGACGCTATTCTTGGATTATTCTGTTACTGCCTTCTAAAATAAACGCTTGGACATCTACACATCACCGTTCTGGAACCATATTCTTTTAGTTATAGTTAGAGATTTAAGAGTGAATTTCTTACTTAACACAAACTGTGAAATATTAGAGGCAGAAATTGTGAAAATAGCAGATCTACATGCGTTGCGAGGCGTTGTGAGCATGTAGATCGGCTATTTTCACCATGAAACCGTGTTAAACTAAATTCCTCAACTCATCAGGGTGCCGGGGTCCCCAGTTAAAATATGATTATTTTGGGGGTCACGCCACGGCCTGAAAAGGTTGAACCACTGACATACACTGCCTGTCTTTGGGCATTGTGCATAGGAGTAAGCGACTCGTTATTGAGCTGAATTATTGTTATACAGTCCTGGAAATCGGGTTAAATATTCTGGAATAGTTTTGGAAATTAATTGGTAAAAATGTGTGGGAACCCTGTATTTAGTCTATATTAGTCTGGACAGACATGGATGTAAACTGAAACTGGATGGCTGAGGCATACAAGGTTGTGAAAGTTCTACTAATGGCAGTGACTACTCTGTGAAAATGTGGCAATGGCGGTCTTGGAGTGAGTGATTGCTCACTATGTGACACATAGTTTGTGTCACATCAATGGCCTGTCAGTCATATAAATCAGTGGTTCTCAACATTTTCAGGCCCCCCCCCCATTTTCAATAATCATATTTGAACTGGGGACGCGACGAGTAACTTGGAATGGAAGTTGAGGCATTTTTGGTTCCACAGATAAGATCTGTCCGAAAATATCGTCTATTTAAAAAATATTTGCCTCTTTCTGATTTTACGACAGTTTGGGCAATGTTTGACCAGTTTTTTTTTTGTATAGTTTGTTGATTACCTTTAATGCAGTAAAGGCCAGTTCATACTCTCTCGGAAAGGTCCATGGAGTTCAACTACCAGATGACGTCACTCGCAACTTCTGAAAAGCATTACCCCAAATTAGAGTTTGGAAAGCTGCACGTCGGAAAGTTCCAGAAAAGTTCGGTTTCGGAGATTTTTCTTTCTTTTTGAGGATTTAAAAAGGTCCTTAGATTGTCACTTCACTGTCATCTGGGGACCCCCCCCCCCAATCATGTTGAGAACCACTGATGTAAATAGCCCGGGTAATAATAGCCACCTTCTCTATTCTCTTTTTTATTAATACAAGCAATGTGATTATGGAGATTTTGCCCAAGTTGTTTCAAGGACATTCCAAAGGTTGCGTGGCAAAAAAAAGTGGACATACATCTTTAATGGGAATATAGGGTCCCATATCGCTTGTTTCACCAAATTGAAATCACCTGGATCCACGCTGCAGGAACATGAAGTTCTCAGAGGTTAATAACCCACATGCCCAGTAAGATAAACCATCCATGGGTAGAGGGGTTTAAGGGCAATACAGTTTTCAAGTGGATTGTGACAAGTTAATGAGTTGTTCTGTTATTCGGTTATATTTATAGGGGAGGTAACGAGACAGATGCTCCCTGTCAGAGCCAGAGGTCTGGACAGCTCTCTGCACGCAGTCTGGAGTGGAAACACTCTGAACTAGTGTCAGAGCATGACCTCCCTGCAACTGATTATTCATTAAACAACCTGAGACTACGGGCAGTGGTCAGTATGTGATCTTGAGTCTTGAATGTTGACATTCTACGAAGAAAAATGATGAAGTGTGTAGTGGTTCTCAAATAATAACAGCTGTCTCATAGCAAGGTACACACACACGCACGCACACACGCATGCACACACACACTCACACACACACACACACACACACACACACACACACACACACACACACACACACACACACACACACACACACACACACACACACAATTCTTCTCTTCTTCCCCTCTTCCACCATCTGTTTCACACGCCGCTTACCCTGCGACATTTGGGACGACTTTCTCACTGCTTGGCTTCTCACATCTTGGACACTGACACAAAATAAATGAAGACACAAAGAAGACACAAGGTTCAGAGTTGGGAGGGCGGTGGCTGAGGTGTGAAACTATCGGTGTGTAAAATTGCCCTGGCAGCAGCACTGTGTTGTTTCAGCATTTCCTTGGCGAGATGCTCGCCTTTGCTTCCCCACGTGCATCTTCTCTGCACCTTTCGTCTGTCCCACCTTTCTCTGTTTTTTCCCCCCCTGCTTTCTTTTTCTTCTTTTTCTTTCTCTTCTCTCTGCACAACCAGACTTCTTGCTGACTTTGGCCCTGTCCCCAGAAGCGGAAACGTCATAATAAACAGCAATAAACATGTTTGGCTGCTTTGTATGCATAACTATGTGGACACGCTCCCTTGGCCAAAACAGCAGAGAAAATAGAATAGTCTCATTCTCCACTCAGAGGGGATCCCGGTGGTTGAGAGCAGAAGGTTCAATAGGCTAATACGCACACCGCTAATTTGCTCTAAGTTGTCTGTTCCTCACCAGCTCTCATTAAACGCAGTCAGACAGAGGGTGGCTAATTGCTTGTGCAAGAGCCCTGGCTGGGACAGAATGTGAGACTTGTGACTGCTGCTCCTGCCTCTGCCTCGTGGCCCAGGCAGCATGAGGCCAGAAACCTTGTTGGGAGGATATACCGGTACGTAGCACAGAGGGCAACACAACATTCGCCATCGTCCATGCGCCGCCCGGGGTTTGTTATTAGTTGCCTGAGGTGCAATGTAACACATTTCAGGCAGTGCACAAGGGTTAGGTGACTCAAGGCACTTTGGCATTTTGTTCAGTAAGTGGCGTTGTTTCACTAATTAGTTTTCTTTGAGAAAATGTGGACCTAGCTGGGAACCCGTTGACATGTTTATGATTCCAGCTCTTGTGCCTTTTTCACACACAGTCCAATTAATTCATATAACATGCTGCTACATGCATGTACATTCAACAGCAGAGAATGATAAGGATGACAAAGAGGGTATATGCTCCCTTTTTTGTAACTACAGTATATATTTGATGACCTTGTTTACTTCCATTAAAAGTCCAAAATCTTCTGTTCTATTTTGTATTATGAACTCAATAATAATAATAATAAGATAGCCCTCCGTGCCCAAATGATTATGCTGCTTGGTTGGCGCTCTCCTCTCTGGCGCCTACGATTGTTCTCAACGCCAGGCTAGATGAGTTCCAGTGATGACCGTTAACAGTAGCTTCAGCGTGTTGCCTGTGGTTGAAAGCCTCTGGCAGACTCTCGTCTCAGAGTACACAGCAGGAGAGTGTTTGGCGGCGGCGGTGGCGGTGCCCAGTAAAAAGCAGCAGCAAGAAAGAGAAAAATACAACTCTTTGTACCCAGAGTGAAAAGAAAGTATTAGGAGAGCCTCCCTCCACTGGGCTGTGTCTGGTGTGTCAGGCCTGCCCTGCAGTAAGGCAAGGTTATTCAGATGAAAGATGGTGTTGAGATTAGTGAGCCCTGCCCGGGCCCGTGGACGCGTCCAGCATGCCGCACTGCATGATTTATGAGAGTCGTGATATCAGCGGTCGCCGCATGAATAAACCATGCGGCCAGAATTAAGCCCCTGTTAAACGACGCACAGCATTTTTCCAGGTGTCTTCACCTCCTAGTGGAAATCACACACAATCATAGATGCCGTGCTGCTGCTGCTACGTTCCATAACGCTGCTCTTTGTTGTCTCATCACAGCAGCCGCTGAACGGCCAATTTCAAGCCTTCACTGAGCATTTTCCCTGATAACAGATTTCTCACTTGAGTTTTAAGACAACGCTGTCATGCTGGAGGTTGGGAAGTTACACTCCAGTGCACTTCTAGAACAGTGGCTTGAAAGAGTGCCGTTTTTGGAAGCAATAAAACAAAGTCATTATTGTTTTCTGTGGGGTATTCAAGATAAATAAAATTATATATAGTATGTTCATGTTTAGTGCAAAATCTTTGTAATAGAAGACTGGTTGAAACATGAGAGAGTCTCTTGCAAAGCAATTAAGGAAATAGACTAGAGTCAGGACCCACCTGATGATGCCATTAGGTACTGGATATGATCTGTTCTATTGACAATGAAAGGCACTTTGTACAGACCATGGCAGAGTCCAAAGAGATATCTCAGGGTCGTGGCCTCAATCCATTCTTCATAACTATTAGCACTGCAACCAATGCCCTGTGGAAGTAATATTTTAATAAATATAGCTCTCTACAAAGTTTGTACCAATTTGATTTCATGTATAGGTAATGAGTTTGGAGTTGACCATAGCTTAATGGTTAGGGAGCCTGCCTGGGGAACCAGTTCCCCTGGTTGTCCCTGGTTCGATTCCCGGGCAGGATAGCAATGTCGATGTGTGTCCCTGAGCAAGACTCTTAACCCCTAATTGTTCACGCGCTCCTTGTGGGCAGCGAAGCAGCTGGGTTGGGCTGCAAATACTGAATTTCCCTCGCGGGAGGAGTAGGTATTTATTTTTTTAGTATTGCGTTTGTGGTCTAGATTGTGTGATCCTATCCAATTCTATCCAACACAATGTCAAATCTTGATTTAGGTTGCATCTTTAGGGCTTTCAATACTGTAAGGTTTGTTTAGCCATCCTCCACGCAATCAGATTTGTAATTCTTCTGTGAAACAGAAAATTAATTGGAATAATTTGCTGTTCACAACGACATAATGTTAGGATAATGCAGAACTGATGTAGTAGTCGGGTGTGCTCTTGCTTTTGCTGGGAGAACCTTCTTCCACAAACTGTGTATGGATTTGAATTCAGCACATGGTAGTGTGTGTGTGTGTGTGTGTGTGTGTGTGTGTGTGTGTGTGTGTGTGTGTGTGTGTGTGTGTGTGTGTGTGTGTGTGTGTGTGTGTGTGTGTGTGTGTGTGTGTGTGTGTGTGTGTGTGTGCGTGCGTGCGTGCGTGCGTGCGTGCGTGCGTGCGTGCGTGCGTGCGTGCGTGCGTGCGTGCGTGCGTGCGTGCGTGCGTGCGTGCGTGCGTGCGTGCGTGCGTGCGTGCGTGCGTGCGTGCGTGCGTGCGTGCGTGCGTGCGTGCGTGCGTGCGTGCGTGCGTGCGTGCGTGCGTGCGTGCGTGCGCGCGCGCGTGCGTGTGTTTGTACTGTGTGTGTGTGTACTGTGTAGGTAGGTGCAATCTACTTGTGGCAGCCTAGGACATATACATAGGTTGGTTGTATTCCCTGTACGACATGCGCTTGAAGCCCATACGCTTGTGTGTGGTCAATAGATTAAATCGTTGGTAGACGCGGGTGCGTGTTATTTTTCCGACTCTCCCCATTACTAACCCTATCTCTGACCCTAACCGCACTCGTAGCCACTTAGTCGGAGTAATGAGACGTCGGACTGACGTGTGCCCCCCTGTAGACGCCCCCCCCCCCCCCCCCCCCCCCCCAAGAAGCACGGCACACTACGTATATAGTGTAACACTGTGTATAGTCCCCATTAGTGCTGACCCCACTGTTTGGTCTTGGGAAGGGTGTAGAGTAGACAACCATGTGTGATTGTCACTTCTTTTCCCCTGACAGTGAGGAGGTTCACTGGGAGGGTATAACGTGTTCCGCTCCCTGCTGAACCTGTAATCAACAGTGCAGCGATAGAGAACTCCTGGATGCCAGAGCAGAACCTTTGCCCCAAACTGGGTCTGTTATAGCGCCACCAGGAATTACAAACATCGCTGCCCCACAATAACCTGGCGGAGACCTGTGCTCCGAGGAGCACTTTTTCTTCTTTCTTTCTTTCTTTTTTTTTATTGAATTCAAATGTCCTTTTATAATGTTTTTATTATGTAACGCTTGATGTTTTGTGTAAAGCGCATTGAATTGCCTCATTGTTGAAATGTGCTATAAAAATAAATGTACCCTGCCTTGGCATGAAAACATTCAGCAAGGATTGGTTCAATACCATCTTACCTATCTCTAAAGGGCAGTCTTGTACGTGTTTTGTCTCCATCAGTTGCTTTTTGGCAGCTCAACCTGTCCCACATGATCACATCAGAGATTAGCATGTCCCTCATCCAAGCCCTTAATGGTGCAGACACATAGATAAAGCCAGGCCGAAGGCAAGGGAAACAGTGTCTATGATGCAGCACACCATGGCCTCTCTAATGATGCCTGACTCCTAATGACTCACAGCCACCGACCGCAGACAGCGACGGCCAGCAGTGGGCCTTATCATATTGTCACTCAGCGTGCTGCATGGTTACACCTGTAACCTTTAGATCACTCCAAATTAGACTGCTCCGGGGATCCTTCGATAGTGGTTGCAAACAAGATTTACTAGCCGCAGGTCTTCTCATAAAAGTTGCATATTGGCACCTACTTGGAATTTAGAGACTAGGGTAATAGGCTGAATCTGCAGACGTTGTTGCACACGGCAAGCATCAACTGATCAGGCATTCTCTCTGGTAACTCCAGACAAGATTGCAATACCAAACTGTGTCTCTGTTGAACGATTTCCATTATGTAGATGTAAATTAACACAAGCAAGGGGAAACTTGGTGCGTTGATAAACGAGCACATAGGAGGCCAGGATGAGCTTGAAAAAACAGTCCACAGAGAGGAGGTCGGCGTCTCATTTTTGCACAGCACAGTTACTACTGCTGAGCATCGTTCACGGAGGCGTGCAGATGCTGGTGACCCCGGGAGACCGTGTGGTTAATTGCATGGAGCGCTAATAAGTCACACACTGAAGACATGACGCCTTAATCATGCAGATGTCACTTCTGATTGACGGCGAGAGGGTTGGAGGAGGCCAGGTTTTCCCTACAGTACCTTCATTTAGGCTTTGGTTGGCTGAGCATGGATCCTCGTCTTCAGCAACACCCAGCTCGTTCAGTATAAACTCACTCATGCAGTTACGCGCATTCACACCTGGGAGCTGCCCAGTACAACCAAATGTTATATTATTGGCCAATGGCCAATGAGTTGCTCCACTGGAGCAGTTGGGGGTTAAGTGTTTTGTTCAAGGGCAATTCAACGGTGGATATACTGTAGAGGGAGGGGTGAGTGTTGCTACTATTTAACCGCTCAGACTTTACCGGACCAGTGGGATTCTTATGACCACCATTGTGTTCCTCTAATCAGGTGTCCCATGGGACCCACAGGTGTCCATGATGGAGTCCATGATACAGTACATGTCTTTTAACGTACAGCATACAATGGCAGTGTGTCATTCCTCCACTTTCATGTCTTGCCCATTTTATCCTCAACGTTTTCCCAAAAGGTGTTGCAATTTCAGAAGTTGGTGAGCTGCCTCTGAGACAGCATCACAGCGTGTGAGAGGCTTTCATGGCCTAATGAAAGTGACTGTAGGCCAGAGTGAGATTCATTGTGAGTCTTTGAATACCATTTTATTTTGGTGTAAAGTTATTTTAATTCAAAACACTTTTTGTTGTGTGGGTGTTGAGCAGACCCACAGAGGAGAAGATATAAGGAAACCCCCCCGAGTGCAGAGTGTCCCACTGTTTGTTGTTTACAGACTTCACAATGAGTAATGAAGAGTGGATCGTTCAGCTCTGCCGTATCACTGATAATACTGAATACAGCCCTTCCTCATTTGTCCCTCGCAAAGCTCAAATGTGACAAGTTCCACTGAAGAAAAATGTCTTTTTTTTTCTTCAGGCATATCAGTGTCAAAGGGTTAATTGTCTATGACTTGCATATGGCATTCTGACACCCTGCCATTTTGTTGTACTATATATTTGTAATTTAAAAACATGTAATTGCATTTTTTGCTGAGTGCTAGGAAAATGGTAGCTACAACTTTTATAATGTAATAATTACAGCCCTTTACTTTGTGACCACTGCAATATTGAGTAGTTTTACTGAGCAGAATTTGCAGTTGTACTCAGCAAAAATGGACTGTTTTAATAAACCTATATAACCCTATATACTGTAGTGTACGTTGTTGTCTGGTGGCTCCCATGGCTCTGTTCTTGGTCTGCTCCTTTTTTCCCTCTACACCAAAGCTCTTTGCCAAAAATAGCAAGCTATTTACAATCTCACAATGTGTTTTGTTGTTTGATGTATTAACTTGTGTTGTCCTTGCTTATTGTAAATCAATCTGGATTAAGAGCGCCTGCTAAATGCCTATATTGTAAATTGTTGTGAGCTTGTAGGTCTTATTATTTTTGCGGAATGTTCACCCCAGAATACGGATGCTAGGTTTAAAGTGATTACGGGTAGTTTGAGTTGAAAAATTGTAAAACTTGTAAACACTTACCACTTACCACCAAGATGCAATATTTTAATGTGAGTGTAGATAATATAATAATGATTTACATTTATCACTAATTGCAAACATCTTTGCACTTAGCGTTATGATTTCACCAAATGTAAGTGCTCCACTGGCTCACGCACGCACGCACGCACGCACGCACGCACGCACGCACGCACGCACGCACGCACGCACGCACACTCCTCCAATTGCTGGCCCTCAGTGACTGCTTTACATGAAGGAAACACGATTAATTATTTATTCAGTCAGAACAAAAAAGCCAACCATGTTTTTGTTGTTGTCTGTGTTTATATCTTAATTCAGGACGCACAGTAGAGAGAGAAGGACAGAGAATCTAAAATGTGCCCTCTGAGCTTCGGGAGGAGAAATCTCAAAGGAGTGAAGTGGGAGTGATGACAAATGGGCCTCTATTCCTCTCAGACCTGCATTGTCATTGCAACAACACTTTTGTGGGTCCCTTTAATGAGCACACATAACTTGATGTCGTCGCATTGTCAATGAGCCACTTCTAGTACCCGGAGTGTGTGCAGAATTCATCACATATTAAGCACCTCTCGAGATAATGTAGGCTTTCATCCCTGTGGTTACAGTAGGTCTTAGTCAGAGCGTTTCGTGCGCAAATCGTGCACTTTATGAAAGAAGCTTGATATTTAGCACACAGTTAGAACATGAACATTTTTGGCTATAGGGACATCGCAGATTTGTCTTGGGAAACTTGTGGGAGCCAATCTAAGTTGGGCTCTCATAGACTTTACTATACAGTAAAATAATAAAAGAAAATGTATGCTTTAAGTAGCATGTGAGGGGTCAAACTAGGTTTCCCAAGACAAATCTGCGATGTCCCTATAGCCAAAAATGTTCCATATGGCATGTTCTAACTGTGTGCCAGATGATGCTTCTTTCATAACGTGCACGATTCCATCAATATACTGCCCGAAATACCCGGACTATCTGTGGGTCTGTTGGTACTAGCCTAGGTAGGCAGCCGGCAGGACTCCATCAAATGGAATGAAAGCTTACTGCTGTGGCACTGCTGGTGGACACAGAGCTCATCTTTGGGTGAACTCTAGCCATGTTGAGATTCTTGCTCCCATAAGAAATGTATAAAGTTGTGGCCGAACGCACGCGTGAGCTCGACAAGACGATGTGTGTCGTTGGCACGTATCATCATAAGCTCATTATTTTTCTTCTCTCCCACAGATCTGTGACTCATCCTCACCTCTCACAGCTAGCGTGTGTGTCTGAGCACAGCAGCACTTCTGTCACCTTCTATCCCCCAAGCCCCTCAGCATCAATACAAACACAACCACTGGCTCTGAGATTAGGTAAGCTTAAGGCCACGCGCCTCCGGCTATTATATATGTCACTGCCTCTCTCCTCAAGGGCTGTGTAACTTTTATTTTGCTTGCAGCTGTCGTTCGAACCACTATTAAAAGCCACTGATTCGCTTAATCTGTTGACTCATTCAGGATAATCGGAACTTTATCAACTTTCAGCTCGACAACATGTGAGACTTGACACAGACTCTTGTGACGTGACTTATGACTGAGGTATAGTGCACTTCCCTAAAGCCATTCACTGAGATGACCGAGGGTGGCAGGCCTAATCACGAGAGTGATAAAAGCTCTCTGGTCAATCAAGCAGGGGCCCCTGTGGTATTTCACAGGATTGTTTCAAAGAAGAACTCGAATATGAAAGCAGCAGGCAGCGTAGAACAGCTCATGAGTCTTGATTAATCATTCCGCCACGGAAATGAACATGACTTTAACCTCTGCCTGTTTTAAATGAACTGCTACTTAGAGAAAGTGAAGGTCTGATTGATTTTCCTTCACATGTGAATGAACTACACACACCTCTCAATGCAGAGGATTAACTTAACATGTGAACGCCTGTGTTATTGGATACAGCCACTCAGAAATATTGAACTTGTCCCCCCTCCCGAGTTTAGCATAACACCCCGAAGCATGGGCAGGATACACACAACCTCATGCACATTCCAAAAGAGCATACCTACCACATACACAAGGCACACGTACACACATGTGCAGCTTAGGAATGACAGTTGGCATCGCATGTAAAGAGTACTTTAAGGGATTAGAGAAGAATGGATGTCATGCGGGTCAGGTTATTATGCATGTGCTATAATTTGGTGACAATGGTAACATTTTAATTTCAGCTGACTATTCTCATGAGGCTGTATCACACATAGAAAGGGACAGGTCTTTTTTTTTTAAGAAGGGTACCCCTGGAGAAAAATAGGGGAGGGTTGACGTGGAAATCTTACTTAATTTATGGCCTTATGACTAAAGCCCAGCGGAATTGAAGACTCTCAAAAGAATCAGTTCACTTTGACTCAGATGCAATATAAAATGATACAAAAAGGTGTATTTACAGCGCTGTAACATTCACACACCAGACATGTTGCTTCAGCAAGGCAAAAAGATGGACTGCCCCTCCCTCTCAGAGTTCATCATTCTATCCGCTAAAACAAAAACATCTATTCCTTCCTCTCTTTCCCAAGTTCATTAAAACGCCACAGTCTTCCCACAGTCATAAAACAAAGGGCCACTATGTGGCAGCCTGGCCTCCTTACCTATCCTCCCCTCTTCCCTAGCCTCCCAGCTGAGTCTCAGGGTCAGCGAATAGCAGTCAACAAGAAATAATATATTTCATTCACTTCAGGGTCATGCCTTTCTGATTTTAGTCCAGGGGAAGGTCAGCTAATTTTATTTGAGTCCAAGGGGAGGGTCATATCATTTTTTATTAATAAAATAGTCTGTTTTTATATGCCGATAATATCGATATTCCCTAATAATTATTGCTCACTTGTAGTGCTCTAAACTGATGGTGACACATAATTAATTAATTATCACAAGATTTGGTAAGCTCATTGATTCATGTCAAACACCTAAAAGATTTCACCAGCTTACAGTCATGGGGAGGGTCATGGCATTTTATATTAGGGGACATACATTTCCTCCAGTTTGCCATGCAAACACCGCTGTGTCAGTAATGATATTTGAGCATTAACTCATGGTTACCTTGCATGTAGATGTAGCTCCTCCTACACCCTTCATCTTCTCTGGTGATGTGAAGAGGCAATACTTGCACATGTACAGAATCCATCACTGTCATGTCTGGTCATTATATGCACTCTTCATCTGCCATACATGTAATGAAATTACAAATCAGCATCTCTGTCACTGTCACTGTCACAGGGAGGGTCCATCTGTACAGCTGCTCACCGCAAGAACACATGTGCTTGGTGAAGGTCTCGCCAAAGGGGGTCAAACATGAGAACAAATGTTAAACTACCAACATATGGCTTGGATAATGAAGACTTGCCTCGAAGGGATTTACAGTAATAGGATTATGTAATTATATTATAAAAAGAAAAATAGGATGCTTTTTCCTTCACCACAGACTTCTCCTAATTCTTTAAACCCCTTGCCTCCCTACCTTCAGGCTCTAAGATGGATGAATGCCGTGCCCCCCTGGCCTTCACCTTGCTGGCAGTCCTGGGCTTCACCACGAGTGTTTGGAGCCTTAACCCAGATGACCCCAATGTTTGCAGCCACTGGGAGAGGTGAGTATGTACCGGTATCTGCCTATACACAAGGTACCGGTACATTGTCCATATTCACACAACAGACATTTTGCTCTAACTAAAATACTCAAAATACTCCAGGGGGGCACATAGTGAACTGTACAACAACTTGAATTTCTCACTGCCAGCTGCTGCGATTGACAAGCAGACGGCAGAGGAGGTGTTGGCTGGCTATGGGTATCTACCTGTATGAAGCAGAGCACCATGCAGCTCATAAAGTCTCCCAAGACACTATTGATCTGACAGAACCCATGTCACAGAGCAGCGAGTAAAGGGGGAGGAGTTGCAGGTCCAAGTGAAATATGCAGGCAAATTGATCAGCGCACTCTCATCTTAATCAATCACTGTATGCCCATAGAGCCTGAATAATTATTACTTGTGCTGGCTAGTGTCACGTTTGAAAAATAAGCAGTAATAATGGTTGTCCCCACATGCGGAGGGGAGGATAGGAAGGCTTTGAAGATATATTGTCTGGATTATTGCCTGACTGAGGCATATGTAACAACATGTAAACTAAATGATGTTGAGAGACCAAACTATGGTCTGTGCCTTTGAGATAACCTTTGCTTCAGGTGTGGATTGCTGACGGTTATTAAGGGTAGCACTAGTAATCTATCTATATCTATATATCTGTATCTACACTACAGTGTATACTGTAGTATATATAGGGCATAGCAGTGGGCACGGTTTACTGGTGCCACTAAAAATCTACCATTAATTTTTCCCATAGATATTTACAAAAATATTCTTTTCAATTATTTTAAGCCTAGAAATTTTAAGCCATCCAGGATCCTGGTGAATCAGGACCATGAAACCTTTGATTCTGTGAAAAAAGGGTATTTATTAAATGTAGTGTATCATATAATTAAATATATGTATATTTTTTTCACAGAATCAAAGGCTTTATGGCCATGATTCTGTACATATATATGGGGAAAATTAATGGGAGTTTTTCTGTGGCACCAGTAAGCCTGTGTGTCTGTGTGCACACACACACACACACACACACACACACACACACACACACACACACACACACACACACACACACACACACACACACACACACACACACACACACACACACACACACACAACAAGCACAGGCTTGCAAGACTTTTTGAATAACCTTCCCATCTCTTAAGTAGTTGACAGTTCACAAACAGTAAAAGGTCAATGTGGGAGGGGAGAGAACTCGGTTCTCAGTATATCTAGTCTTTGTCTTTTCGTATTAAAACTGTGGTCACTCCTAAAGAATTGTAGGCCTACTTGGGCCTATTATATTGTCTACAGTGTCTCTTACCAGCGTAACACTTGCATTATCCATGTTCTCTCTCTTAGCTATGCTGTAACCATCCAGGAGTCGTATGCTCATCCATTTGACCAGATCTACTATACCAGGTGCACCGACATTCTCAACTGGTTTAAATGCACCAGGCACAGGTGGGTTCAGATTGTTCTCTCTACTTCTCCTTGTACAGCTTCATTAGTAGCTTGCTCATTCTCTGAAGACCACAGCAAATGTCCGTTAATGTAGCCGACACTCTGAAATGGACAGCACCAGAATGATTGTTTGACTGTCATCATCTCACTAGCATCTAATTGTAAGGTTTATAGTTGGCATATAACTTTAAAGCCAAATACATCATTGACCGTTTTCACAGGCAGCCGTTTTGTTCTTATTTTAGACTCAGGGGTAGGGATGACACAAAGGACCTGTACATGGGCAGCCCATCTGTATGCTACAGATGGGATAAAATGTGCATAAAAATGCAACAGCTTTGTATTCATGCTGTTTGCTGTCCCTCTGCTCTTTCAACATGCCATATCTCTTGCAGAATGATACAAGGCACGTGTCACTGTTATCAAGCTGTTTACCTGTTTGCCCTTCAAAAGGGGTCAGTCAGCCTCTAAACACAGGGTCTGTCTCTGTGTGTGTGCATTTCAGGATCAGCTATAAGACAGCTTATCGGCGGGGGGTGAGGACCATGTATAGACGGCGCTCTCAGTGTTGTCCTGGTTACTTTGAGAGTGGAGACCTTTGTGTCCGTAAGTATCTTTATCTTTATCCAGGATCTAGATAATGTTATTAATGCATCACCGCTGTTGTGTAAGGTATTATACTGTGTGTGTGTGTGTGTGTGTGTGTGTGTGTGTGTGTGTGTGTGTGTGTGTGTGTGTGTGTGTGTGTGTGTGTGTGTGTGTGTGTGTGTGTGTGTGTGTGTGTGTGTGTGTGTGTGTGTGTGTGTGCGTGCGTGCGTGCGTGCGTGCGTGCGTGCGTGCGTGCGTGCGTGCGTGCGTGCGTGCGTGCGTGCGTGCGTGCGTGCGTGCGTGCGTGCGTGCGTGCGTGTTTGTGTGCGTGCGTGCGTGTTTGTGTGTGTTTGTATGTGAGTATATTGAAACCTTTTTAAAGTGGAAGTGATTAGATTTTATTAATATTTAACCAATGATGAGTATTTAAAATAGTTTGTGACTAAATAAATAATAACTACGTTGGATCCATGGGAACACAATCATGTTCTTTTTTCCAATTCTGCCAAACAGTGAAAACATATACCGGTATAACATTCATTTCACACATTTGCCATGACAAACCAGCACCAACTCGGCCTTCCCTCAGCAATTCGATTGGGACAATCTTTGTGATTTTATTCAGTTTAAGTCCATTGAGTATATTAACACAAAGGTATTTGCTCCCTTCATATACTGTTCTCTTTTTTTCTACCCACAGTGATTTCATTGAACTTACATAACAATGAGAGAAATTAATGAGCCAAGTGGGGTTCCTCGTTTCGGGCTGTGGATGCTCTGCGCTGGCCATAAAAGCACACCACAATTCAATAACATAAAAAGAACAGAATCCTGGGAAATTGAAGTAGAGCAATATGCTTATTACTATCCCAAGATGTCACTTTGAAAACTTCATTAATCAATGTTGATTTCTATTTTTATTTCCACACATCAAAGTGACTTTTTCATTTTAATCTTTTATCTTATTTATTTCTCATTTTGACCAAAATGAAGACAAGAGCCACATATGGCTTCAGAGGCTTTGGCGTAACATCCTCAGAGCATCTTATGATTTATTCTCTTTGCATAGATTGTGATCCCACTCTAATATTTTCCCAGATCTTTCACAAGATCAACGAGTCATTTGATGCAGCCAATCCAGCCATAGTCTTTTGACCATAACCCAGCTTGTCCTTGTCTAAGCTTTACTAGCCTGAGGGACCAACGAGACGCATTGGGAGCCATGCCAGTGTGGAATCAGTGCAGATGTGATTATCTGGGGGTCTTGCAGAGAGAGAGAAGCGAAGGCTGATCAATAATGTATTCATTACCCCATGGAAGGATGATGGAAGTATTTGTTCATTAATAGCCATTTTCAGCGCGTTGCCCAGGTCACTGTGTAGAACAGAGTAGGGCGTACTTCCCATGCGGTCTTCCAATAGACTAGTTTGCAAATCCCGCCCCATTCTGCCCTGTTACTATGATGGGACATTTTCCCTGGGCAGATTGTTTTTATAGTGGCAGTGAATGGGATTTTTTTATGTTTTCATAGCCTCATTACAGCTATATAAAGTACCAAAGGAAAAACATCTAGGTGATATTAATAAAAAGGGAAGACAAAGGTACAGTAGTTACATTGCAAAACAGGGGATTTCCCCGAAAATATATGTTTTAATTTGTTTAATCCCAGTGGGACAGAATCACTATTGCAGATTCTTTTATAGTGGAAGTGGATGGGATTTTTTTTTGTTCATAGCCTCATTACAGCTATATAAAGTACCAAAAAAAACACATCTACGTGATATTAATAAAAAGGGAAGAAAAGGGTACAGTAATTACATAGCAAAACAGTAGTTTCCCCCCGAAAATATATGTTTTAATTAGTTTAATCCTCTGGATCAGAGAGAGAATAGTATAGAAATAGAAAGCGCATTGCATCTTGGGTAGGAAGAGGAGAACTATAATCTGTTCTCCTCACATAATCGTAATTCTGCCCATTTAAAATATATGTACCCAATCGTAACTAGTTAGACCATTGATAAGGTCCATGTGAACTAGTTTGTTGAAGCTTATTCATTATGATGAGCGTGATCGTTATCACCTACCGCGGCCGTACCGGGCGATTGCCGTGTCGCGCAGTGCGGACAGTTTTTGAAAGGCTGAAGCAACATTCTCCACTGCACAAACTCCACCCCCGATAGCAAAAAGTGAATGTTTTTTCTGGTTGGCCAGTCAGGGAGTCTCAGGGACCAATCAGAAGGCTGACAAACGGTCTATTGTATGCAGAGACGTGTTAGTATGAAATCGTCACACTGGGCTGAGAAATGGGCGAGGGCTGCGCCTCCCCTCCCTCCTTTGCTCTCTCTTGCAGGTGAAGTGGGGAGGCAGAGCTGATGGGGGCCGAGAGGGCAGTTTTGATTTCTGCTGTCTTTGCAAAGTGTTCCTCCCCTTTTAATCCTAGCCCTCTCACTATCAGGATTAAGAGATTTGTTCTGCAAGAGATGTTATGCATGCAGGACAAAATGGAAAACAAGCAAAAGAATAACCGAAGTATTCTGTTTCGGGACAGTTTGTTGTTTGTTGAATCATTAATTTCCCTTTTGCATGTTTTACATTAAGCCTTAGGCTATCATGGTAATCCTCATACAAGAGTGGACTCATGGCTGTTCCATCCTCTCCTCCATGTCTTCTTTGACCATATTCACATAGTGGCCATTCTGCGTTTATGTCAGAGGTACAGTACTCCCAGTCCGATTATGAGAGCAAATTGGCCGCCATGAGAATGGTCAATGTGGTTCTACAGTGTACATCAGCCCTACATGTGTTACTTGAGCTAGCAGAGCGTGCAAGTAGGGTGATGATAGCTGCCTGTGGGTATGTGTGTATGTGGGTATGTATGTGGCCATATTTGGCTATGGGGCCAGCCAATGAGGAGAAAGTAATGCAAAATGACGAGGCGATGACTAGTCTAGTCACCCCATATTAAAGGAGTAGTTCACCCCCAAAATGACTTGGATTAGTCACGCCATGGAGACTTGAGTTCAATAATATTTTGTTGCATTTGTCGACTAAAATTTGATTACAGTAAATTTACCCCCATTGATTCTGGATGGGGACCCAAATGCAAGGCCCTGGATGGAGACACCAAATGCATTTGGGTCAGAATCAATGGGGGTAAATTTAGGTTCAAGGGTCAAGTACATTTTACCACCATTGATTCTAACTCTGAGCTTGTGTCCCCATCCAGGGCCTTGTTCCCCATATACAGGGTCATTCAATGAGGGTAAATTTACTATAAATCAAATGTTTGTCTTAAGGAATGCGACAAATACAAAAAAAATATTATTGAACTCAAGTCTCCATGGCGTGACTAATCAATAGAAAAAAAGTCATTTTGGGGGTGAACTACTCCTTTAAGCACCAATGACACATGCCATTGAAATGACAAAATTGGCGCAAGTTGGCACCTCGACAGAGTGCAGTCTAGTTGTAATGTCAGAGGTGGACAAAGTCAATCTTAGGATTTGAAGAACTTGAATGAGAGGAAAGTATCACAAAAAGACAAGAGTAGATACATGTCCTTTTTCCTTTCTTTCTTTTTTTGAGCTGTGCTAACCACTCCTATGTCTGGCTTTGTGTGTAGGTCCCTACAGTATGTATGATTGTCCGTATGAGTGTCCGTATGAGCACGGAAGTCCATGTATGGAGATAACTGACTTCACGGTCAGAACAGCTCATACTGGGAGATATGCACGTGTGTCGTGTTTGATACCACAGGTGCGATTTTTAAATCTATCTTGTAGATAGATTGTAATGATCTCCGCCAGGATAGAGAATATGCTTTTGCCCATAGTACCAGCAACATATCGTCGTTGTCGAGTGGAAACCTTGTATGTCCAAAACTCTTCGTCTTGCATTTATAATTTTAAAAATGATTTAAACTAGTGAAAACAGCCGATCTACAAGCACACAACGCCTCGCACCGCTAGGCGTTGTCACAACGCCTAGCGGTGCGAGGCGTTGTGTGCTTGTAGATCGGCTGTTTTCACTACTTTTGTGCGACGGCCTTGCCTGATGAAGCAAGGCTTTACTTTGCGAAAAAACGTACAAATTTGAAACTTGGAGA
This sequence comes from Nannobrachium achirus, assembly GCF_963921795.1. Taxonomy (NCBI): domain Eukaryota; kingdom Metazoa; phylum Chordata; class Actinopteri; order Myctophiformes; family Myctophidae; genus Nannobrachium; species Nannobrachium achirus. Next base: position 17,881,540 of record NC_137820.1, read on the forward strand.
TACGAGGTTTCCGCCCGACAACGACGATATGTTTTTCAGAAAACTGAATGTAGAAGGTGTTTTTAGAATCAGCCTCAGGTCTAAATGGGCTAATAGGGGTGCTACAGATGTGATAAATGTCAGTCTTGCAGATAAATTATTTTTTTTCTTTCTTTTTAATAATCTTCACCAAATTAGGATCACATGACAATAAATGTCAAATAGCTTTTCTTCTACACACCTGTAGCCAAATGGCCTTCCAAAAAAGTGAAAGGGGCTTTTTCTTCAAAATCTATCGTCTATCACTAGTAAGACGCCTCAGGGCGACATTCTTGGCCATCTGGCCAGTGATGTATATTGGACCAGTTGGGTATGTACGTATGTTAATTAGTATGCCAAGCAGGGCCTTGGCGAGTTAGGGCCTGGTTTTGATGCCTGGGGATCTCCATATATGGGTATAAGGGCGTACCCTAACCCTTATCTGGGAATGCCCATACTGTATATGGACTTTTTATTTATTTTATCCTTTATTAATATATATCCATATACTGTACATATATGGACTTAATATTAACATTTTCGGGGAGGTAAGGTTTAAATCAGAGTAAAGCAGGCTCTTGGGCCAGTTAGGGCCTGGGATTGATGACATCAGAAATCTCCATATATGGGTATAAAAGGGATTTTGTTTCTGGGAATACCCATATATGGACTTTTTATTTTATTTTATTCTTTATTAATAATAATATGTATCCATATTCCATAAACATACGTTACATTTTATGCCCATAAATGGAGATCCCTATCTGAACCAGCCACACAGATATGGGCCATGTCTTGGCCATCTGGCCAGTGATATATCGATGACATCAGGGATCTTCATATATGGGCATAAAAGGGATTCTGGGGAATACCCATTTATGGACTTTAACATAGGTGATGTCAACTGTGATATCACCTGTGATGTCACAGTGACAATGGAACCAACCCATAGACTGTAAAAATGTGTACTGACTGACTGACACAGAGACAAGTTGCGACATTTCTCATGGTATACTGCGACCTTCGGTCGGAATAAAAGAGCAGCCTTGCACCTCAAAAAGTGTGTTCACTTCTGACCATATACACTATGGCGCCACAAATGTGAAAAGTTGAAGCATATGTCATAGAAACACTATTTCCCTGTAGCTTCCTCGGGTTCTGATGGCTGCAACCCATAACTTACACAGCCCTGGGTAGGCTACCAGGCTTAGCAGGGATATTATGCGCCTCACGGAGAGACCCTTTCTAGGTCATTTCTGAAACATATTCAGGTTTACTATTGGCTTTTTAAGGCCTTCACACAGTTGTTGCTGATTTGAAGTGATCCATTTATTTCTACAAAGCTCTGTGTCATGGGGGATGATGATAATGATGATGATGAAGTTTTATTATACCAACATCTTTTTTATAATGAGTCACTGGTGTCACAGCTGGTCTCAGACTCTCCACTGAGTTGACCTCAAGCTGCCACATTGGTCTAATTGGTCTGTGCACAATCCAAGTTTTTTTTTAGCTACCGGTAGTCATTTCCACTAAAATGTTATATTACGATTACAGCTGCGTATGAATATGTGAGAGGAACTGGCTGTTGAGAGCTATTGAAAATATCTATCAGAGCCAAGCCAGTTCTGATTGGTGATGGACTTGGTAACGGGCTTCATATCATCTCTAGCTCCTAGAAAACATTTAAGCCAATTCTCTCAATCCCTTGGTGAGTGATGCAAAGTTAATTCAGTCCTATTCAAATGGCTGCGGATGTGGTCATTGAGTCTAGCTGCAGAATTACATCGTTTAGGTGGAAGAGTGACCCGATCAAGTTAAAAGCAGTTTTCTCTAGAAAGGGATTCCTTGCCTTCGATTTCTTTGAGATTTTTGATTTAAAGTAAATCATATTTGAGCTACACAGATGCATATTAATGGTAGAAGTGAACCTTGGAGAAACTTGTTTGGTACCGGTATGTGCACTGTCAGTTGATTGGTTTTAAAAACACCCAGTGTTGATTCCCCTCTCTAACCTCTCACACTGTTCTAAATTAAAATCACACCCGTGTGAAGTGGAGCTGTGTGTGTGTGTGTGTGTGTGTGTGTGTGTGTGTGTGTGTGTGTGTGTGTGTGTGTGTGTGTGTGTGTGTGTGTGTGTGTGTGTGTGTGGATCATGTGTACCGATTTTTGTGACATTTGAAGAAAATATGTAGGAAAAGGAGCAAAAAGTGTGTTTATTGTCAAACCTCCAGACAGGGTCCCCCTAAGGGATAACAGCGCCATCTGATGGCGCAACAGAGTAAAACTCATAAGCTCCCGAACGTCAAATACAAAATGTCGGGAGGGCTGTCAATCACAAACGAGGGCACCGCCCCCCGAGTGTATAAAAGCCCCCTGGGCCAGCATAGCTTCCTCTTTCCGCACCTCTGCTTACCGCAACTAGAGTACTGCGAACTCAGCCATTATTATTTTAAAGTTTAAGCTTAAAGCGACGGCTAGGAAGTCGGCCACAGGCCTCTTTAGAATATTCTCCCACTTTAACGTCTAATTTCTTCAGTTATTCTCCTTGTTTTCACTTGTTTCCTCTGTTTCTCCTTCACGCTTCTTCTCTCGACGGTCATTTGTGCGTTAGCCTTGCTTAGCTTAGCTTAGCTTAAGCTAGCTCGCTAGCATGTCTGCGCCACGACCCAGAGGACCGAGCCCTAGCCACTTGCTGGCTATGGTGCCCAAGAAGTGTGGGAACCCTGCTTGCAGAGGACTCATCGCAAGGGAGGACACTCACCCTTTTTGCATCGTCTGCGAGGGGGTAGGACATGCCCTGGCTGCTCTGTCTCCACCAGCTCCAGCCTTGGGGGTGAACTGCGTGGACTGCCTCCGCTACAACGAGGTAGCCCTCCGGGCCCGGTACGAGATCGCTTCCGCTGGCTTCGGCCTAGCCACCGCTCTCGTCGCTGGACCTTCCCCCTCTACCCCTCCTAGTGTGCCGGTCAGCGCTGTACGCCACAGCGCTGCTACTCGCCACGAGGTTGGGCCTCCGGCGGATGCGGCCCTTTCTAGCACCGGTAGCCCCGGCGCTAGCGGACCTGTTTCCACTCCCGCTCCACCGGAGGTCCCTTCCACTGTTGCTCATGTCTCTCCTGGCACTGGGGCCGTGCCCAAGAAGAGGACATGCAAGGCCGCCTTCGGAGTGGTTTCACCGCCAGTTCCCGCCACGAAGGCCGCCTTCCAGGAGTTCCACCCCGGTGCTTCTGGCCACTTCACCGTCGGTGATTTTCCTCAGTCATTCTCCGTCCCCCAGCAGCGCGCCATGCAGTCCTCCTGGCACGACAGCGATGGAGATGAGGCGGAGGACGACTACGACCCTGGAATGTCGGAGGAAGGGTCCGAGGGTGAGTATGAGGAGGAAGACCCTCAGCTCCCCTCCGGACAGGGCGGAGACGCAGCCAAGGAGGTCCCTCATGCCGAGGTTCCTTCCTCCGCTGTGCTCTCCCCGGCCCATACTGCTCCCATCCCCCCTACTACGCCAGTAGGGGGGAGCGGAGCAACAGCAACAGCACCCGACCCAGACTCGATCCCGCTGGACGAGCTGTCGGTGTTGGAGCGCGCCGCCATCAGATGTGACTTGGAGCTGCCGCTCGAAGCCCCAGCGCTTGGACCCCGGGACAGAGTCCCCATCCTAGGCCAGGACGTGGAGCCTTCCCCACCGCCACGCATGGCGAAGATCCCTGTGGTGCCTGGGTTTGCGGAGGCCCTGCATTCCACCTGGTCCACTCACAAGGACCCCCCGAAGCTCCCTTTCCTTGTTGACTGCCTCAACGCGGAGAGCATAGGGATCCCCCTGTGTCCCCCCATGGATAAGCTGCTCGCTCAGTCCTTTGCGGGGAACATCAAGCCAGAGCACGAGCGGACGGGACCGGGCGGTCGCTGTCCATTCAAGCTGGCTGTCGGGAACAAGGCGCCTGGATTCGCCATTGATTTTGACGACAAACAGTCTGCCTTGGTGAGGAACTGTTACAGATCCTCTGCGCTGGCCGCCAGAGGACTGAACGTTACACAGCTGTTGCTCACCTCTACCAGGCGCCTCCTCGGTGAGCTAGAGGGGGTCCCTGAAGACACAGCAGCCGAGTTGGACAAGACCCTCCGCATGCTGGTGGACCTGAATGTCCATGCCATCGAATGGCTTGGACATGGCATGGACTATTCGATGCAGGCGGAGAGGCAAAGGTGGCTCAACAAAGTCAAGCTACCTGGTTCCTCGGGGGTGGAGACCGCGAAGGTCATGCAGGACCTACCCGGACACCCTACCACCTTGATGGGCGGTGGACTGGATCTCCTCCGCCAGGAGGTGGAGGCCAAGAGGATCACCCTGGAGCTCCTGGAGGCTACCACCGAGCCCAAACAGGAGCCTAAACCTGACAGGCAGGGACGAGGGAAGGCCCAAGGTCAGGCTGACAGAGGGCGCTCTTCCTCCAGCAGGGGAAAACCCCATCCCCCCAGGACCCCCTCCTCCTCTGCGGGGCCCACCCGCGGAGAGGTGAGGGCTCCTGCCCGCTCACAGCCTCGCCCCCCTCACAGGGGCGGGAAACCGAGCGGCTCCTACAGGGCCCGTGGGAAGCCGTCGCGGAAGTGACATTGGACCTTGGCGGGGCCCCCTTGAATTTTCAGGGGACCCCCCCTATCAAACGCAGGCGGGTGGACAATATAATTATTTCTCATGCCAAGAAAATAATATGTGTGCCTCCTCCTCTGTGTCCAGTGCCAATAAAAATAAAGAGTATGTTGATGAAACAATGCCTGTTTATTTCGACTCCTCCTGCATTAGCACAGACGACTCCATTTTGCATGAATACAGCCAGTATAGAGAAGTCCAGGTTGGATTTTCTATCAGCTCAGAAAGCACCGCTTTATCCAGTCAGGCAGACGGGGTACAAGCCAGGGGTTTCTCTTTGCAAAATGCTTCCTCTTACGTTAGATCCTATTCACAGCATTTCAACTCCTCTTCTATGCAATACTCCTCTGTCTCCACTGAGCGGCACTGCAGTGCCGAGTTTAGTACAGGACAGGGGTTTGGTGCTAACGTTAGGGAAGAAGTCAGCTTTTCACAACAACCAGGGTCGGCCTCGTCTTCCCGTAAGGAAGAAAATAAAGGCCTTAGAAAAGGTATTAAACGTAAACACACTTCCCCAAGCCGGGGATTGTGTTTCTTATGTAATAAAACCTGTCCCCCGGGTTCCTCGTTGTGTTCCCCCTGCATCTTTAACGAGCGGGGCCAGGAGGGCGTTACGTTTCTGGTCTCTACCGGATACGGAAACGAACCTACCGGATACGGGGGTCACGCGCCTTCCGGTGCGATGGCAACCGGATACGGAAATGAAAGTGCCGGACACGGAGACCCCTCGCTGCGCAGCGAGGTGGCCACCGGATACGGAAACTTCTCTTCTGGGAACGGAACCTCTTCCTCGCGACCCTTTAGTCACGCGGACTCTGTACAACCCCAAGGCTTCTCCTTTGCTCAACAACACGCTGGCTCGGTGTGCGGAGCATTGGAAATGTTGCAATCCGAATCAATGGGTGTTTCGGACGGTGACACGGGGGTACAGGCTACAGTTCGCGGAAGTACCCTTTCTCTCCAGCAAGGTTATTTACACTCGAGCCCGTGGCTTGAAGGCAGAGGCCTTGAGAGAGGAGATAAGCTCGCTATTGCGCAAGGGCGCTATAGTGGAGCTATCTCGGGATCAGAGCCGTCTAGGTTTCTGGAGCCGTTATTTTCTGGTCCCCAAAAAGGGGGGGGGGCTACGTCCGATTATGGATTTACGTGCTCTGAACAAGCACTTGAAAAAAATTCAAATTCAGGATGTTGACGTCAGAGGCTCTGATGAGATCAATGAGGCAGGGGGATTTCCACTGTTCAGTGGATCTAAAGGACGCTTATCAGCACGTCCTTATTTATCCCCCCCACAGGAAGTTCCTGCGGTTTGCCTTCGAGGGGCGCCTGTACGAATACACGGTCCTCCCTTTCGGCCTTTCCCTGAGCCCGCGGGTTTTCGTGAAAGTGACCGAAGCGGCCATAGCTCCACTGAGGCGACAGGGGGTCAGACTCGCAAACTACATAGACGATTGGATGATTTCAGCCGCCTCCTGCTCAGAAGCGGCGCGTCATACCAATCTGGTGTTATCACACCTGAAGTCTCTGGGTTTCAACGTCAATTTTGGCAAAAGCATGTTGACACCCTGTCAGCAGATTTCCTTCATAGGGATATCTCTGGACTCGGTGGAGATGTCTGCCCGCCTCTCACCAGAGAGGGTGGACAGATTTCTGGTTTGTCTCCGCTCCTTTCAGCTGAACCAGGTGGTCAGATACAAGGAGTGTATGAAGTTAGCAGGGCTGATGGCCTCAGCGGTGCAACTTCTGCGCTTGGGCAGGTTTCATATGAGACCTTTCCAGCGGTGGACACTGGCACTCAGGATTTCCTCCCGGCAGGGCTACAGGAAAGTGGTTGTCAGCCAGGTCTGCTTGGACGCTCTGGTTCCTTGGAGGGATCAGGCGTTGTTGACAACTGGAGTCTCCATGGGCGAGGTGGTGTCACGCAAGGTGATTACCACGGACGCCAGCCGCTCGGGGTGGGGTGCCACCCACGAGGGGCGTTCAGCCAGGGGTCTGTGGACTCCGGCTATGTTGGAGTTTCACATCAATTATCTGGAATTGATGGCGATCTACTTGGCGCTCAAGTACTTCGAACCGTTTCTCCAGGGTTGCCATGTCCTAGTCAGGACGGACAACACGGCGGCCATGTATTATCTCAACAAACAGGGCGGCCTATCCTCGCGCACGCTGGATCAGCTGGCTCGGGAGATGGCTCTATGGTGCGTGCCGCGTCTCAGGTCCATCAGGGCTTCCCATGTTCCGGGACTTCAGAACGGCGGCGCCGATCTGTTGTCCAGGGGGGAGCCTCGCTACGAGGAGTGGTCACTCCATCCGGCAGTAGTGAGGCAGATCTTCTCCAGGTTCGGGCAGCCTCGGATCGATCTCTTTGCCTCCCAGGAGAACTCGAAGTGTCCCCTTTACTTCTCAGTAAGGGGGCCTTCTCCCTTGGGGACGGATGCGTTCGCTTACGAGTGGCCGGTGGGCCTTCTCTACGCGTTTCCGCCCCTGCAGCTGATCCTTCCCACGTTGGAGAGGATCAGGTGTGCCAACCTGGAGGTTCTTCTGGTGGCACCATCCTGGGGAGTGTGGAGGTCCTTGATCACCCCACTGCTCTATCGGTCCCCTTGGTAGCTCCCATTGCACAGGGATCTGCTACGCCAGGCAGGGGACGAGATCTTCCATCCAGACCCGCGGGTCCTAGACCTGTGGGTTTGGCCCGTGAGAGGGAGAATCTGTTGGCAGCAGGCTTCTCACCAGCGGTTGTAGCTACTATTCAGAGTGCTAGAACCTCCTCTACTAGGGCTTTGTATGATGGGAAATGGAATGCCTTCTTGGACTGGTGTGAGCTTCAGGATCCTCCTGTGGTGGCTCACTTGGCTCCAGCCCAGAGGGTGTTGGATTTCTTGCAGAACCGCCTGGACCTGGGTCTGGCGTTTTCTACCTTGAGGGGTTATTTAGCGGCCTTGGATGCCTGTCACCTGGGGGTGGCAGGCAAAGGCTTGTCTAAAATCCCTGAGGTGGTCCAGTTCATGCATGGTGTCGACCATTTGAGACCTGTGACTAGAGTGTTGTTCCCTTCTTGGGATCTACAGGTGGTTCTGGTGGGCCTATGCAAGGCACCGTTTGAACCTATTGAGAGTTCCTCCTTGAAGCATTTGAGTTTCAAGACGGCTCTTTTGCTGGCTTTGTCTACGGCAAAGCGAGTGAGCGACCTTCATGCGCTCTCAGTGAGTCATGATTGTATGAGGTTTCTCAATAATGACTCTAGGGTTCTTCTTAAACCTCATTTGGGTTTTGTTCCGAAGAACCGGGTGGTCCCGAAGGACCCTGTTGTTCTGACGGCTTTTCATCCTCCTCCGTTTGCTTCGGAGGAGGATAGGCGTCTTCATTGTCTATGTCCTGTTAGGGCCTTGAAGGCCTATTGTGACAGGACGGCGGACAGCAGGTCTACTTCTCAGCTTTTTGTTGTTCTGAATGCTCGGCAACGAAAAGCGGTGTCCACACCAACTTTGTCAAGTTGGATTGTGGACGCTATTAAGTTGGCTTACGCCCGTGCGGGGTCTGAAGTGCCGGTGGCATTTAAGGCCCATAGCACTAGGGGTGTGGTGACCTCTTGGGCTTTGTCCAAGGGGGTCTCCATTAATGAGATTTGTGCTGCGGCGAATTGGTCTTCGCCCTCCACATTTGCGACCTACTATCACTTGGACCTTGCGCTTTCTGCTTTGGCGCATTCGGTCTTGGGTGCTGCTGCCCCATCTACTGTGTAGTGGGACGGCTCTCTTCTCTCCCTTTCCTGGGACAGCGTGCCGCTGTTCCTGGGTGGCTTGGGGGGGACCCTGACTGTTTCCTTATCTTACTGTAGTATTATAAGGCAGACCTATGTCTGCTACGGTTCAAGAGTTACAGGCCAAAACGTAAAGTGGGGTGTTATGGCGCCACCATGAGGCCAAATGACACAATTATTTTTTATTTAATCCTTGAAATCATTATGAACCTCCTCTCCAAGTCTTGAAACTCTAGCCCCTATGGTTTGCGAGAGACAAATAATTGAATGTGAGTTTTTGCGATTCCCATTATAAGTCAATGGGGAAAATTAATTCACTAATAAATTAATATCAATTAAACTATTGAACCTTTCTCTTAGCAAGTTACTAGCCCACGATTCCCGAGTAAGCCGGTCGATTTGACATATGGCGCGAGTGTGTGGTGGCAAAACTGTGGGACTAGTAGCGTGCCGAAGTTTAGGAAGTTCAGGCTACATACACACAGACACACAGACAGACAGACAGACACACAGACCCACACAGCCACGTATAGGGAGCCTGTGCTTCACACAGCTCCAAAAATATATATACAGTATACAGTAGGGGTGTAACAATTCATTTTAACAGCAATACGATACGTATCACGATACACGGTTGACGATATGATACATGGACGGTATTGGTTAATTCATGGCGATACGATACGATACGATTCGATTCAATGATTTAAAATCGATATAGTAACTATTTATCAAAGAAATTAAATCTGCGTGAAATGTGTAAAAAATCTATTATTATGAAAGTAAACGCTGTGATTATCTAGAAATACATGGACATTATATTTCAACAGATATGGACAAACCCGCACCTTGACATGAACACAGAGACACACATTTATCAATAGACCAAGAGTAGCTACATGGAATGGAAAGGTAATTAGACCACTCTTTTTAATTTTCCCTCTTAAATTTGCCAAATACAAGGCACAAATACTGAGTTTCCATACAATCAATTATTTGCATTGCAAAACGATTCGATACCGATAACCGCCTTTTAAAACGATACGATACGAAGCCAAAGTGGTACGATATTTTGCTTTTGCAAACGATATAGTAGATCATTGCAAATTAAAATCGATTTTTCAATTTAGTTACTATATCGTTACGCCCCCAATATACAGTATATATAGCACCCTATAATGGCCAGCGAATGGCTTTTCCTTTAACTGTAAGGCTAGTCAGACAAAGGAAATAATTACAGCAGTTTCTCAAAAGATCTCTTTTATTGGACCATTTAAAAGAGTGGTTTGTCTAGGGAAGAATATAAAATGTATTAACACTGCGTGACAGCCACCAATTAGCTCTATTGTTCCCTGTCCTGATAACACCTCCACATAATGAGCAAGATTAGGCTTTTATCCAGATGAAAGACTCAATTTTCTGACAGATTCCATGGACATGAGTTAAAGAGAGTGATTCATGAATTTCAATTAAAATGAAAGACCCACTTCCTATTTTATTTTTAACATCTCTACAGTACGGTGATTCAGATCTCAGGAGAAGCTGTGTATCACCACCCCCCCCACCCCCCTCCCTCGACCCACCCATTTTCAAAAGTTAATTTCCATATTTCTAAAGGATGTGACACATTAGCATTTCCCCATTCTCACTGATCAGAATATGCTGATTGAAACTAAACGAAATCAACTCATCATGGTGACATTGACTTCTTCTCCTCTTGTCTTTGAGCGTGCCACATGCTGTAGACTCATTGATTACAGGTAGTCGATCTGACACCTTCGTCAGCACAAACGTTGAGGCTGCACCCCCCCCCCCCCCCCCCACACCCCCCCGGCTTACTGTAATTAGACAGTTTGCAGGCGTGCAGTGATCTACCCTGCATTATCTTTCAATCTCTGCTTTACCATTTTTGCCGGGGGAGCATTTCTGAGCTTAGCTCTGGTCCACGGGGCATTTAGGATTGCCCCCACCACTTCAGTCCTCTTCCTGGTGGCAGATTGTAATCGAAGGCTGATTGAGTGATAATCTATAGCAACAGTGTCCTGGCCTGGTGCCAGCCCATGCTGACCACCACTCTGTCTGCAGGAGGAACACACCAGTGTTCCAAACATACCGGTAGCAACAAAGCCGCGCCACTGCACCTGCACTGACTGAACCATATCATGGCTTCTGCAGCGTCGTCAATAATAACACGAGTAAACGAAAGAGGCAGAGGTCGCGATGGCGCCCCGGACCAGGTCTCATCAGTTAAGGGAATGGCTGTCTCTGCCGTGCTGCCGCTGGGCTGTGTATCAGTCCTCCACAGGCCAGGCTGTTGGACAGACACAGCTGATTCCCATCAGGGAGGACATGTCCTAGTACTGTACCGTTTCCTTCCATGGATAAGAGCCTTTACTGTCTGTCTTGACCCTGCTGGCCAGATGACCTTGGTCCGCTACAGAATTATTCATGCTAAGTGCCTTATTTGTGTTGTACTTTCCTGCTTGTCTTCACACAAACTGGCACAGTGGCAAAAAAACTCCATGTAGGTCACTTTATTATCCGACTGAAACCAAACTTCCAGCTTTAGTCAACACACTCCCAGGAATACTAATGCAAGCCCAATCAATTGGGTGGCGTGTTGCTCAATATGAATGATCAAGAAATCTGCACACTTAGTAAACACTGCGGTGCCCGGGCCTGCTACATTAAAGCATCACTATGACAAAGCACTAGCTGATCAAATTAGAAGGGATTTACAGCTTGTTTCTTCACAGCTCTGCCTGCTGATAACTGCTCATCGCCATGTGATGAACGGAGATGTTGACCAACGACTCAATCTCTTAAGAAATCATTTAGCCCAGTGTCAAGATGGGTGTTAATTATGAGTGCCATGGCTAACATTTATTCCACTGATGGTATTAGGAAGATATTGAGTGTTCAACTTTATGGGCCATTTTCATTCAGCTGTTATCTTCAGGGTTTTCATTTGGCAGTTTATTGGTGGTTTAATGATGTTTGTGTGTGTGTGTGTGTGTGTGTGTGTGTGTGTGTGTGTGTGTGTGTGTGTGTGTGTGTGTGTGTGTGTGTGTGTGTGTGTGTGTGTGTGTGTGTGTGTGTGTGTGTGTGTGTGTGTGTGTGTGTGTGTGTGTGTGTGCGTGCGTGCGTGCGTGTCGTGTGTGTGTAGGTACGTACTGTATAGTCTTTTGTTCATTCATAGTGTGTGCACTGTATGTGTTCATGCATGTGTATTTGATTATGACACACACCTGTGTGTTTTTCTCAGCTCTGTGCACAGAGGATTGTGCCCATGGTCGCTGTGTGTCTCCAGACACCTGCCAGTGTGAGCCCGGCTGGGGAGGATTAGACTGTTCCAGTGGTAAGTACAATTTACTTCGAAACCTACCATTAGTCACCCTAAATCACTACTGCTCAGTGGCATTCACAATCCATTAAGCCTGAATTATACTAGACAAAAACAACAGATTTTCAACTGAATCATGCGGTTTTCCGTTGAAAATTTGTCAAGCAATGCACTCGTATGGTGAAGTATAAATATGGCCGTAGACCATGATAATTAGCTGTGCAACATACAACTGTGTTTGCCTTGATGTCAGTCCGTCTCACGGCTGCTGGGCTCTGTGTACTCTTCTCTGTTCTCAGCAACCGCAGACAGAGGAGCAGGTAAGTCACAATGAATTCATTTACGTCCGCTGGAAGTGATCTGCCTGATGAACACAGTGGGACGGATGGCTGGTTGCATCCCCCTCGTGTCTTCCGAGCTCTCTATTATGTTCTTAATCATGATTAGACCGCTGCCCGTGATTTGCGATGAGGAATCGATGTCAAGCTGAAACCAACCCACCCCGTCTGCCCCGCTTGTTTACCAGGCTTTACCTCTTGCTCCCAGAGCAGTTCTCCAAGAGGCATGAGAGTGAGGCAGATTCACTCTGCAATCAGCTAAATGCGGGGGCTTCACTGACGCCAGGCTAGAGGGAAGAGGGTATTGACCTTCCTGGGATATTTATGGGCGCAGACAGACACGAGCAATAGATGAGAGACATGGAAAAGTCATTGTAAATAGGCTGGTTTTCTCAGGTCAGGGGGGGGGGGTAGAGAAATGTCTGTGATCCAGCTGCCTCCTTCTCCACAACATCTGGCATAATTTTTCACTCAGAATACATCAAGAGATGCATTTGAACAATTGTAAAAGCCCTTTCCAAACCCAAATCCTCAACTTCGACTGTGCACTCCAGCCGTGTTTCAGTGCGACACTTATTGCCTTCAGATAAGATATTTGGGAATGAGTAATGGTGTCTAAAGTCATATCTGTACTGTTGCCGTGTAGATCTATGAGTTTTCTCATTAACAAAGAGCCATTCCCTGATTAGCAGCTGCGTGTAAATCAGCTACTCTATCCATGGCGGCGACCGACTGGAAGTGAATTCATGGACACAAATGACAAGGCCGAGCTGTTTGCTGCTACAAACTGGTAGGGGTCCAATGCTTCGCTCACAGGGAAAGTTCGAAGGTTTAGGGCCCCCTTGGGACACTCTCAGTTGGTTAGGACCGCAACCACATGCATGCATACCAGCCTGCAGGTGCCGGGCTAATCCACCTTATTAAAACAGAGCTGATGATTGAGACAGAAGCATTATTCATAACTTTAGATTTCCATACCGGGCACATGTCCAGGCTTTTTCATTTACGAGCTTTCATCTGTAGAAATGAGAAATGTGTGCCAATTTTTAAATTAAATCTGCCCCCTTTTTTCTTCATATAATTGGCGCAGCGTGTTTTTTTTTTGTCTTTCACTCTAAATTTGACTCTCTCTCCTCATGCGGCTCAATGATGGCCACTTTAGTGGTCTCTATATAAGTGGTTTCACTCCTCACATTACAAGTACAACCCACCAGGCTGAAAGGTGGACATTAACATATATTCAGTTCAATGCAAACTTATTAATTTTTATATTTTGTTAAAGTTGAGGAATTTTGCGAAAAAATAAAAGCCAACTCCCTGGTGTAGCTGCACAAGGGTAGAATGAGCCTGCCACGTGATGAAGGGAGTGAGAGAAAGTGTGTCGTTCTGTCTCAGAGAGACAAAACAGCTGTCATCGGGTGCAAAGTGGCCGAGAGCCAAAGCGACAGCCTTTTCGGTCAATGATCTGTAGCTGTATCAAAGGCTTGGACCTGGTTTCTGGAGCAGCAACCCCACAGTTATGTACGTATGTGGGTCAGGTGGGTGGAAACGAACAGTTGTAACTGTTTAGTGGCTATATGAAAGTGGGGGAGAGAGAGAGAGATACAGTAAGCCACAGGGAGGGGCGGTAGGGCTGGTGAGAATATCACCTGTTTTCCCCCGCTGGTGTCCACCTGCTGTAGCCAGAAGACGTTCCATCCTCATCTCCTCCCCGAGGCCACAGCAGCAAGACCAGATCTTACCTGTGACCTACATGGAGTCCTGGGGTTGCTCAGTGTCACCCCAAGGACGCACAGTAGTAGCCTTGCAAGCCATCCCGAGCTACGTCATCACCAATGTGCTTCCTTTCTCGGTCTGGTGTCCCCCCCATCGAGCCTCTTTATTAGAACTTTGGTTTCTAATTTCCAATCAAATGGCTGCATTTCGAGCGAACCCGCCTCACACCGCTCCTGATTGGTCGAGCGGCTGCTACAGCTCTCGCATTTTGTAAAAAAACATGGCGGACCCCATGTCTGACGCGAGTTCACAAATCGCAAATAAAAGCTGCATTAAGCGAAGTTTTATCTGAAATCAACGGCATCTCATAACTTAAAAACGAACAACAGTTTGCACCTTTGGAATTTCTGTCTGGAAAAGACGTATTTGATGTTCTCCCGACGATGTTTTGATGCGCTGATGACTACTGACTGGACCTGTCAGTCAAAGTGAGTAACTACGTCATTGCGTAATGCATTGTCTACGGAGGACTCCCAGACTCTCCCCTGGGAGAGTCTGGCTGTTGCGAGGCTAGTACAGTAGCACTGTTATGTACATCAGCAAATATAATCCAACCTTCAACTGGCTGAAGTGCGTTGGACTTCTCTTTATAGCAAATATAATCCCTCTATGGCAGGGGTCTTCAACATTTTCAGGCCAAGGACCCCTTAGTTGAGAGAGCAGGGACCCCCACAACCTGTTCATAGATTCCATATAGTTTCATTGTTTGACAGCACAGTCGTCATTGTATTTTTGATTCATGTCAATTTGTGTTTTCAGATATTTAACCACTTGAACCGTCAATACTTAATAAACTTGACCTTTCACTCTGTACTTAGTCTGCTCTTTTTCCCCTCTGTCTGCTCTTTTTCCCCTCTACACCAAAGCTCTTTGCCAAAAATAGCCGATCTACAAGCTCAAAAGAGCTTGTACATCTGCTATTTTTGACCAAAGTTCTCAGAATATGGACTCTAGTCTATGGTTCAAGTGGTAAGAAAAAAAGGTTTTTATCACTCAAAGATGTGGAGGACCCCCTGTAGTAACTCTGAGGACCCCCTGGGGGTCCCGGACCCCCTGTTGAAGACCCATGCTCTATGACATGTGACTGGTTCTAGAGTTACAACTGTACTTGTAGAGATCTCATTTTATGTTCTGTGAATGCACCGGATTGGACTCATGATTAATGATCGTTTGATAGTTATGCATCTTTGTTTTGATTGGTGTTCTTCCTAGTTTTGCTCTTCCTCTTATCCTTTTTTATTTCAAAAAAACATGCTTCACAGCGGGTTTCTCCCTGTGTAAATAAAACATGCAGTGAAAAATGGAGCAGTGCATCACAGACAATAACAATCCTTCGACAGGAAATTCAGATTGATGGCGTGCTGCTTATGAAACTCTACTTCTGAGTGAGATATTCTTTATTTTTGTTTGCTTGAGTGGAGTATTGTGCTGTGCCAATATTACTGCTTATATTATTGTTTACAACAAATATAGCGTGTGCTGTAGCGAAAACAGCACTGAATTGGATAAACTGAGGGGGTGAAAAAAAGAAACTCTTGTAGGAGTGCGGATGCAGGCTGAGAAATGATGGAGAATTATTCCTCTTTGGAGAACCAAGTAGCACTCCTTTTATTACAGACAACAACAACAACAACTGACTACCTGTCGCAGAGGTAATACGTCAACACCCTGGAGGTGTGTGTTAACTCTTTCAAGTCAAAATACCTATGCATTAAGGTGAATAATGCCTCTGGTGAGGAGCATGAACTGTATAACAAAACAAGGGCTAGAATGCAGTGAATTATAACCATGCTTAATAATTGTCCTGTGCGTGTTAACCCACCACTCTCTGCACAGGATGAGTTTGTTGAGTGGGGAGAGAAAACAAAATATGATAGGCTGCAAAGTTTTCTCCGCAGATAGGAGCAGATTGGACCTTTGCAATGTGGAGTATCAATGACCTTGTCCCTTTGCCTTCAGGGCTGTGATCTTCTCAGTCAGCACCTCCTTTTATGACTTAATCACACATGATGAGTCTGTCTGTCACACAGGGTAAGCTATGCTACGGTAATAACAGCTTTCAAATAAACAGAATGATAAAGATGGATTGTGGATATACTGGGTATATTTAGCCGAGTCTGCCATCGCTTGGGAAATATTAGGTGCAATGAAGCGCCATCATTGATTTCCTTGCGCTTCATTGGATAAATGATATGTTTAAACCCGATGCTGGGTAAAAGAATTGAGCTCTTAGTATGATCCTCTCAGTTTATTTTTATTTTTATTTTTTTTACTTCATTGTTAGGGTGCAAATGGTTGTATGGCCAGGCTGAGGATCCAAAATCGATGGTGCTTTATTAGATAAGTGTTTCATGATTCCACGGAGTAGTTTAGCATAGTTAACTAGGAGCCGTCCTCTGTGTTCTAAGGAGAAATCTATCACAACTAATAGCCAAATCTAATGTGTAGCTCCGCGCTTGGTCAGCCGTGGTGGTCCACGAGGTAACATATTCCTCCCTAATGCATTCAAGTGGGCAGGCAGCCATTGCTGCGGAAGCTACACATGGTTAATTGATGAATGTGGTCTTTTGAAAGTCTGTTTATGGGATATAGCGTATTAGATATATGGGCTTCATATAATGCATGGTAATTGCTATTATAAACAGTAAGAGCATTCAAAGGTGTCAGAAGTGGTCTTGGTGTTGAAGTACATTTTTTTGGTTTTATGACGGGCATGTCATCAGCCATACCCGAAGTTAGATAAGGAAGGCAATGAGGATGTATCATATACCCATAGCGTATTTAGGGCTGTCACAATTATTACATAATCGCGATTATTTTTCATAATCGTCATAATCGTTCCATGATGAAAAATGTTCAGATTATTTTTTTAAGTAAAAAATGCGACGCGTTGTGAGTTTGTAGATCGGCTATTTCCACTATCAATGTTCTTTTTTAAGTATAACATTTTCAAATATGTCAGTAATTTCTTTATAGATTTAGGTTATGTGCAACTTCAAAGCCTAAAAGCCGAACAGAAATGTAATTGTCAACAACAAAAACAATTAAATCGTTAATCGCAATTATTTGAGTGACAATTAATCGTCATGTAAAATGTCATAATCGTGACAGCCCTAAGCGTATCTATTACAATGAGAAAACAGCATTTGATCAAGTCTTTAATTCAATGAATAGAATAATATTACTACACAAGGAATCACCCCAGTGGATGAAATACGTTAGTCACGCAGTCACGCTAGGTGAGGGAGTTGGCTGAGATTGAGAACATGGCAGGTGCTGCTGGCAGCTGCCTCACCATTGTTGGTATGCAGTGATTCTGCGAACTTTCGAACTTTTTTCCAATTTGTGTTTAGTTGGATAAACTCCAGTGTCACCTCGGACACAATTTTTAACAAACCAGCCACTGTAACCTTGTTGGGCAGCCTAGTTCCGACAGGAGAGTTTACTACATTAGCATGGGGAAAATAAAGGCTTGGTATGCGATAAATAATATACAGTGTAATATATAATATTCTTACCAATACCATATGTCTAAGACAGATGGTATGACTCCAGACCACTGAATAAATAACTAGACAGACACCAAACAGCAGCCAGACACTGGACTCATTGCTGACAAAGAGCAGGAGGCTGTAAGTGAGAAAGACAGATAATGGCTGTGTGAATGCTGTCTAACACTTCACTCAAGCTGCCTTGACTCCATCGCCTCTAGTTTTAGAGCTTTAATTCTCTCCATTAATGTCACAGATACAGACTTTGAAATTGTGTGTGTGTGTGTGTGTGTGTGTGTGTGTGTGTGTGTGTGTGTGTGTGTGTGTGTGTGTGTGTGCGCGTGCGTGTGTGTGTGTGTGTGTGTGTGTGTGTGTGTGTGTGTGTGTGTGTGTGTGTGTGTGTGTGTGTGTGTGTGTGTGTGTGTGTGTGTGTGTGTGTGTGTGTTGAGTTTGAATCACCCTCAATGCAACAAGTTACCTTTTTGAAAAGATGACGCAAATGTAAGGAAATCTGGAAAAGGTGCTTTCCCCCTGTGAGAGCAAATACATACAGTGGCGTTATCAATAACTTCAACTGGTCATTATATGAACATGTAGAGATTCTGTTTGATAGAACCAGGCCTAAAAATACTGCACCTTTGAAAAGAGCCTGCTCAATTTTGTTGGTATAATGGTTAGTGCTGCCAACTGCCTCATTCACTCTTATAGATCAAAGAGGTAAGAGTGATGCTCCTACTCGAGGGGACTGAAGTCAGATAAATCAATGTTGCCATGTAGAGTTCTACCAGTGTGTGTTGATTATGGTGTGTACTTTTGCAAGTGTACTGTGTATGTATGTGTTTTGGACAATTGTGAAGACCCCGTGTTTTTGTGTACATGTTGGCACGTGGATTAACGTGCCTGTGTGTGTGTGTGTGTGTGTGTGTGTGTGTGTGTGTGTGTGTGTGTGTGTGTGTGTGTGTGTGTGTGTGTGTGTGTGTGTGTGTGTGTGTGTGTGTGTGTGTGTGTGTGTGTGTGTGTGTGTGTGTGTGTGTGTGTGTGTGTGTGTACGTTTTGCATATTTTATTTAGTATAAAGTATATGTCTGTGTCTTGAGCTCATTGAGATATTAGCGTGCTGCAGCCGCTCTCTGACCCCATATTGTACTTGACTGATGGATAGGGGAGGAGTGGGATATCCACACGGCAGAAATAGGTATTGATTTGTACTAGTTCACAAAACAAATTGAACCGTATGGATGTCAGGCCAAGCGAGACAGTCAGCAATAACTGACGAGGGATAGATCGTGTTGTTTAGAACAGGGATTTGAAGTGTGAGACATTGGGCCTCCCTTGAGACGAGGGTCAGACAGCTGCCCCCCATGGATGTAACGAACCACTTCAGTTGTACACGTTATATACTTTGTTGTATGATGAATAGTGACAATAGCTTATCCACGAGCTCACAGGGAGTCTCATTGTGACATGTTGATGCTGTGTGCGTTTTATTGTGAGATATGGAATTTTAACTATATTTTTACATAAAATAAAGGATTTCTACAAATTTCAAAAATGTATTTTGTTTGCGGTTAAAAGCTGTCCCCTACACGCACGCACGCACGCACGCACGCACGCACGCACGCACGCACGCACGCACGCACGCACGCACACACACACACACACACACACACACACACATGCACATATGCACATACATGCACATAAATGCACACACACGTGCGCGCTTACCCACCTATTTCTGGGACATAACCCTCATTGGCACAATGCGGATTGACACTGCCTGGCTCCTTTTTCTTTTACCATCCCATTTAACAGGATTTATTGTTCCTCAAGGGCTAGCTGCTCCATTACCTCTGGGAAAATGCCAGGAAAAGTGTTTCCTTTGTAAGTGTGTGTGGTGTGTGTGGTGTGTGTGTGTGTGTGTGTGTGTGTGTGTGTGTGTGTGTGTGTGTGTGTGTGTGTGTGTGTGTGTGTGTGTGTGTGTGTGTGTGTGTGTGTGTGTGTGTGTGTGTGTGTGTGTGTGTGTGTGTGTGTGTGTGTGTGTGCGTGCGTGCGTGCGTGCGTGCGTGTGCATGCCCTGTATGTATACTGTATGTGTGATTATGTGAGTCTGGCTGCATGCATGTAGGCCATAGTACATAATATAATTTTTTTAGAAGCATGACCTTAGTCCAAATGGGTGAATATGATGGTTATGGTGATGATTATGATGATGACAATTATATTTCATGGGTACTTAGTACAGAGTACATCCAAACTCTAGTCCCACTGGTCATTATCACTGTGGATGCTCGTCATTAGCCTGTAAGAGAGAGGATCTGGAACACTCAACTCAGCCTCTGTAGATGGTTTGATTTAATAAGGACATTAAAAAACCTTATCTCCTGTCCTGAGAAGGTCACTGTGTAAAATAGCTGAAATGCTATGATAACAGTTTAGAGATAAGGTATCTTCTGAATACTAATGCAGAACAAGCGGCCTTTTGTGGTCATTTCACACTCTATAAGTCACACTTGATTTCGTGGTCCATTTCCATGTTTATGAAGTTTGTTGCTACAGATTCAATTGATTTCATTGATCATTGCGTTTGATGACCTCCTTACAATTCAGTGTGTGCAAGAGATAATTCCATATCTCTCGGTGCCTCTCGGTGCGGCTACTGTTTTTTCACTGTCTGCGGCTGCCTGTTATTTCTTTTCCTCTGCTCGTGAGCCGAGTCTCTCACACAGGCATCATTTACAGATACAGTATATTGCAACATCTCCTGTAATATTTAAAACACATTAAGATGTATAGCGAAGAACAAGACACATTAAGATGTATAATGTTATGATTACACATCTTAACCATTTAAACCATTGATACTTCATTTACCGGAGTCCCCCAAGAGTCTGTACTTGGCTCCCTCATTTTTTCCCTCTACTAATCCTGTTGTTGAGAATAGCTCCAGGTCTATGTTGTTGGGGCTTTGGGATCACCAAGGGACTCTAGTAGGTGTCATGTTGCAATGCCCTTGGTTTGGTTTTGGAGCTGGAGCATATTAGCAGTCTCTCTCAGATCCTCTGGTGCACCTGCAATCTCCTGATGTTTAACCCTGGACTTCATTGGAGTGTTGCAGTGATTACAGGCCGTCCTGTGGGACATCGATTGTCCTGCTCCTCCTAGGCAAGCCCCACACAATGCTGACGAATGAACTCGTGGCCCTGCCAAGTCCAATTAACTGTCAGTGCCGCATCGACAAGCTCCTCCGTTTGTTGAGAGTGAAGAAAAACAAACTTTTAATCAAATTTGCCTCAGGCCCCGGGGTATCTGCGGTTGTGTTTTGCATTCTGCTCTCTTCTCTCTTGCCTGCAGTCTTGCCACCTCTCAGAAGGTTATATTGCATGTTTTGCGTGTGCGCGCATGTGTGTGTGTGTGTGTGTGTGTGTGTGTGTGTGTGTGTGTGTGTGTGTGTGTGTGTGTGTGTGTGTGTGTGCAGAGTAGCCTTCCATTAATGACAGCCCCACCTGCCCACCATGTGTGACTCCTCAATCATTCAGCCATGGCATCTTAATATTATGCTGCCACAAGGCTGAATGACAAAGCACCAAGAGGCAGGAGGTCAACTCATATGGCAGTAAATGGACCACAAAGGCATTGTTTTATTTTATGACAGTTGGTTGAAACAGTATGTGGTGTACAATCACATCCAGCAGGTGAATGGAAATTAAACCATGCTACACTGTAGTTTTGGTGTGTTTTACATTGCACTCATTAGTACATGCCTTATCATTTATGCAGGTGCACATGCTAGTGTTTTAAACATCTCTGGTTCG
The DNA here is from genome assembly GCF_963921795.1 of Nannobrachium achirus. Taxonomy (NCBI): domain Eukaryota; kingdom Metazoa; phylum Chordata; class Actinopteri; order Myctophiformes; family Myctophidae; genus Nannobrachium; species Nannobrachium achirus. The sequence continues at coordinate 17,902,731 of NC_137820.1, forward strand.
TAGATCAATAAAGCCCTATGATCATGTAAAATAGTTTCTATTTTATTTATTTTGTATCCAAAGCGTTTCCATCTCTACAACTACCCTCTGCTAATTCTACCAAGGTCAAGATAAACAACTCTGGTCTCTTTCTTTGATTAGGGTAATGCAGACATTAAAAGCCCAGAAATTCAATTAAATTGGCGGCTTTTGCCACAGAGGAAAAAGGGAAAGGACAGAACGCAAGGAGACGCTATCGCGTCGGTCGGGCGTACTAAGTGGAACAAAGAGATGGAGCTGGGGATCTGAGCATCGGCAAAAGGGCATCAGGACGATAAGGATCAAAGGAAATTCTTTAGAGGAAATGTAATCGCTGGCAGACACAAGGATGCATTCATGCAGATCCAGTTGTGCCTTGCAGAAGCTGCTCCAAAAAATACCAGTAAAGCTGCAAGGAAATAAGGTCAAGCCCAGCAACATCCTTTATTGGGAAGTAACGTTGCAGCAGTCGAACACTAGTTGGCTAATACAATGTTAAGTCAGGCGGGGAGAAAAGAAGAGCCACAAAGCTATGAGTATGAGAGTTCATCACGTCCTGCAGCATGCACCTCATTAAGACTTTTCAATCGAGTCGAGATGGATAAAAGATAGAAAATGCTGACTTACTGTTTCGGGCACACGCATCCACAAAGTGATGAATTCCCCCTGAGAAATTAGATTTGCAAAGAGACTTGGCGCCATGAGATTTATTTTTTTCAGCTTCTCACTCTAAACTGTGGACCTGTATTATGATTCAGGGAACCAGGTCCCATTTAAAGCACAGGCAAACTGTAGAATGAATGACAATATCGCCCTCCACAGAACAAAAGGACTCTTCAGGTTCATGGATCAATAATACTGGTCCTTGCCTTGACTCTGAAATAAGCCTCTGAAAGGAAGGAACTTGATTTTTCCCCCTCTTGTATGTTCTATTTGTCCTTAAGTCAGACAAATGCAATTCAATAACTTCTGACAAAATAATTAAATCTGCCGTTGCAGCAGTTTAGGGCTTAGGAACATGACTCTTTTTGTTCTTGTTCCTGAACATCATTCTCGTTAGGGATTCTGCTCTTACATGCTGTGGTGAAGATATATGTGTGTCCATGCCTTACCCGTTATCCCTAAACTTCTGTGGCTTTTTTACTATTTTGAAAAACATTTTAAAACACTTCAAATTGACAATCTACATGGACACTTGTGAGCTTGTAGATCAGCTATTTTAACTATTTAAGATGTTTTTCAAAATAGTAAAACAAGGCATAGAGGTTTACGGATAAGGAGTAAGGCATGGACGAAAATAGAGCCCTATAGACTTCCTTTGCATCTACTACAATACATGCACTGTACACTATTTTAAGTTATATTTTCTGTCACCATGTTTACCATTACCTTCTGTTGCAGCCTTGTGTTCCAAGCTCCTTAACTATTCCAGCTACGTGTGTATTCAGCTAGTTTGATACAGTTTACATACATTATATTCTGGATTAATGCTACAAATAACACAAATGGAATAGTTTTTTGAAGCGCACATTTATTTATATTACAAGTAAAATACCTTAAAGGAGCTATAGTCAACTTTTTCTTGAAAAACAGATGCTAAAATAAAAATAATGTTTCAAAAATATTTTATAAAAAAATAAGCTTCATATATGTGTTTCTATTCAAAAATGACCACAAAAAGCGTAAAATAATGATAAAATAATCGTGTTGGCCATTGTCAGACGGACACTTTGTTTACATTCTAGTGTATAGACTAGGATGTAAACAAAGTGTCGGCCCTACAATGAAAAAGTTGACTATAGCTCCTTTAAGGGTGAGAAGCGACCACAGGGCGTGTAGAAACAACAGAATTAAAGAAATAGTCGTGTAAATCTGGCAATGTACAGTGGTCGGAGACAGTATGGACAGGCCTTCAAGTTAAGGCATAAGAGCTGGTACATAAGACAATCAAAATACAGGGCTGTATTGACTCAGGACCCAGGCAGGGGTCGCAGCTGAGTGCAATCAGTGCAGTGTAGCAGCGCAAACGAGACAGAGTGTGTGTGTGTGTGTGTGTGTGTGTGTGTGTGTGTGTGTGTGTGTGTGTGTGTGTGTGTGTGTGTGTGTGTGTGTGTGTGTGTGTGTGTGTGTGTGTGTGTGTGTGTGTGTACCGTTCCTGGATTAATTAACATAAAACAATGCAATGGCTCATGAGGTGCAAGTATGTGATATCATTGGAGCATAGCACAGTTTGGGTTTTGAAGTAATATTGACTAGTAAGACGCCATAAGGGCGAGAGTGCTGAAACAACAGAGACTGACACAATACTGTATGTCCATATGTGGGCAATCCCAGATACGGGCTTAATATTGATGACATCAGGGATCTCCATATATGGGCATTAAAGGGACAAGGACAGAATTAATTTGCGAGTGTGGTTGCCGTGACGTGAGTCACACTTGGAAATTAATTCTGTCTTGGCCATTTATGGAGCGTGACATGAGGCGTGACTGACTGACGCACATGAGCTGCAGGTTTCCTACGGTCGCAATAATATATAAAGATGTGTGGATAAACATGAATGGCCTGTCTTGTTGAAGCTGATACTTTTCCATATCATTGTGTAAATACTTTCTCAGTTCATTTAACTTTGGATGGAAACAGTTGGTGAATATAGAATAGATCAATCCTGTGCTAAGGATAGATGGTAGATGCCAATAAGTGGATGCCAAGGTTAGAGTTATTTCAGTCACTCTGATCAGGGACCCGAGAGAGGTAACATGGGGCACAATGTTGCTGGAAGCTCTACCCTAGTAAAAGACCAGAAAGTCTGATTTGTTTAGCCTGATTTGTAAGGCCATTAACATTCTTTTTGGGTTTAGCATTTTCTAAACCATATTATTTTGTAATTATTATGAAAAATCTTTGCAAGCGGAAAATACATTTCTTAATCTTTGTTTAGCCGGTTCTGTTACCTTCAGCCTCCATAGAAGAAGTATTTTACACAAGCTGTTTTGGCGGCTGATGGAACCTCATGCTCTCCCCAGCTGGCTGGGTTCATCTCTTTGCTGCTTCTGTAATGTAACAAATAGGCAGTCTACAGGGGAGACTCACACACAGTACCGAATAGTGTATGGTACACAAAACCATACAGACAAACACACACTTATAGACACACAACCACACACGCACGCACGCACGCACGCACGCACGCACGCACGCACGCACGCACGCAAACACACACACACACACACACACACACACACACACACACACACACACACACACACACACACACACACACACACACACACACACACACACACACACACACACGGGCATTGGTGAGTCAGTGTGACTGAAATCATTTCATCTATTTCTTTCAGATCAGTGTCTTCTTAAGGGGCCTGCATTTACCTGGAAAGAGGGTAGTGGGAAGGAAATATGTGTTTGTTCCATGTTAATAAGTGGCTGGATATTTTACTGCCTCAGTCCTTTCATACTGTACAGTATATACACTACCTAGTATCAACCCAGTGGTGTTCTAAGCCAATTTGGCATACACTGAATTGCTGTAGATTTAAACATTGTACTGGGGAAAATGTTTTTTTGTTTTTTGCATAGTGTAAGCATTTTGCTCAGTAATTTATTTAGTGTTGTAATTGACATCAGATAATTAGACTCCAACATTTATTAAGCATGTTCTTTATATGCGAGTACTGAAGATAGTTGCAAAGCACAGGAGCATTCCAGCATTGCACATTGCACAGGTCAGTAGTAGACAGAGTAGACAGAGGTCAATACAAGTCGTTTAGGATGTTCAGCATGTGCTTTGCTGATGGTCAGACAAGCTACCTGCTGAGAAGTATGAACTCTTTCGAAGATTTATGGCCTTATGGTGATAATTTACATAATGTTAGATCATTAAAAAGCAATTACCCTGTGTGTGCACGCATGCTCATGCAGGTAGGTGTGAGTGTTACATTTTCCTGACTCTTTGAGCAAACATATTTCCCATCCTTATATTGAGTCATGTTTGTGTTCATTCTGAGACAGGTCCATATGCTGTAACACGTAATACAAATAAAATCATTGGTAAGTGTGTATGTATGCGCACATAGTGGTGAGGAGTTGTCAGGTACTGTAGGTGTGAGTGTTACGTTTCCCTGACTCTTGAAGCAAACAGATTTCACTATATTAAGTCCTGTTTGTGGTAATTCTGAGACAGGTCCATATGCTGTAACATGTAAGACAAGTAAAGTCATTGGTTTGAGGAAACTGCTACTGTATGCACTGTTTACTTAATTACTGTAATACTCCACAGCAAGAGAATTTCAGAAGGTTCAAAACAACAAGCAGTGCCTTTCCCTGTGTTAGCTATATATCACACACGCCGCAATATTGGTCCATTGCCCAGAGGCCGAATTGCTCATTGACTTCAGTGTTATAACTTTATCATATAAAGACAACTTAAGGTAATTGAAATGATTAAGTTGACAGACAGGAAATGCTATTTACAAAAGCATAATTTATTATAGACTTTATTTGAATCTGCTCTTTGACTTTTCAAATGACAGTTCTTTTGAACTACTCTGCTTGTGGCAAACCAATCTCTTGAGACATGAGTCAATGATGGCTATGCCAAGGAAGAGAGACAGACCGAGTGGGCGTCGCACTTTCTTTGATGATGGGTTCCCAGATTGGTGGCAAACAAACACAAAGCTCACAGTGCGCTTGCTCCCCTTGTGCCTCACTGTTTTGTGCATGAGTTGTTACATTTCATCCATGAGTGTCCTGAATTTCACATTGTATGCCCACGGCGCCATGGGGGAAATTATTTGTCCTCAGGAGCTATAGCCACCAAACTGCTAAAAGGTTAGTCTGTGAAGCACAATGTATTTTTTTACGGCTGCATTCCTAGATAGGTTCATGCACTCAGTGTAGCACATACTGTATCTCCATCACCACTACTGTATGACAAACTGTATCTATGACTTATGACTGTATTTAGGCAAGGTTTCAGAGTGACTGGTCTAACCACGATTGACTTCCATTATAAAATGTAATATTTAAAATATCAAATACTGTATACAGTGGCTCAGGGGTATAGAGCAAGAGCTTGAGCAAGACCCTGAACCTAATTGCTCCCGATGAGCAGGTTGGTGCCTTGCATGGTTTCCTCCGCCGTCGGTGTATGAGTGTGTGTGTGTGAATGGGTGAATGCACAATCTCTGTAAAGCGCCTTGGATAAATGCACCATTTACCATTTATGAAAATTAAATGCATGTACTGTAGACTTCCTTGGCCCACTGATGGCATGTTCAAGAAATTTGGTGCTGATCAGTCCGAACACAGACAGACAAACATGGGGTGAAAACATAATCCCCCCCTTGCCGTTGACCTAGTGGAGATTAGAATAAATCTAGAATAAACAAAACTAATCGTAATTTGATGTATATCAGTCTGGTATAGACTGTCTACCGCACTCCTACAGTATTAACATTTTTGGTATCTTTCTACTGTATGTATAACTGTTTGTATTTATGTTTTTGTTTCTGTTTAGTAGACAGTACATTGGAAAGAGACATAAATAGGGGAGGACATGCAGCACTTGCAGCAGTTAAGCAAGAATCCAACATAGGATGTTGCAAATGATGTGGTTAGCAAGGCACAGTAATTAGTTGAGCCACCGGGACATTGCAAGAAGTCTATGACTTTGTCATGATGGGTAAACCCTATGGCCATGATCATATAAATAAACACGCATCAATCCACTGGTTGACCACGCCCTGCCACATCGACCGCTGCTGCCCCGTGACACGTTCTACTTCATCCTAATTAGAATTAATAATTGAAAATAGGAAATCGATGAGTGCAAATTAAGTGCGGTACCAGTCGGTTTTATTGGGTTGACATTGTCTCTGGTGCAAGCCGTCGTTGGCCATGACTGACCTACTCTTGTGTGCAACATCTGTGACGCAGCGTGATCGGCTTGCAGAGTTATTTATGTGCCTTACTATACTAGGTGGGTAGTCAGGGGCGTCACAAGGGGTAGGAAAGTGGGACTGGGTTACCAGGGCCCAAGGTGGAGGGGCCCTAGTTACTTTAGCTATTGAAAAATTAGCAGATATACAAGCTCACAGCGCGGCACCGAGTGCCGCGCTGCGAGCTTGTAGATCTGCTATTTTTGAAAAGTTGTGAAAATGTGCGCAAATCTTTTGAATATATGTATTTTTTAAGTGAACATTTGTAACTCAAATTTTGCTTCTGGGGGGTCCCTGGAACTAAATATTTTGAGATGGGGGGTCCTTCAACATGAAAAAGTTTGAGCATCACTGACGTGAAAACATAGGTTTCTTGGCACACATTTTCACGATTTTTCAAAAATAGCAGATCTACAAGCTCGCAGCGCGGCACTCGGTGCCGCGCTGTGAGCTTGTATATCTGCTATTTTTCAATAGTTAACATTCATGGGGGGCCCGCAGTGAATCCTTGTACCCAGGGCCCAGAATTTGGTGTGACGCCCCTGTGGGTAGCGCTCAGTAAATATGCTTGCACCTCTGCTCTGGCTGCTTTTCTCCGTGCTGTTTTGTGGTGAGCCAGCAGAGCGTTTGTTTTTACAGGACAGGGCGAAGGGTGAATTATTAATTGGTGGGCGCACTGGACTGTGTAACAATTTGCTGATCCACACGCTTTCATGAGCCCGCGTCAAGTTCTGTTGCACAAGCTGCTGGTTTACTGCATTGAGGCAGAGCTTTCTCTCGCCCCGCGCATGCATTGCTGCTCAGTTCAAGCGGCTTTATTAGAAGGAGCCCCTGTCCTGCTTAGCACCTTCACTCTTCCGTGCTTGTCAAGGATACCGTGTGTGAGGTGACCTGCCCCGCTTGTCGGCCTTCGTCAACCTCCAGGCCTTTAACTCTGTTAGAGCCGTGCTGCAGCGGAGACCGCTGGCAGCTGCAGGGCTCCTATCGATCCGGGTTCACGTCCTGTACAGAGCTTGGACAAATGAGCAGATCTTCTTCAGGATAAACACCCTGTGCAGACTTTTTAATCAGTAATGTATAGCCAAAAGAATCTGGTTATTCACTCATTAGTTGCTTGGTCCTCCTAAATAGATAAGAGTCACATCTTATTGAACATTATCCAGTTGCGGATCAGTAGTAGAGGGGTGCTCATCGAGCACAATGAGTCGGTCGGTGTTGGCTTGCCACCACTGGTGTGTGAATGTGAGAAGTGAGGACTGTTCGCTGCTTCACCTCCCTGTGTATGAATGAAGAATTGAAGTGAATGAAATATATTATTAATTGTTGACTGCTATTTGCTGACCCTGAGACACCAGCTGCGAAACTAGAGAAGAGGGGAGGATAGGTAAGGAGGCCAGGCTGCCACATAGTGGCCCTTTGTTTTTTGACTGTGGGAAGAGATAAGGTGTTTGGCGTTTTAATGAACTAGGGAAAGAGAGAAGGAAGAGATGTTTTTGTTTTAGCAGATTAAATGATGAACTGTGAGAGGGAGGAGGAGTCCATCTTTTTGCCTTGCTGAAGCAACATGTCTGGTGTGTGAATGTTACAGCGCTGTAAATAAACCTTTTTGTATCATTTTATATTGCATCTATATTGCATGAGTCAAAGTGAACTGATTCTTTTGAGAGTCTTCAATTCCGCTGGGCTTTAGTCATAAGGCCATAAATTAAGTAAGATTTCCACGTCAGAATACACCGAAAAGCCCTATAAAAATGCAATACATTAAAAAAAGGCGGAGACAGTTAGGAGTGTCTCTCCATCGAGGAACTAAGTAGTGAACTTTCTTCCGTTGAGACTGCTCCTCTGTGCTGCACCTTGGACTTGGGCCCGCACTGCTTGTGTACCCCAGGGAAAGGTGAACGTACTACAGAGCACGGCTAAGATGAATTAGGCCGGGACAAACGACACGCCCCGGAGCGGAAGCTGCAGCACACGCACAGTGCTCTGTTATTCCAATTCAGCAGAATTCCCCACCCCATGACTATTGGCAGTTTCTTCTGTAGATTTAGAAATACATTTGTCACGCTCTGTGGGAATGTATCTAAAATGTTGTGCTTGTCATCTGCGGGTGTTGCAAGCACTCATAAATAACAGTGTAATAAGTGTCAGCAGGATCAGGTGGGAACAGTGGGCTTGTCTTGTAGCGTATTGGCAGCTTTTACAGCAGTAGGTTCGACAAAACCCAGAGACATTCATCACTCAATGCAAATTTAGCTCCTTGCGCAACAATCATCGCTTTCCCACTAGGCCCTCATACCAGTCCTTTCTGCTTTTCACACTATTAGTCTATGACACAGAGTCATGGAGCTGTGATGAATAGCTTAATGTAGAGTCAGCCTTCCGCTGAATAACTCATATAACAAATAGCTCCTATAGACAGAGGTGCAGGATATATCACATACTCTCAGGCTAAAAGACAGAATTGTTTCATTGTTCCTTTAAATGATCACTTAATCTTTGAAATCCCCAAGGAATTACTTCCTCTCCTGCCATTTCTAAATGCTTCCTGTCTTCACACAGTTTACAATTTAGGCATTTAATCCAGAGCGATTTACAAAAGCAAGTTAATACAACAATACATCAGCATCAGTACATCAAATGCATAGTAATCTAAGAAAAGCGTGGGTAGACCAAGCACCTATTCAGTAAAAACTATAACATTTTAAAAACATGTAAAAAATGCTATCTAAATTATATTTCAAATAGACCAATGCCTGGACAAAAGGAAATACGTTGGTGGCAGAGAACATGAACTAGACTAGAGAATGGAATCTCGGGGGTTCGCTAATCTGGTGAGGCAGGGTAACTGGCCTTGAGACAATGAGTCATACTGTTTTGCTGTAGCGCCAACAGAGTGAACAGACTCTGCCGAGTGAAAAAATAACCTGCAGTTATTAGGCCGGCATTTATGCCTGTGCAGCCATAATTATAATCAGAGCATGAGTTTGTCCAGTCCATTAAATGAAGAGGAAAACCGCCAGGCGTCGGAGGATGCTAGGATGCAACTTCTGATGAGTGTCTTTCAAAGGCCGAGTCCTGCCTTTATGCAACATAATTGACTTGAGTCACACTTGTTTCGGCCGTTGCCTTGAGAGGCTTACAGGACAAACATTCTCTGCTGAAGAGGCCAAGTTCAGGAGAACTTCTTGAATAGAGTCATGCAGACTTCTGAGCACACTTCAAAGCTCAGCAGTGATGTGATGACTCTCTGGCAGCCCACTTTCTGGACTTCACCTGCTCAAATTAACTATGTGCCGATACCGCGCAACATGATCTGCTTTGTTCCAGCTGAGGGATTGTACAGGGCTCCTTGGGATTGTCACTGTCCCAGTATGTGAGGTTATCCACATTCCCACAGCTAGGCATTATGAGCTCTGAGAGCTGGGTGCTGTGCATGTCTTCTGTTAAACTCACCCACCAGAGCCAGACCAGTTAATAGGGGTTGGGTTTCGGGTTCTCTAGTCCCAGGCTTGTGTTGGATTCAGCACCCACGCACTGAAGCCCACAAGGAGTTCCTCATTCCCCAGGCACAATTTAGCCTCTCTCCCTGTCTCTCTCTGCCTCTCTGTCTCTGTCTCCCTCTCTCTGTCTCTCTCACTATTTCTGTCTCTCTCTCCCTCTCTGGCAGATGCTGTCTTGATATTACTGAAACCCAAAGTGATATAAAAGTTTTTTTCTCCCCTAGTCTTCTCTCCCTCTCTCTCTCTCTCTCTCTCACACACACACGCACGCACACACTCACGCACGCACGCACGCACGCACGCACGCACGCACGCATGCATGCACGCACACACACACACACACACACACATACACGCACAAACACACAAACACACAAACACACACACACACACACACACACACACACACACACACACACACACACACACACACACACACACACACACACACACATGCACGCACACGCTGCCTGCAGCAGAGTGTGAACTCTGACTCCTTAATCACAGTTAAATGCTGTCAGAGCTGTGGAGTGAGAGGCTACTGTGTAGAGTTTGAGAACCTCTGTGTGGGAGAGAGACGGCAAGATAATGAGCTTTGCTCCGAATGTGCTGAGGCACCTAACAGCGAGCCAAAGAAGGTTTAAGACTTTAAATAGACACATTTGTCGAGCTGCTGAGAACCAAAAACGTCTGCAAATCAAGCCCTGCCTCGATTTTATGTAGTTAAATTTTTTCTGTTGTGCCATCCTGGCCGGGTGTTTTTCACCCAGTGCAAAAAAAAATGAAAAACTGAATTTGGAGTTTTACTGACATCACAATTTGAGAATTTGAGTGTGCCTGAAAACCTTTCACTGCACGGGCACAGGCACAGTGCAGTGCAGTATAGGTAAAGGTTTTTGCAAGTTGAACTCAGGGGCTATGTCTGTGTAGGTGCAGCGGGTGTTGTCTTTTAAGACAGAGATTGCATTGTGCTGAGGGAGTATTGATGTGCAGACTGGGTGCTGATGAGAGGCTGATGGACTGCTAAACCAAGCTGCTCATCCATTACCAGGGCCACTCACCCACCCACACACATCAGATTTAATGTAGCAGGGTCGTTTACGTGGCAGTAGCTCAACCTTTAGGGAACTCATCCATGCCAGTCTCAAGGCCCGGTGCAGATTAGATCAAATCAATAGCCACCCCCTGCGAGGCCCTGTAACATGGTCTCTGGTCCAAGCCGAGAGGCAATAGTGCTCAGGCCCAGCGTTCCAGGACCCCCTTCAGGGCAGAGCTGTCTGAATCAAGGCAAGATGATCATCCCCTGCTGTGTACCTGGCAAAAAACAGCCTTCAGTGACGACCATGAAACAGCTTTCATTAAGCTCCCATTCCGGTTGATCACTGCTCTGGCAAGGAGAAAAGCATACAGGGAGGGGGCCTAGTGTCTTTACATTTATAACCCTGTCTGCTATGATGGGAGAATCAATAATGGAATATTCACTGTCCCGGTAGCTGTGCCAGCCAGGATGTCAAGCTGGGCTTTTATATGAGGCAATACTGTTGCTGCTGATCCAGGGACACGAGGCTGTATCAATCACTGGAATCACCACCAGATCTCCCAAAACCACAATTACCCTCCTCAGAATGAAGAGGGCCCATCCAGAGACTGACCGTTATCATATGACTAAGCAATACATCTAACCTTCAGCTTACTTGGCTATGGCTTATTGAGTTTTGCTAAACAGACTCAATCCCTAGTGGCCTGTAAGAAATGCTTGGTCAGAACGAGCGATAATATATACACTGTCTTTACACCAGTCCCCCGGCGACTGCACAGTATTGACGTAGCATCTCAATGAGCTATATACCTTAACACGCATAAGGCAATTAAGTTATATTACTTTACCAATCTTCTTGAGTGCCAATTCCAGTATTCAATTTGGCAGTCTAATCCTGCTGTTTAATATCTCCATCGAGATATATTTGACTATGGTTTCTGTACTTACACAGTTATCTCAGGACATCAACGCGGTTCCCATCAGGGATTATTCAGTTATAATAATGCCCTCAAAGTATTACTGTATATGTCATGGTCAGGGGTGTGGCACCAAATTCTGGGCCTGGGGTACAAGGATTCCCTGCGTTTCAGCCATTTAGACTGGGAACGCATTATTACGCATTATTTTGTGCATTAACTATTGGAAAATAGCAGATATACAAGCTCACAGCGCTGCAAGCTTGTAGATGCTATTTTAGAAAATTTGTGCAAGTCTTTGAATATATCAAATCCTTCTAAGGTTTTTTGAAAAAACGATGTTGCTATGTCAGTGGTGGACAAACTTTTTCATGTGCCAAAAGGATATGTATTTGGCCACGGACCCCCATCTCAAAATATTTAGCTTCAGGGACCCCTCAGAAGCTACATTTGAGTTACAAACGTTCGCTTAAAAAATACATATATTCAAAGATTTGCACACATTTTCACGACTTTTCAAAAATGCTATTTTGCAATAGTTAAAGTATAAAATAATTAAGGCTCCTCCACATTGGGCACTAGTAACTCAGTCCTACTTAACCACCCCCTTGTGGTGGTTATGGCCCCTGGTCATGGTCAGTACCTGGTGAATGACTGTACTGTAGATTTAGAAAAGTACAGAAAATCTGTATTCACTGTTAGGGAGTTGGCAGCATCATGGTTATTATTATGAGTGGCTCTCAGATGCAACTGCAACACAAGTACCAAATTAAAATATGAGGTCAGCTCATTAGTTCTTTTGTAAGATTTTTGGCTTTTGTTTACATGTGGTTTTACTCTGCGTTTAATGGTTCTTCATGAGTCCCTCGAGCCAGTTTGCTGATTTGGGTTCCAGGTTTTGCAGATTAAAATGCAAAAAAATGATTTATTTGCACTTTTACCCTTTATTTTTTAATGGAAACATGGAAACATTACATTCACTCAGCCTACAGTCTTATGAAACTAGTAAACAGTACCAGTAAAGTCAGGGTAGGATAACACTTAATTAATCCCCCAAGAGGGAAATTCAAGATTTGATCTTATTTAATTTAAAAGAAATGTTATGATAGCTTTCATGTTACCATTTTAAAGGACGACTTCACCACTTTTCAACCTACAGTATCTTCATATAATTGGTCTTCACTAATGTTCATGATAAAATAGCACAATTCTTTTCAACTGTCTCTTAGGAGGGCTGTGGGCAGTTCTGAAACCCAGCTACTGTACCAGTGACATCATCGTTAGACAGATTAGAATGGTAACTTTTAAGGAATAGAAAGCCTGCAGTTTATTAGCTTGGATTCCCCATCGAGGATGTCACTGGTTGGTGGGTTTCTGAACTGGGTTTCTGAACTTTTTGTGCTATTTTCTTTTTAATTAAAGGTTTTTATCACTGGTGATCTGGTCATCTCCATCCATCCATCCATCTTCAATCGCTTATCCGGAATTGGGTCGCGGGGGTAACAGTTCCAACTCAGATTTCCAGAGTTCCTTATCTCGAGCAACTTACTCCACTCCCTCTGGGAGTATAGCGAGGCGTTCCCAAGCCAGTTTGGAGATATAATCCTTCCATCTGGTCTTTGGTCTACCACGGGGTCTCCTGCTCTCCTCCCAGTGGGACGTGCATCGAGGACCTTCCTAGGAAGGCGCTTGGGGGGCATCCATACTAGATGCCCGAACCACCTAAGCTGACTCCTTTCCAAGTGTATAGGAGCAGCGGTTCTACTCCAAGTCTCTCTTCGGTGATTGAACGTCTCACCCTATCTCTAAGGGAGATACCAGCCACCCGTCTGAGGAAACCCATTTTGGCCGCTTGTAACCGTGACATTACCGCCACACTTCATGACTCTATAGGTGAGAGTAGGAACAAAGATTGCTCTGTAGACAGAGAGCTTTGCCTTCCGGCTCAACTCTTTTTTCTTCACCACACCACGGTGAGATTTAGCGATCGCAAAACCATTCCTGCTGCTCCAATTCTCCAGCTGATCTCCTTCTCCGTCTTCCCCTTTCTCATTCGTGAACAAGACTCAGAGGTAGTTAAACTCTTTCACCTGGGGTAAAGCCTCATTCCCCACGTGGACTGCACAATCTTTGAAACAATAATATGAGCTTCTCTTAATCAATATTGGCTGACCTAGATATCTGTTGTAATATCATTCACTTATTATCTGTCAGGGTCGAGAACTCTCAGGTTTCCAAAGGGGTTGAAGTTCAGGCGTAGAACGAGACAAAATCAGGTTTATTGAAACAAAACTAAAACCCAGAAGGTCTAGTAAAGCAGTCTTTCACAATCAGAAGGTTAAAGTTGCACAAAATTGAGTACCGTTAATAATAACTTATGTCCAAGTTATTCACCATCAAAGACCCAGAATGAACAAAAAACAGGGTTTAAGTGCACATACATCCAATCAAGGAAATATCACAGAAACAAGTCACAGGTGTAGAGTGAGAACATACGGTACCGTAACCCAAAAACGAGGCAAATACATTTCTTGAGAGCAACCAAAAAGTCCCAAAGTCCCTTGACCCATGACTTTTTCTTTTTCTTCTCACCCGCATTTTTTTTTTATTGTATCTCTTTGCCAATTATAGACAGGTAAAATAACACCTGAATGTCACATGTGGTGACTACTGTATGGATACTAGGAATGATAAACAAAACCTTAGACATGTCTGATAAAGAGGCAGACTGAGATTTCTTCAGTGCCAATCAAAGGTGAAAAGATGGCACTATTACGTTCACTGATCACTGTGCCTCTGTGTTCTTCTGCTCATGTCTTTTCCATTTGGTATTGGTTCTTTGTTCTCTGTTGTTCCATTTCATCCCATTCTGTTCCAACTGATGTCACTTCTTTCTGTGTCCGCAGGCTGCGAGAGTGACTTCTGGGGACCTCATTGCAGTAACCGTTGCCAGTGCCAAAACGGGGCTAAGTGTAACCCCATCACAGGTGCCTGTGTTTGCACCGATGGCTACCAAGGCTGGCGCTGTGAAGAACCCTGTGAGCATGGCTACTATGGCAAGGCATGCCAGCTACCCTGCCAGTGCCTCAATGGCGCCACCTGCCACCATGAGACAGGCGAGTGCATCTGTGCACCGGGCTACACAGGAGCTTTGTGAGTATTAGCAACAGGGTTTACTGAATCGGGCTGGGTGATATACATGTATATATGTACCGGTATATGAGGATGGGTCGTTGGGGTATTTCACCCCCAATTATTTTGTTCTTTTCTTGATTACATGGAGACTAGAATTCATGGATATTTGTTTTGTTTTTGTCGCATTCCTAAGCCAATAATTTGATGACCAGCAGTGGTTCCCTATGCTTCATGCTGCTTTATGTTTTGCCAGTCAGTCTAGATGAGCGGCATATGATGCATACCCTCTGTCGAAACTAACAAACGATAATATGGTGATGAGTTTATGTATTGTGGATGCACTCGATGGGTCATATAGTCCTTGTATTGTGGACACACTGTATAGTGACTATGTCTGAGTAGTCTCTTCTCTTGGCAGCTGTGGAGAGCGGTGTCCCTCAGGTAGCCATGGGCTCCAATGTGAGCAGCGATGCCCGTGCCAGAACGGAGGAACATGCCACCACATCACCGGAGAGTGTTCCTGCCCTGCTGGATGGACGGTAAGCCACAAGGGAGGGAGGGTAAGGAAAAAGGTAAGGAAAAAGGGCATACTGTACGGTAAGGGTGTCAGGGGGTTCCTCTCAATACCACCATCTTGAAGGATGTCTCAAGTCGTAATTTGCTTGTTGAGGATCCGAGGAGAGAGGAGAGAGGAGCCTCCCTGGGAAGCTTGGAGTGAGGATGCAACAAGTGGATCCTTTGCTGAAATGTTTTGTCTGAACCATAGACTGTATGGACGATGGGAGCTCTGACGTCACCCGTCGGCTTCTACGGGCCCATTTTGAAGCCACTATTTCAGCTAATTCAACTCCACCATCTTGGAATTTTGTGATCCCGAAAGGCAACCAGAAACAACTGCTATTGGATTGAAGTGCAGTGAGGGTGGGTCTTCACTCATAAGGACCAGTAGAAGCCCTAGAAGCATACCCTGCTTTATCATCCATTATAATCATTTACAAAAACATTTTTTTTTTACTTTTAAGTCTAGATTAGACGTTAAACTAGCAACGGAAACATAAAGTATTTATGACAATGTCTAGTGAGGTAATAAAATCAAGTGTAACGTCCAGTCAAATACCCATTCAATGTAATGGCATGAAACATCCTCTGCAACCAGCAGGAGGGGAAATAGTGACACCCTATTGGCCATTAATGAGAACTGCAGAATTGTAATGACTTAAAATATCTCGGGGACTCAAGGACTTAAAATATCTCGGGGGCCTGGACTACTTCAATGGAACAGGACCTGAAGGTCTGGAGGGCACTTGCCTGGAATGCCAGACATGGGAGAAGATCTCAAGAGGCGGCTGTTCGTACACTGAAGTCAGTACTGCTGTATGGGGCTGAAACATGGACCCTCACAGCACAACAGGAAAGGACCACAGCAGAAATGTGGTCCTTTATGGGATCCTACCATGGGTAACAGACAAAGAGAGAGAAGGATGAGCCCAACCCAGGGCAATGCCAGGAAAGGCGTGACAGCTTAGCTAACAATGCTGCAGAGCTCAAGACCCTGATGTTAGATAGGAGATTGTGGAGGGCAGCGATCCAGGAGTCCCGAGTTGGTGTTTAGACCACACTCTCGCGTTGCATTGCATTGCATTGCATTGACTTCCTTATTGGCTTCATATCCAGTGACGGAATTTTGCCTTCTGGTCTGGTCGTTATTGGCTGCCCGTCTACTTCTTCTTTTGTGTATCATCGTCCTTGATGATCGGTGGGCGGCTATTTTTATTTCACAATATTTCTTGGGATCTAAACGCTATGCTCTCTGGGAGATGGGAACAAAAAGGCAAGGTACTTATGGACAGCAAAAGGATAGTATAGAGCCAACAAAAAGTTTTTTATGTTTTGATCATGTAAGTGTGGTTATTTTAAAAGGTGATTGATGATGAATGGCCAGAACTTGGAGTAATGCTTTACACAATTTTACTGAGAGTTATCCCCCACCTGTCCCCTGATCTAATGAACTTCTGAGGTACTCCTGTGGCCTACTGGGAGGGAGTGTGCACAAGAAATGTGGCGCTGATCGGTCCAGCGATTTGCGAGATGAGCTCCAGACACGCAGCAGACACAGACACACAGACATACAGCAGTAAGACGCCTAAAGGCGAAAAGCTAAGGGCGAGGTCGCACCATGTCTTGGCCATCTGTCCAAAGGGATTTGGTTTTCCTGGCATCACAGGGATCTCCATATAAGGCAATAAAGGGATTTGGTTCCCCTGACATCACAGGGATCTCCATATCTCCATATATGGACATAAAAGGGATTTGTTCCCCCGGCATCTTAGGGATCTCCATATATGGCAATAAAAGGGATTTGGTTCCCCTGACATCACAGTGATGTCAGAGTGTGATGTCAGAGCGTGAGAGTCAATCAACAAAAAGACAAGCGTTACCCATACAGTCACGGACAAGATGTGACGGTTCTGATAGTGAACTGACAACTACACCAATGGGAAATGATTTAATGAAGAGGTCAAACATTCAGCATATATAGTACAAGTGATGTTCTTAATTGTTCTTTTCACTTTTGTTCCTTTGTGTCAAACATACCCGTGGTGGCACTATAACAGCCCACTTTATGTATATTTTCACCTTTAGGTTTTGAACCCTAAGTCAGAATTAAAAGGAGCTTCCTTGGGTCATGACGGCTTCTACGGCCCAGAGCTTAGAGGCAGGGGGCATTGCTGTCTGGTATGGAAATAACCGCCTTCGGCACCTACTACGATGACTTTGGAAGAAGGTGGACCATTCGACTGAGCATACCATAGTGAGCCCCCTTACGCTACTGTCGGACAGCAGATGCCTGAAGGCAAAAAAAAGAAAAAAGGAAGACAAGCAACAACCCGGAAACGGTCTGTTTGAGATGATGCGGTCTGGCAAGCGCTTGAGGTGTCTCAAAGCCAGAGGCTTTAGGCTTGAAAAAAAGCTTCTACCTGGCAGCTTGTTAGAGAGACAAACAAGGACAAAAACAAACAAGAAAAAATAAGAAAGAGAAAAGTGGGTTGGCATTTAAAACTGTAGTCTCTCTATAGTGTGATCAGTGTGGCTGCACAACACTGAGTTGGACATTTGATGATAAGAACCCAATATTTCACAATGTATATAGGCCTACTGTTGATGTTACTACGACTGCTATAGTATAAAAATACTACAGGGAAAATGTTGTTTTGCTAATATATAATGTAGATATGAGGTAACTGGCACATAAATGCTGATGTGAAATACTGCTGCTTTAGTATAAAAATACTTGGCACTGTTCCTAAACTTATATACTGTAAGTGTTTCTGCTTTAGTGTTTTCTGCAGAAAATGGCCCTGCCTTATTTTACTGTACACTTGTACTTTTTTCTCTTGCCATTATTATGTTATGCAGAGATGTTGATAGTTGTTGAAGGCTTCTTCTTATGTTCTTTTTTATTATCTTAGTTTCTATTACTGTCAAATATGTTTGTACAGTATGTTATATCATGTGGCACAGTACTTTTGAGGACCTCACATAGGCCTTATTGTATTTTGCGTCTTGTACGTGTATACTTCTTGATTCTTGATACTTGATTCTTGACAACACACTGAATGAAGTTGCCCTGGCTTGCTACAGTTATACAGGATGTATTATAAATGAGGCCCTTTGCCGGTTGTTCTCCACAGGGCTCTGTTTGTGCCCAGCCATGTCCATTTGGCAAGTATGGCACTCATTGCAGCAAGGACTGTTCCTGTCGTAATGGGGGCCTTTGTGACCACATCACGGGTCAGTGCCAGTGTGCGGCTGGCTTCAGTGGACGGAGGTAGGCAGTTTACACCCGCTGCCAGACACATTTTGACAGCTTGGTTATTTTTTGGAAAAACATGCTATGAAGTAATTTTACTCTGCAAAGTTTTGCGCTGTCACTTTGAAAATGGGTCAGGCAATGGTATGATTTATTGATTTTAGTATTTAATGCAGTGAAGTGATTTCTGGCAGAACTATTCATACACTCATATGTCAAATTATTATCTTTATTGATTTGTAAAGAAAAGCTAAATGCAGGAATAATCTCTTCCTTGAGATAAAGTAGCATTTGTAAATGTCCATTAGTCCATTTGAATGTGCACTGGAAGCTCTTAATAGGAGTGTTTATGTATAATTAATCTCCTATTTCATGCTGGCCAGCAGGTTTCCATGTCTTTAGCCACAATTCATCCTCCTCTACTCCCAGCCTGTCCATTGATCTCACCACAGGCAACATGCTGTTTGGATCTCACTCATTAATTATAAGTAATGGGCTTTTATTCGGGGCCCATTGAAATCCACAGATCTTTTTAGTTTTCTGTGCCTGCCGGAGCGGCCCAGAGCGGCCAGGTTTATTAGTTCAGCTAAAGCAATTGTCTCCTGAATGAAAACACTTCCTGGACAAGGACTTTCCTTTTCTTTATTATTTTGCAAAATTACCCTCATTCATTTTGTCGGTGGCAGCTGAATTAACCTGCCAGGAATAATCTGAGATTGTATTAGCCCCCGCCCACCCCTGCCTGGTATAATAATATCAGCGTCCCCTGATAAGACTAAAGCCGATGTAATTTAAACATGAAACATCACGAGCCCATTTGATAATTTAATTGAGCTATTTGTCTGCTTCCTAATAGCTGCGTTGGACACTTGAGATTGATGCTCCGCCAGGATTGTATATTTAAGTTCTAGTAAAAGTCACTCCCCAGGTCTTCTTAAACACTGCTCATGGAGAGTCTTCCCCAGTTCCCAGCCCAGTTATTGTAATTACTGAAGCTGATGACAGGTGCAGTTCCTTGGCCGACCCCATGTGGAGGCACATCATGTCCCTGCCTTCAGACAGCGGGAGGCTGTACCTTCAGGGCTTCCCACACAAACCTTATGAAACAAAGACACTGACCTTTGACCACATGAGCCTGGGAGTTTGATCTTAAAATTAGCTTATATAACCAATGACTCAGACATAGAAAAGGATCCTCATCTTTCATATAGCCAAAGAAGTAAATGAGACCTGGAAGAGAACGCCACTTGTGGGACTAGATTAGTCTACTCCATGTAGTGTCACCTGAATACTAAGTAGTGGTAGTAGCAGCAGCAGTAGTGCTAGTACACAGTAAAATCCTGAATCTAAATGTGACTCTTGGAGTTACATTTACACAGAAATGTGCTGTGTAATAGTACTGTAGCAGTAACATCGATAAGTATACTGTAGTAGCTGCACTAGAAATGTACCGGTAACAAGTTTATTACCGTAACAGTTATTTTGGATTTTAATTTACAATAAACTTACATTGTCTCTCACTGGACAATTCTATATACTTTCTCTATCCTCTGCACCTAAATCCTAGGTGCCAGGATGAGTGCCCAGTGGGCACCTATGGCCCCCAGTGTAACCAGAGGTGTGACTGTCAGAACGGAGCAAAGTGTTACCACATCAACGGAGCCTGTCTCTGTGACACAGGCTTTAAAGGGCCCAACTGCCAGGAGAGGTTCTGCCCCCCGGGTCTCTATGGACTCATCTGTGACAAATACTGCCCCTGTAACACCACCAACACACTAAGGTAAGTGAGACATCACATCAGCATATGATCACACCCAAAGACAGACAGACCGACCGCCAGATCTGCCCCAATTACACAATATTCCACCGGAATGCCCTGAAGCAAACCCACCCAGAGCCTCATGAATAAAGACCTCTCCAACTCAAGTGTTCCTCTTTCCGGTTCTTTACTTCCAAGCCAGTACACGTTTAGAAGTCTTGGCACCTCTTCGCCGTGTCACACAGTTACCTTTTAATCGCGACCTTTGCTTCATTCATTATTTCTCAGCAGCATTCATAGTTAATGCAATGTTAATGCTCTGATTCTGCCTGAACTTGGGCGCTGTGCTGAAGCTGTATAAGTCATTACATGATGAAGGAGAAAAGGGGCATCTCATCCATCTGAACTGAGCACGTACATGCAGAGATAGATGGGCTGCTGTCGGGGGAGAGCTCGCAGTTTTATTCTTTCCCTGGAAACAAAGTGTTGATGCTCATAATGTTGAAACTCTCAGTGTTGAAATTTCATCTGTCTGCATCTCTTTCTCTGGTTCCCAGCTGCCATCCTCTGTCTGGTGAATGCACCTGCTCTGCAGGATGGACAGGGCTCTACTGCAATGAGACCTGCCCGTCTGGCTACTACGGAGAGGGGTGCATGTTGCCGTGTAACTGCGCCAACGGAGCTGACTGCCACGGTGCCACAGGTGCCTGTGTGTGTGCCCCCGGATTTATGGTGAGTGTTCACGTGATCACCCAGCGGCATAGCCATTGAAACCGCTAGTCATTATTGGTATAACATTGACTGCATCAGCTTGTTTTTCCCGCCTTTGTTTTATACTTTGATTTTAAGAGAGAAAAGGAGAAATCATTCAGATTACATTTTGTTATGATTTCTGAAAATTCAATGATGCTTTTGTCCGTCAAGAGGACATCATAATATTATAATGTCCTTGCATAAGACTGTTGGTTTATTGTCAATGGGTTACCACCTGGTGTTAAAAGCTGATTCTAAAACGGTTAGTTCCAATACTTGATTCTGATTGGCTGGTTTCTGTTTAGACCAGTGTCTAAATCACACGATAATCCACACCCTGAATCAGTTTATATCAAACCCAGGTGCGTTATTACTTTCCACAGTGTTGTGAAGCTGAAGTTGCTGAACTAGAGAAGGGAGCACTTTATTTTCTCTCAAATCCTGCCGTGCGGGGCTTCTAAGCACCACACGCGCATGTAGGACGGTAACTGAGTGACTCCGGGCGGGGCTTGTAAAAACAGAAAGCGCCCCCTATCCCCATTCTTTTTAAGATTCGTTTTTGGGCTTTTATACCTTTATTGATAGGACAATAGACTGACAGGAAATGGGTGGAGAGATGGGGAGAGACACGCGGCAAAGGTGACTCACCCCGCCTCTCAGCCATTATAAAAGGGTTCCGCTCATTGTTCCGCCGGTCCGTTGTTCCATGTAGCGTCGGCAGGTTAGTTACTCGTCACGGTTACTGAGGTTAGGTTTAGGGTTAGGGTTATTGCTTCATTTTCCCATAGTGGACATGAAAGGAGAAAAGTACCAATGGTACCTAACTTCCTGCGGCTGTGTATAAAATTAACCACACTAACAGAGAATTGTATGAATAGGTTTGGGACTATACTATAATGATGCTAAAGAAACAGATTTGTTATGCTTTTTAATTCTACAGTAATACATTCTACACAAGTAGAATAATTTAACACTAACTTCTATTCCAATTGTATTACCTGAGAATAAGCTAAATGATTAGATCATCTCTAATACCAGTTGTCCCTGTTGTCAGAGTACCAGTTGTACCCATCGGTCTGTGTCCCTTTTACACCCATAATGGAGATTTCTATATCTGTCTGCCTATGTCCCTTTTATGCCCGTACTGTATATAGAGTTCAGGCATGCCCAAATATGGACAGCCTTTGATGCGCATCTCTCCCCGTCTCTCTCTCTCCCTCTTTCCTGTCTATCTTCACAGGAAACAAAGTCTTATGCACACCTGATCGGCTCAGAGATGGTTGCTTAGGCAGGGATCAACGTATAGAAAAAACAAAATGACCCGCACACCGTCTGCACTTGCATACTATGTTTTTTTTAATATTATTATTTAAGCAACGTTTTGCTCACATAGACCTTTAGATGACTGAAGAAGGTCTATGTGACCGAAACGTTGCTTAAATAACTAGACTGCACTCTGTCGAGGTGCCAACTTGCTTCACTTTTTATCCTTTTTTCCCCAATGAATTCTCAGGGCGACATGCAGGGCGAGGTCGCGCCAATTCTTGGCCATCCGGCCAGTGATGTATATCGGACTAGTTACCATATGGAGACCCCTGGTACCCATATATGGAGATCCATGTACTGTATGGTACATCCATTGTATGCCCATACATGGAGATCCCTGTCTGAACCAGCCACACAGATATGGGTGGGTCTTCCTCCATATATGGGCATTCCCATATGAAGTCCTGTTAGATATGGGCTTAATATTGATGACATCAGGGATCTCCATATATGGGCATAAAAGGGATTCTGTTAGAGTGGTTCCAATGACATCACAACATACAATCCCTTGTATGCCCATACATGGAGATCCCTATCTGAATCAGCCACACAGATATGGGCCATGTCTTGGCCATGATGACATCAGGGATTTTCATATATGGGAATAAAAGGGATTCTGGGGAATACCCATATATGGACTTTGACATAGGTGATGTCACCTGTGATATCACCTGTGATGTCACAGTGTTGTGTCAGGTGAACCACAGTGTCAGGCATGACCTACAGACAGACAGACAGAGATACGCGGACAGGATGTGCCGGTTTTAGTAAACCTACGGTCGCAATTAGGTAAAATAGAGATTGATGGTCCTTGGGTATTGTCTTCTCGTTTTGACTTTGCACTATTTAAGCTCTTCCCCTTTAGAGCTTGATATGGTCATTACGGGCCATGTATTTGGTGGGGCAGAGAATAGGGACTAATACCTGGCTTCGGAAGTGTTATGTCAGTCAAGATTAGATTTCTTCTTTGCATGTAAAGATATATTTCAAAAATGTTAAAAAAAGAATAATAACATTCTATATACTGTACATGGTTTAATCACAAAGCCATTTACTGTTCTGTCAATTAGATGGCCATCCCTGATAGAGGTCAACGTCTTGATCACAAGACTATAGAGATAATGTGTACCCATTCGCGTGATGTTTGGACAAAATCTGAAACCGTAATATTAAAAAAAATGTTTTAGAAAAATTAAGCCTCCTGGTGGCGTTAAAAGGCCGTCGTGAACAGACAGACGGATGGACACGCGGTCGGACGCATATGGACGGACTAACAGGGTGCAAACTACTCGGCTACGCCTTAGAGACAATTAAGCAAATTACTGGAGCCCCACAGATTCCGTGGGAGTCAGTGAAGGGCTTTGTTAGAAGCAACACCACACTGTATTCTGAAATAAGTGCAGCTAAACTTGAAAAATATGTTTAAAAAAAGGATACTATTAATCACCCACGCCCAATCATCATATAATATTGATCCCAAGCCCGGCTTGATTATGCAACTGTTTCGATTGCATATGCACCTCAAAATATAATTGGGAGCTATTGTGCGAGTTCAAATTGTGCGGATGTTCGTTGAGAACCAAAACAAGCCCTAATCTTAACCTTTCCATTCTGAAAAACAAACGTGCCTTCCCCTGTGAGCTGACAGTAGCTCTGGTGCTATAGTGTGAAAATAGTTTACTCATTTACACAATGGACATGCTAGTTAATTGGAAGTTAATGTTGTGACATGGTTGTAAATGCTGTAACATGGTGATTATATGGTAATAAATGCTGTAACATGGTAGGCATATGGTAATAAATGCTGCAATATGGTAGACTTATGGTAATGCTGTAACATGGTAGGCATATGGTAATAAATGCTGCAATATGGTAGACTTATGGTAATACATGCTGTAACATGGTAGGCATATGGTAATAAATGCTGTAATATGGTAATTACATGGTAGTTATTTGAAGTAAGTAAAAAAGTAAGTAAGTAAACCTTGCCGAGCCATGAGTCCCATATGACTCGGCCGAGCCATGAGGCTCATTGGGCAGGAGCCTATCTCCTGTTTCTGTAGCGTGAAGTAATTGCTATAATATGGTAGTTACATGTTATATGTCAAAGCAGCTCATCAATCTGAGTGTGCAGATAGCCCACTTGGCCTCAGAGTTAGGATTCTGTTACTCAAATCCTTATTACAAGTGAATATCATTAAACACAGTGTTAAGCTGGTTGCACACTGCTGCGTTTTTCGTTGCGAAATGCGTTTTTCAGGGCAAGGAGAGAGAGAGAGATAGAGAGAGCAAGGGACAGAGTGGTGCGCGAAACGGCGGCAGTGTGCAAACGTGACTGACATAACGTGAGGTTGATTTTTTTATTCACCCGCTCCGAAATTCACCCCGATATTCGGCCCGAAAAACGCAGCAGTGTGCAACCACCTTTAGCCCTCTTCATCTCTATTCTCTATGAGTTGTAAGTGAAGAAATGCTTGTAGTTTTAAACTCCATTATTTATCAATTCTCTCAGAAGTTTGTCAAGTGTTTATTGCGACCATAGGTCGCATTTACTACCAAAACCTCCACAGGCTGTCCGTGGGTGAGTGAGTGAGTCAGTCCGTCACACTTTTGCCCTGCTCATATCTCCACAACCGTTGCCCCCAGATGTAAAAAATGACCAAATGTGGTCACACGTCACACTTTTTCCCTGCTCATATCTCCGCAACCGTTGACCCGATCCATGCCACATTTTGCACACACACTCCTTGCCTGCCAAACTACAACCTCCAAGGACCCCCCGAGCCCCAGGGACCCCCAGCTCCCTGGGGGACCCCCAAGTGTAAAAAATGACCAAATGTGCAAAAATGACCAAATGACCACCCCAACGGGGCTGCTCACGGGGAATTCCCGGGGACCACCCACTCCTCGTGCTCCAGAACGGATGCAAAAGTGGTGACGCCCCCAGTGGAGGACCCCCTCCACTGCAGCTCACATAAAATGCCGATAAGCGGTCGCTTATCTCCCGATTAGGGAGTCTTACTGGTTTAAAAAAAATATTAAAATGTTCTGCTTGTATATATAAAAATACTAGCTGAATTATATGCAATAATGTACTGTAACTCAGTGGTTTTCAACCTGTGGGTCGAGTTATGAAGTGCATAAATATAAGATTTTAGAAATGGATTATTAAACCAAAAACCCGTTCCTTCACATGATTGCTAGTTAAGACCTTTGACTTCAAATACATTATATCCATTTCAGGTTAATAATTTATGGAGAAGATATACCGGTATATCAAATGTGAAACGTATTTTGTTCCTTGTCTCGAGAATCACTGATTTAATGTTGGCTCAAATCACGAAGCATAATGGAAAGGGAGAGATATATATAAAATACACTTTTTGGAAAAGAAAATATTTCACCGGAAGTTTTACCTACTCCACACCACCCTCTACAGATATTGTCAATAGAAAATTCCATCGACCAGATTTAGCCTTCCAGTGAAATATTTTCTTTTCTGGCTCAAAAAGTGAGTTTTAGACGGGAGGTGGGGGGCTCCGAATGTTCCCATGGCTTTCAACTCCCTAAAATTGTCTTTGTTTTAATGAGTAGCAAAACTGTAATTTTTTATTTTGACCACAGATGAGAGGATGCGCTGCCTTTTCTATGGCACAAGGGCTCATCAGTGACATAGCGTTAAGGAGAACTCCTTCTAACTCTATGGACCAGAGCTATGCCCTGTCCATGGTGCTGAATAGTCTGAAAGTAGTGCACCCACAAGAGATGTTTGGGGTGTAGACTACTGCATGCCGAGTTGTGTTCCATAGCTTACAGTAAATTACAGATTGCCTCTGTAAGTCAAAAGTCAGTCAAAAGACTGATTAAAACTAAATCAAAATTTCATGTCAAAATCAACACGGTTCCTGAGTTCAGCGTGAAGCTTCGCGATTAAGTATATCCCCTGAGATATTGTATGTCACAGAAATCCCCATGTAGAAGAATAAAAGTCTGCACACCGATTTATGCTCCCAATGATAAAGTTTTACTTGTGGTAACATTTCGAGCCTAACGGCTCTTCATCAGACCACCAGACCTCTTCAAGAAATCCCCATGATCATATTACACATACTGTACTGTAGAGCCTCTGTTTTGTTTCCCATTTGCGCTCTGTGTTCAATGATGATTGTTGGTAATTATTAGTTTTGGGATGCTCTCCTGTGGTCAGATTCTAATAGATGGTTGCTTCTAATCTACTCTGAGATATTTGATGTTACAGTGTCTCACTCATTCCTGTTACACTTGTTCTAAATAATCTATCCAACCTTCACTTGACACTGTTCAGAAAGCAAACGCTATTAGCTGGACTTATAGCAGTGAGACATTGATTGCTATGTGCTGGAAACCACCCCACTCCCTCTCCTTTCCAGTGTGGGTGTTAATGTACTTAGATATTGTGTAATTAAGTTGGAGTTATCGACAGCACATGTACATCGAGCAAAGGAATCAACATTAGAGATGTGGAATTCGCTCTCTGCGAACCTGAAAAGCCTTTCAATAGGATGACTTGTCGGGGGTTTGGGGGAATGTTGTGGTTCAAAACAATTTGAATTAAAATAAATATATATTGAATGGTCTTGTGCTGTGCACCCAGCTTGATTGGACTAAAATATTTGAATGCATCGTTAATTCAGCATTTATAATGATACCTAATAGCTGGTTCTGACCATTTGTTTTCCAGCTGTTTGAGACGAAGAACTATCATCTACAGTACACAGTCGATAAAGAGAAAAGGGAGTCTGTTGATGAAGCATTGCTTGTAATCAGCCCTTATTGTGAACAGAGCTTTCTGAAGTAGCTGATTTTAGTGTCTTGATGTGTTTTTACTTTCATTTCTAGATTTATTATTATAAATGCTTCTATTTTCTTCTAGGGGAGATAGAATTATAAGAGTAAATTACGGTATTAAATCTTCACCATTTGTATCAAATAACTGCAATTACTACATCATGGCTTAATTGTCACAGTAATCTTTGTCATTGCAGTCATTGTAACATTGATCAGGTTTGACAGGGCTAAATGTATGTATTCATACAGGTAATATGGTGAGGTTTGTATCTCCAATAAAATACATCTTATATGCTGTGAAATAGAGCTTCGTCCTAATTGTAATGATGGAGATTGTGATTTAACTTTTGTTTTATATTTCATATTATTTGTTGGTGTAATTAAAACTTGTCCACTTTGCCCTTACCATGCTGGATAGGATCCCAGTATCGCTTTAGAGGCAATACTTATTTAGAAGTAGGAAACGGGCACAAGGTGAGGCTCTTTAACGCAGAGGTCTTCATTTCTCCCCATAATGGACCTGCTCTATTACACCACATGCTCTTCACTTAAAGGAGAGTCCTTGGTAAATTATTCCCTCTCTAGTGGAGCCACTTAGAGCCATCAATAATAAATCAGTGTGTTATGGAATATATTTTACAAATCATATACACTGACATATGGCTTTTGAAAGATGAGTATAGGAGCAATATTTCTAATAGAACAGTGAGGAAATGGAACCTTTTGACCAAGATATGTTTCTACTTTACCTTGAATTTACTACCACGCTGTCACTTTCTACAAGGGCCAAATTAGTTGGCTATCTTCAATCGCTTTTCTCAATTACGCCATTATGTTCGTCATCAATCTGAAGTTACAGGTAGGAGCGAAGAGGGTACTTTTCTGCCAACACAACATTTCGGTTGAAATTGCCTGTGTGTCTTACAACAGGCCATTGTGTTGAGCTGAGCTACCTAGCGGGGCCACAGACTGTGCCTTAATTTGCTCCACCTGTTCTCTATGGTGGATGCTGGAGAGAGCTGCCAGATTCATTAAACAGACCTAGAGGGCAGGAGCTGGATAGGAAAGCAGGCTGTCAGATGGGAACAGACACACCTCATATGGAGGAGGATTGGTGTCTGTGTGTGTGTGTGTGTGTGTGTGTGTGTGTGTGTGTGTGTGTGTGTGTGTGTGTGTGTCTGTGTGTGTGTGTGTGTGTGTGTGTGTGTGTGTGTGTGTGTGTGTGTGTGTGTGTGTGTGTGTGTGTGTGTGTGTGTGTGTGTGTGTGCGCGTGTGCGTGTGCGCGCACGTGCCAAGGGGCTGAACCCCATTGATGATAGCGTCTGTTACAGAACCAAGAAATTGATTCTTGTAACACCAAGCTTCTTTACAAAGAGCCTGTTTGTCAGGGCAAACAAACCTATGATAATGGCTAGCATCAGTTAGCGCGTTAACAGGCTTCATTTGTTGTGTGTCACATGCATGGCAGGTGGTCATTATCACACAGTATATAGGGCTTTTACTTTTGGCGTCTTTCCATACAGAGTATCAGCTCGCGTCGCCTTACTCTACTCAACTCCTTTCTACCCACTTTAGCACCCAGGTGCACTTCTTGGCCGCACTGGACGGGCACAAAAAAAGAACCTGGTGCTAATGGAAAGGCAAACAATGAGGGTAGAGCCGTGACATGCCGAGCCAGGACTATGCAGTGGAAAGATGCCTTTTGTGTATGATGATGGCAGGGGGGACCTGAGCCATGGCAAAGTCTCATCCCCAAGGAGTACAGTTGAGTAACCCCCACCCCACCCTCGCGTTTTTGTTCAGCAGTCCCATCGGGGGAGAAGCTACCCAAGTGTTAGCGCAGGCTGAGCTCCTGCATGCTTGATTTAGCTCTAGTAATTGGACATGCACTTTTTGACTGGGACAAAGTGATTACATGTTACTTTTTCTGACATTGTCCTCTGCAGTTTGTCGCATGTACTACTCACTGTTGCACTTTTTTCTGTGCTGTGGGTGGACAGTTTTTGTCCCCCCTCCTGTTGATTTCTGCCCTGCGTAAAATATGAATGTGTTGGTGACATTGATGTGGATTCCAGGCGAAAAAACAAATGATTTTCCTTCCCTCTCAGGGCTTCCTAACCTCATCAAATGGTTCATGTTCTGTCGTGCCACACAGATTTTAAATTGGCAGCTGAGCGTCCTGCACGTAGCTTCTAGGGAGTGGAGACTGACTGGTAATTAGTGGTGCTATTTGCTTCCAGTCTCGATGGATACCAGGCTGATCAATGTGGTGTCAATGAGAGGCATGTATGAGTTTAAAGCCGCAGCCAAGGACAACCTGTCGGTCTCTCTGCATCCTGGGCCTGCTGCTGCTGCCACCTCTGTTGGCAGCATGGTTGCATAAGGTCTTGTTCCTCTCACACTATGGACTGACAGCCCCTGTATTAATAATGTCTCCCCATATACAGACTTCTATCCTCTCAGCTCAGAAGGAATATGAATCAGTCGCCTAATGAGAGAGCTGCCTTTCCTTTCCCTTCCTGAGAGCTGTCCAACCATTGGTCCCTGCACCATGGGGGTGAGACCGGGCGGAATCCAGCGCAGCCATGGATGCAACGAAAATCCATGTGGTCATTTGTGGCTCAGCGACCCTTTATCCACGAGGCCAGTCACCAGTAAATTGCCTGTGCCCTGCCCACCTTCCAAATTCTGCCTTCTCCCTTTCTGTCTTTGTTGTGCTGATGAACTTCAAGCCACTTAGCAATTGTGACAGAAGAGCCATTGTTAGCAGTCTTGAAGTTGTCTTTCTGAGCAGAACAAAGGTTATTGCGAACCGATTGATAAAAAATGTATTCGCAGACGGATGCTTTCATGTGGTGCATTGAGAGGAGAGAGAGGTTTTTTAAGACGTGTGTTCTGCCCTCGGCGTCCGTTGGCACATCTCCTCCTGCCTACTGTTTAAACCCAGTTCAAAATGATAATGAGAGTGGTGAGCAGACGGCAGTTCCCCGGTGCTCCGGTGAGGGAAGTGAGAGCCACTCAGGACTCCACCGGGCGACTAATTGGGACTCTAAATCATTGTGTCACCTGTCACTCACGGCAGGGTTGAGGAGGACGGGTGTGGGGATCCATAGACAGGCTGTGATCGCCAGCTAGGAGGAGCAGAGACGAGGCTTGTGGAGCTATAGCTGTATGCTGAAAATTCTAATGACAGGCAGGCTGGTCGAGGACGGGGAAGGAGAGCTCTGTGTCCTCTAGCACATGGTTCACTGTAATACGACACTGAGGGACTTTGAGGAAGGGCCGGTATGACTGCCCGTGTCCCATTGGTCAGCTCATTAATAGGGCTATATGTGTGGGCCACACTCAGACATTCCCCTGATCTGTTCTCTCTGACCCAGAGCTCAGCCACCGCTGGTTGGCACAATGATTCCCTTGCCTCACACTTCTCGTAGCCAAGCAAGGACTCTCGGTCGAAAATTCCCTGCCTCATCTTGCGGTATCTTGCATCTTGCTTTGTCATACTTTGTCACTCCCACAAGCCGATCAATTTTACATTCGCCCCTGCACCTCATTCTGCATCAACACGGGAATGATTGATCCACACAACACGGTCCTATCGACTTTCCTGAACTGCACTGAGCCTTCCTCGTCTTTCCATTTGCTTCCTTTAAGGCTAATGAAGCGTTTTGCCAGAATCTGTCAGAGGCGATGTTTATCATCATGCTGCCTTTGGGCTTACTTTGAATTAGCTGTCGTCTCATCCACAGGGTGAAGACTGTGCTTCAGTGTGTCCGCCTGGCCTCCACGGACCAAGCTGCCTGTCCACCTGCTCCTGCCATAATCATGCCTCCTGTTCTCCTGTCGACGGCTCCTGCATCTGCAGAGAAGGTATTGTATAATCTGCCAGGGACGTGCTGGCCATTGGGAAAAGCGGGACAACTCCCGAACGGCCGGTTCATTCCCGGCCGGTCCAGGCCGGCCATTAGGAAAATAATTAAAATAAAATGTCGGCCTTCGTTCCATTTTGAGGGCTGGGCGGCCAACAAAGTAAATCGTCACTGTCGGGCAGAAACCTTGTATCTCCAAGTTTCAAATTTGTACATTATTTCGCAAAGCAAAGCCCTGCTTCATCATACAAGGCTGTCGCACAAAAGTAGTGAAAACAGCAGATCTACAAGCATACAACGCCTCGCGGTGCGAGGCGTTGTGTGCTTGTAGATCGGCTGTTTTCACTAGATTAATTCATTTTTAAATGATAAATACAAAACAAACGGTTTTGGACATACAAGGTTTTCACCCGACAACCACGAAATATAACTTATGTAATTGGCCCACTGGCTTGTCACTTGTCATGATCTGAAATGGCAAATCTTTGAGTAGCAGCAGCGCTATGGAGAGAGTCTCTTTTTGAGGACTCTTTTTCCCAGGCTGAATCAGGGGCCCAGCACGTCCCTGTAATCTGCCATTGGTAATGAAGTTCATCCCCAGGGGAACTTAGAACAACAATGATGTTTATCAACTGAGATTTCAAGATTCTGTCATTGTCTAATTACACACAAGGGAAATTGGAATTAGACAGTTTTTTCTTTTTTCAAATCCCTCCCACACATTTTGAACACATAGCAGCCTGTACTTTTTTGGTACAAAATTTCATTGGACAGAACATACCGGAGTACCTGTAGATCAACTGGGAATTCAGTGTGCTTGCCCTCCATACAATGTCAGCACATACCATCGTGCAAAAAATATAGGATTTGAAAAATGGTATTTCAAATAAAAGCAGTGTATTCTGTGCAGTATGATGACAGACCGACAACATAAACTTGGTTGTTTGGGTTGTTTTTGTCCATATATCATACAAAACAACCCACGACCTCAATCTGTTCACTCCCTGCTGTGTTCAACTTCCCTTTTAAAAGCAGCACAAGTGAGCCATTCATAATTAATTATGTTCTTGAGCTGAACTTTAGCGCTATCAAAGTGCAAGGGCAGCACATTTTGAACACCCTCTACAATGTTTATTATCTGTAATTGTGAAACGCCATTATTTTTGATACTCAGTGTAGTGTACAACAGTGGACCAATATATGTTTATCTATTCCAATTTGCGAGAATATATTACAAATATGACAGTTGGTTTACGTTATGCTAATATTAATTAAAATGTAACACATTACATTAAAATCTTAAACTAATACTGAACTATGTAGTTTATTTCATCTTTTCAAAGCTTAAAATCTGATATTTTTTAGGAGTGACACCGCCGTGCAACAAAGCATAAATGACGCTTCAGTCTCGGGCGCTAGAAAATCCTTCCATAAGAGTCTCAAAAGCATTGCACTTTGGTTGGGAACTCAACTCACTGAAGCTTGAATTCTCTGTCTCTGTCTCTCTCTGTCTCTCTCTGTCTCTCTCTGTCTCTCTCTCTCTCTCTCTCTCTCTCTCTCTCTCTCTCTCTGTCTCTCTCTGTGTCTCTCCCCCCCCCCTCCATCCCCCTCTCCCCAGGTTGGCAGGGTGTGGACTGCTCCATACTGTGCTCCAGTGGCAGCTGGGGTTTGGGCTGTAACCAGACGTGTCCATGTGGCAACGGTGCTGCCTGCGACCCTGTAGACGGCACCTGTACCTGCTCTCCTGGCTGGAGGGGGGAGCACTGTGACGAGCCCTGCCCTGTGAGTATACCTCTGAATGTAGAGAGGGCGTTTGTGGAGAGCCCACTTGGGTTTTCCTTCTACAACACTGCCACCCAGGCGTGGAATTCCTTGACTACCTCCCTTAAAACTTGTAGCTCACTGGCATCCTTCAAAACTGCCCTGAAAACTCACCTTTCAGGAGGCCAGAGGCGGAGGTAGTTATCACTTCTCCCATAGACAGGCGATAAGTGAGCACCCCCCCCCCCCCTTACCTTTGCCCCACCCCCTTGTTTCCCCTATCCTGTACATATAGTGTTTTTATAGCTGTGATGATATTGAATGTTTTCTTTGCTTGCTATTTATTATGTCCATGAATTGAAAACCAAGGACTTCCAAAGTAAAAAAAGACTGTAAAAGGACTTATTTAGGATGTTCCTTTTAGGCAGGGCTGTTAGTGTACTTCATGTTTTATTGTATTGACTATACTTGTACTGTTCTACATTTTTGTCTAATAGCATTTTCAATCAATAAATCAATGGACACAATGCACAGGGTACAAATGGAAATGGTTAGCAACGGTGAGAGGGGTTAACAACAGGATGTTTTTGTTGTTGTTGTTGCTAGGAGGGCACATATGGGTTGGAGTGTCGTGAACACTGTGACTGCAGCCGTTCTGATGGCTGTGACCCCGTGAGTGGCTACTGTCGCTGCTACGCTGGCTGGACAGGTCAGTGCTCATATTGGTTGGAATTAAAATGGGTAATGACTCATGGCATGGGTCAGATGTACAGTATGTTACATGTGACATATGTCATACCCTTCGGAACGGGGTGACTAGTTCTAAAACCTTCATAGCCATTAGTCTCTGCCTGTCCACACACTGCCCACAATGCCACATCCTGTGTTTGAATGTCACATCCATCCTCTCTGACCTTCTTTGTGTGTGTCTCTCTGCTGTACTATATCCAAATAAAGCACAAGTGATATGACACATAAAGAAAGAAAACATTTTGCCTTTACACGGTACTGGTCGACCGTAAAGACTTGCTAACACAGCTATTCACGCTATTGTGTTTATACCCTCATTTGTGGCCTATGTGGTACAGTATACAGTATTTATATCGGTAGGAAAGGAAGCCCTCTGTTCATTAAAAGTTCTATTTGTTGTGCCGTCGCACATCTCAACTCACACATTGAATGCTGTAAAAATTGTTCAACCGCAGCACTCTCGTGACTTTGAAGTAATGCTAATATTTCCACTCATATTTTTGTCTTTGAATATTTTAAGAACGTTTGAAGTGTCATGAAATATGTGGATCCAGAAGATTACACAGTAAAATCGCTTGCGTATAAATCTTTTCACAAGTTTAAGACGATAGAAAACATTCCTGCACACTTAGATCTACAGTATGGAGTTTCACTTTTTGAGTCTATCAGATCTTCTTCAGACCATACATGACTCAACAACGGACACGACAGGCAGGTTAAAAAATAATATATATATATATATATATATATATATATATATATATATATATATACGTATATAACCAATGCTTATTTTTACGTCAAGTACCGGTATGCTCTGATTAAGGTCTGATAAAGCAAAAGCTCAAAATAAAGTGCATACTGTAGTTCGTGTGCAGAAATATTTTCTACCACTTTGTTCTCATGCTTCTTGCAACTTTCTAGCAAAGATTTAATCGGTTGGAGCGACTCCAAGTCGGTTCACTCTAAAGCCAATTCTTTGATTATCGGCAGAGTCACTGACCGATGGCCCGGAGAGAGAGAGAGAGCATGTGTACCGGTATATGTTTGTGTGGTTGCATTCATGTGAGTGGGCAAGGGAATTATGTGTGAGTAGTAGGGTACTACATACCGGTATGCACCCTGTTTAAGGTGAGTGCTGAATGTTTGGCCATAAATGTAACATGTCTGCTCTCTGTATTCCGTATCATTGTATTCCTTCCTCCTGTTTCATTCATGGGGAGAGGAGGAAAACGGTGGGCAGAAGTGTGAATGTCACAGCAAGGGCGAGGATCATTATTCTCCAAAATGGAGCTTTGCATCTGAATGTCAAATGCGGGAGCAGAGCCGAGGACCTGGTCTCGGAGCATGGGGTGGAGAGGTGCGGTCGGGCGGGGAATAGATTTAACAGGAAAGGTCAAGCCTGTGAGCTCTCGGTGGCCCATTCCGTTCAGCCCCCTGGGCTTAGGGGGCGTTTATTCTGGGAAGACAATGTGGGTTTTTTATTATCCGCAGGAACGGAGCCCACGATCGGAGGGCTCTCATGCTCTGAATCCTGCACCAGGTCGGGACCATCTGTCTGACTTAATTGAGTCACCGGGGTGCAGGGCTGGGGGCAGCAGGAAGCCCAGTGGGCCAGACCAACACACATACAGAAGTTCTAGAGTAGGAGGGGCCCCCAGACAATGGACCCTCTGAAGGAATGAGCACCTACAGAGTGAGGCAAAGAGGCTGGACTCAGTGGAAGGAATGAGAGTATGGTGGTTGGACGGTTGTATATTAACAGAGAGACAGAAGAGATATACGTTTTTAATTTCAGAGCTCGGTCGCCATGGTGCCCTACTTAAATCCTTTTTTCCCCCCCTTTTTTTACAGTTTTATTTAAATTATTCTCAATTAATGATATTCTTCTGGAGAACGTAGGTGTGGGTGAGGAGATAAGCCCTGATGGCCATGCACAAATCAAACACGTGACGTTGGACTCAACTGCCTGCAATGAGCGAGTGAAAGATTCAAAAGATTGCTTTGATTAGGCCAATCAAAAAAATTGTTATGTAATTTTCAAGTCCTACCGAACTATCACATTATACTCCCCAGACCCCCCTTGATGCTGAAACTTCATCCTGTTAGCTGTCAAAGAGGACTTTAATTTTGAATTTCAAGTGTGGTACCAGTGAATGTGTTCACTTGCAGTTTTATGTACAGTATGAGTGCAGTTTTATGTATACATGAGTATTTGCATTCACAACTGCAGTGCAATGCAATGCTTGTGTGTGTGAGTGTGACATGTATAATGCTTACGTGTGTGAGTGTGCAGCAAAATGTACAATGCTTGTCTGTGTGCTTTGACGGCCACTGGCCAGTATTTCAAATGTATTTAAAATAGGCATGTAATTCCTTTTGAGTATTTTGTCATTTTTATTTTTCTGGACGGAAAACAATCAGATGTAATTTGTAACAAAATGTTATTTTATGTATGCAAAACACTTGATATACTTTCAATTAATTGTATCATTTTATTCTCAATTAGACACAAACTTTCATCACCAGGCCTACTAAAATAACCCATTACCATTTGGCCAAAGGCAAGTCATTTACCTGAAAGATCTAGTTGGGTCCAGTACTCTCGTTGTGTTCCTCTTGACCAGTAACCCAAGGAAAGAAGCTGCTTATGTGCAAATTGCCTTAACCAACTACTTTGTACTTCGTTGATCAGAGTCCATGGAGTTACCGGTATACTAGGCTCCCTCCTTTTTTCCATGCCGGAAAAAGCAGGTATAGCTCTGAATGCATTACGTTTTGACACGTTGTGAGCTTGTAGATGCTTGTATTCACCAAATGTTTGCCTCAGAATAGGATACTAGACTAGAATTCATGTGACACATTGTTAAATTTGCGGACGATTCTGTGGTTGTCATCTGAGTAATGAAGAGGCTGGTCATGGCCCAGTTGTCGATTACTTTGTCTCCTCATGTGACGGAGCATTATTACAACTTAATGTCACTAAGACAAAAGATATGTGTGCGTATTGCTTTAGAGTAGACAGCTCCCCCGCCCCAGCTCCCCAGGGCTGTGTTATTAAAGGTCAGATATAAATATCTGAGTTCCATTATTGATAACTGCTTGAAGATTTATTTTAATTCTAAAATGTTGTACAAGAATGGCCAGCAGCAACTTTAATGATTTTGTTTTATAGAGCTTTTATAGAATCTGTCATTTCATTTTCTGTTATCTGTTCATATGGTAATCTTGGCATTAGAGAGAAAATGCCCTTCAGAGGGATGTTAAGGGGGCAAACAAGATTGTGGGAGTACAATTTAGTTGTTTGAACCACATTTTTAACAAGCAGGTGCTTAATAAAGCTAAGGCTCATCGTTCAGAAATCTCCTATTCTTTGAATCCTACATCAGGCCAATGGTTAAGTGCCCTTCCGCTTCCTTCCGTGCCCTCCATGGTGGTGGCAGGAGGAGGTAGTCCTTGTGGTGTTGCGGTGGCAGTACTTTACTTTATTTATTTGGTCGGGAGAGTGCACATTAATAATGAACACTAAGACAGGTGTAATACACATACGCAAGTTTGCTGGATTTAGAGAAAGCTAGGCTACTTTCCATCTGCTGATCCCACAAAAAACATGAAACAAAACAGACATCACAATATAACAATTAACTGTATACATCATAAGTTAACAACAACATGCAGATACATCAGCAATCAACAATAGGCATATATTAAAATCCAATTTAGAGTAAACATAGTCTATAAAATAGTATAAGTGATCGCATGTCTTTCAACCACTGTTTTAATTGTCCTTTGAAAGTCTGAGTGTGGCAAGTAGTAACCGCTGCAGCCTGCGGGCTGCGGGAAGTCTGCAGACGCGGGTTTGCAGACCCAGGTCTGCAGATCAGGTCAAACTCCCTACTGCTCCAAGTGGCAGCCTTCGGAACTGACGGCCAGTCAGTTGCAGTGCATAGGAAATTATCATTGTGTAATATAGACTACTTTATTTATATATACTTACAGTAGCCTATATTAATATTGCTATATTTGTGCTATATTTAGATATTATGGTTCCTATTTCATACAGTCCATCCATTTGTAGATCTAATTCCATCACCACCCATCACCAGTAGTTTCACTGTTTTCCTAGGAAGACTTTCCCCAGGGGGTGGGGGGGATCTCGCTTTTGCGAGACCGTGGGGGTCCGCGGGGGTCTGTGAACAGCGTGGCGGGGCCCCGGTGCTCGGTGCTGCGGCGCCATTGCCCTCGCAAGACGGCGGTGTTATGGAGGAGGAGGAGGGTGATGGTAGCGTGGTGGAATTAGACCCCAGGCTTGCTAAAGCGTTTGATTTGATGACCAAAAAACTGATGTCGGCTATTGATAAGAAACTGGATCCTCTGGCCCAAACGGTCCTATCGCACACAAAATAATTAAAGAGAGCTGCCGAGTCGACCGACTGGACGACTGGACGAGGTGGAAGAAAGGACGCTACAGCTGGAAAATACAGCCGAGCCATACGCTGCTAAGTTCCTGGACATGGAGAAAAAGGAATTAGGTTGATTCACTCACTGACCAGGTGGATCTTGTTCAGTACAAAAAAGTAAGGGCCCAAGGATCTCACCCTGTGGGACACCAACCAGATTGGCAATGTACAGGGATTTGACTCCGCTGACAATAACACACTGTTTGATAGATATGACTTGAACCATTGTATAGAGTCTAGGAAGTTGAAATAGGTCAATTATGCTTTGAAGAACGTGGTGGTCAACAGTTGACTGCCTGGCTCATATTGTGGTTTGTCTGCTTATATCTGAGGGGGTTGCTGTTGTGGACTGTGATCTTGATTTTGTGTGGAGTATGTTATTATCGTTGTTGTCTCTGCCAGGCGAAAGGCGTGGCAGAGACTGTTTTGCCCCCTGTCCGTGTGTCCATCCATCTGTGAACAGCTCATCTCCGGCACAGTTGGCCCGATCGATGTGAAACTGTGCACACACACTCCCTGCATGCCAGAGCAAAACCTCTGCCCCAGGTTTTTCTGTTATAGCTCCAACAGGAGGTAGAGTTTTACAAATCGTAGTATCTCTATAGCAGGGGTTCCCAAACTTTTTTGTCTCAGGGCACCCCATAAATATTTTTTTTAAATCCGAGGCACCCCTACATTATAATTTTCACTCCCAGCACCTTATATCTATAGCATATTGTCGTTGTCGGGTGGAAACCTTGTATGTCCAAAACTGTTCGTTTTGTATTTATCATCTATAAAATGTACTAAACTCGCGAGGTGTTGTGTGCTTGTAGATCTGCTGTTTTCACTAGTTTTGTGTGACAGTCTTGTATGATGAAGCAGGGCTTTATTTTACCAAAAGACGTACACATTTGAAACTTGGAGATATGAGGTTTCTGCCCGACAGTGACGATATTTTAGTGATTATGTTGCGAGGAAAACGTTGAGATAATAGCCATTTTGACTGAAAATAACGTTGTACTTTTTTTTAAATTATACTAAATATTTTTTCAAGTGTCCAAATAAATTCCAAATATTATCAAATTATCTCGCGGCACCCCTGGACTGCCGTCGCGGCACCCCAGGGTGCCCCGTCACGTGATCAAGACAGATCTGTCTGATTTAGCATATTCCATCCTGATTAGCTAAGATTGGAGGAGTGGTCCGTTTTGAATAAAATGCCTCAAATCATGAACGCAGCGCGCAATTTCCGTAAAACATTGCCCTCATATTGTCCCTAGAGGCCAAGAAAAAAACTTTTTTTTATATCAGCCTTTTATAGCTCCACCAGGAGGCTGATTTTGTCTAAACGCATTTTTTGACATTAATTCTACAGACATCACGCAAATTGGTGTTCATAGTCATGTGATCAAGACCGATCTGTCGGGCTCATTGTGGCAAATGTTGGCTGGCTAATTAAAAAAAAAGAAAAAAAAAGAAAAAAACAAGATAAACGCAGTGTCCAAATTGCAGTGAAACTTTGCACGCACATTCCCACTAGGCTAAGAAAGAAATTGAACTCTTTTCATTTCACATTGTCTTCTCATAGCGCCACTAGGAGGCCGATTTGATCCCGATTATGCCTATAGTCATGTGACCAAGACGGATCTGTCCGAAATATATTCTACACATTAATCTCTCAACAGATACCTCACTTACTCACGTTCATTTTGCAATGTACTTCAAGTTAACGCATTCACAGTTACACATTACACGTTTATCAATATGCGATAGCCGATAGGCCTACACATTCATCCACCAATGGCAGAGTTAACAATGCAAGGTGCTAACCTGCTCAATAGCAGTTAGGGATTCCGTGCTCAACAAGTCTTCAATACCCTGCCAGGAGGAGCCGGGGATCATACGGGGAACTCCCACTGCCACTGTATGGAATTCATGAGCGATAAATCAGACTAGTGGAAATTTGACTAATTAAATGAATAAGGAAAGAATTACCTCCTGTATTTAGAAACTTGAGTGTATTGCCATCAAAATATACTTGCAGTACAAAAATAATCGTACTAGAATCTTACAGTTTTCAAACCTTTTCAAAAAATCACACTCGTGTGAACTGAGCGGTGGAGGCTGCGTGAGTGTGTGTGTGTGTGTGTGTGTGTGTGTGTGTGTGCGTGCGTGCGTGCGTGCATATGTATGTGTGTGTGTGTGTGTGTGTGTGTGAATGTGAGTGTGAGTGTGCCTGGCCTGAGGCTGAAGAACAGTGCCCCTCCCTTAACATGTGTGGTCAGAAAAGGTACTGCAGGCTTGAGGCTACATACAGACACGGACGGCCGGACGGCCGGACGGACGCATACCCACACACACGGCCACGTATAGGAGACGGTGTGACCACCGCTCAAAAATAGCAGAAGATCACAACGGCTCACATTACAACTTGTTGCAAGCTTGTACAGCAGCTATTTTCAAACAAATGTGTGTAGTAAAGTAGAAAAAGTAGAAGTAGAATTTTTTTAAATAAATTAATCAAGTAAAGTAATTCAAATTGTATTGAAGTACAGTACTTGAGTAAACATACTTAGATACCTTCACCACTGCTCATTATAAACTTCAGAGAGAGATTAGATGCAGCTCCCTCCATAGAGATCATCTCTAGGAACATTTGAAGGCACAGTCGCTCTTTCATCTGATCTGTGTGTAATTCTAGTTTGTTGCTATCAGTGTTTTTGCTGTTGTGCCTCCAGTTGTTAAAATCTGTTTATTATGTTTGGACCAGCTTATAATTGCATCAGACACATGCTTGTTTGTCTGTGTGTGTGTGTGTGTGTGTGTGTGTGTGTGTGTGTGTGTGTGTGTGTGTGTGTGTGTGTGTGTGTGTGTGTGTGTGTGTGTGTGTGTGTGTGTGTGTGTGTGTGTGTGTGTGTGTGTGTGTGTGTGTGTGTAGCTAATCTTTGGCATCACTGGCCTGATTGGTGTGAATTGTGAAACTTTGCATGTGCACTCCCAGAAGGCCAAGGATGAACCTCTATGCTAATCGGCCTCATGTAGCTCTATAATAGACCGCTTCACGTTTTGACCGTTTGACCGTTTTAAACTGTAGATCACACAGTAGAATATTTTTTTCCCTGGATTCCTTGGATCATGATGCAACTCCCCATATTTTGCCTTTTCTTCAAAACATACTTTTTGCTATTGATCTCTCAGATATTGTCCAAAACTCACACTAAGATGTTTTAGTCAGACTTGTCATATTCAATTCCAATTGGCTACGATTAACTTTTAAAGTTTGCAAGCTGCACATTTAGCAAATAATGCCACAAATAATTAACGCATCAGGAGTGTGCATCAATTTGTATAATATTTATGTAATTTTGGCCTTCTGTCTGACCATTGATTGCGACGGTCAGGTCGTAGCTACTATGAAAACCTGCAACTCATGTCTGTGAGTGAGTCTGTGAGTCACGCTAATACTCAACACTGATTGGCTGTGGCGTTACACACAGCTCAGCTGTTTAACCCAACACTGCTGCACCTCTGCCAGCTGCACGGCTCGTGACTGATTGCTGCTGCCTCACCACACACCACATTCAAACACACACCACACACAAACACACACACACACGCACCAACCACGTGATCATTTGGTATTACCGAGCGGTGATCGCATTCTCGCACGCATCGCCACTGCGGTAACGTCTGCCACCTCTCCATAACTCCATGTATAGTGAACCGCCATTAGCGAGAGGCGGATCACGTTACCGCTGTGCTAGCGAGAGGCCGATCACGTTACCGCTGTGCATCGCCTCAAAAACGCCATGGTGGTCAAAGAAACGATGACAAGTTTGTGCCGTATTTAGAAGCTCTGACCTGACGGTCACCTCTCGCCATTAGGGCGTGTTACTTGTTCTAGATTTAGTTTATCTCAATCTGGATAAATGTTGAAATTGGTAATTTAATTAATAATAATTTTCAAAGTCAAATTCATCTCAAGGGTTGAGTGAGGATGAAACATCAGAGTCTTTCTTGCAGGCTGCCATATCTACAGAGAAAGCTACACTGTCACTCGAGTCTGCTATGTTGGAAGGCAATACTTCAAAAATAATGACACATATTCAAAGATTTAATGATAGAGCCTGAGTGTCAGCTGTGCACAAACAAAAAACATCATTATATGTGTCTCTCTTGCAGCGACATTACATTTAAAATCCCACTTGAAATCACGGCACAACACTAAAACCACAGGAATCTGAGGAACACAAAAAGGAGTTTGCCAGTGCACAGCATATAAGAAAGCTTTTAATCGTGTACAAGTGACACAAAATAAAACAATAATCTGCAGGAACAAAGATAATAAAAAGGTTCAAAAGGCATGTACCCATTGGCCAACAAAAGTTATTCATAGAATTATTACAGAGAATGGCCAGGTTGAAAACTCAATTAATGAGGATTAGTACACAAACTTGGAAGAGACATGCAATTCATCCAACTTCGCAAAGGCATTTGAAGTGTTCAGTATCAAAGTTGTTACAGAGGAACAATATGAGACAGAAGAGCAGAACGGGCTTAGGAGGTAGAGCGGCCACTTGGGCGTCAGAAGGTTCCTTATTCGATTCCTGGCTCTTTTGTGTGCCTTGCATGATTGCCTCCACTGACAGTATATGAATATGTGAATATACTATTATGTGACTAGAAAACACATTAACTAAATGCAGTCCATTTGCAGTCCATTAAGTAGTGGGTCTTTCATTCATTACAATAGATCTATAGGGAGATGTGTCAGAACATACATGGGCAACTGGTGGCCTGGGGGCCACATGCGGCCCCCACCTTCACTTAATGCGGCCCGCAGGTTAATATTGGAATACTGATATAGTATTGATTTCAGCTGCTACCATTCCATTTCCAAACATGACTCGCTGCCTGTAATTACTTTGGTCAATATTAATAGCTTAATGACATAGTACTAGTCCAATAATATTTGTATTTAAGTTAACATAAGAACATAAAAATGCATTTGAAATTTAATAAAATTGTTACTTTTCAGGATTCCAATTAAAAAATAGCAAAAAAAAAATCCGGATTCCAATTCAAAAATAGCAGATCTACAAGCTCAAAACGCGTCGCAGTGCAACCAAACTCATTGAGTTTGGTTTCAACCATTGCTACCAAAAAGGTTTTCTAGGCTGATTCATTCATCATGACAAAGTTCTCAGTCCTATGGAATGCTCTGGCAGAACAAAATCACCTGAAACTAGAAGCAGTGCTCTTCCGAGCACAGGTCTCCACCAGGCCACACAAATCAGCCTGTTATAGCGCCACCATGAGGCTGATTTAAAAAATGTGGGGCAGAGGTTCTAGATTGGCATCCAGGGAGTGTGTGTGCTCAGTTTGGCAGCGATCGGGCCAACGGTGCCGGAGATTAGCTGGTAACAACCAGGCCACACAAATCGGCCTGTTATAGCGCCACCATGAGGCTGATTTGAAAAATGTGGGGCAGAGGTTCTAGATTGGCATCCAGGGAGTGTGTGTGCTCAGTTTGGCAGCGATCGGGCCAACGGT
Organism: Nannobrachium achirus; assembly: GCF_963921795.1. Classification (NCBI taxonomy): domain Eukaryota; kingdom Metazoa; phylum Chordata; class Actinopteri; order Myctophiformes; family Myctophidae; genus Nannobrachium; species Nannobrachium achirus. Next base: position 17,946,154 of record NC_137820.1, read on the forward strand.
GACTGAGATTAGCTGCTCACAAACTGCGAGGACGCACGGACGCACGCACGCACGGACGGACGGACGGACGGACGGACGCACGGACGGACGGACGGACGGAGGGGAAAACATACTCTCCCTCAGCCTTCGGCTGGTGGAGACAATAACCTGCATTTGTAAATTATCTTCATGACTGATTGAGTGAGCTGACAATTACTGAGATGATGCCTGCCTTGCAACTCTCACCGTTCAAAGAAGTAAAACTAGCTCTGGTCCATAGCGTTAGTGGAGTTCTCCCTAACGCTATGTTCCTCTACCTCCGTATTCCTTGGCAAAACCGTAAAACCCCGCCATCTGGGCCGAAAATAACAAAAACTGTTTCGCCCCTCACCAAACCAAAGGTATCAGCGGACAGTTGAAAGCTTATTCTACTTAGTGGACGCAGTCTGGGCCCCCCACCACACGCTTAAAATACATCTCTAGGGCGAAATGAAAAATAATCCACCTGACGGAGACACTCTTGCCCCGTTTTCATTGAGCAAAACTTCTGGACGTTTTTTCAAAAATGACGGCAATTTTGAAATTCACGCCATGTGAAAACGGCCACTTATTTTGTGTTCCGGGAGTTTTGGAGTCCGAAATTGTACGGCAAAATACTTAGTAATTTTTGCTGAAAGTACCGTGAGAATAAAAAATTCCCTTCAGTGAAAACAGATACCGTGATTTTTGATGTTTTTTTGACAAGCAGGTACGTAAGGACTCAGGAGCCAATAATAACAGTTAAAGCATTGTGTTTGGGATTGAAAACGATCTGAATGTGAATGGGATATACAGTAGAAATAAAACACAGCTTCACCTTGCATTAGGGATATAATTATTTAGGCTATAGAGTAAGAGTAGAGTCGCATTGTGACCATGGCTGGCTGCCTGCAAGTGCAATGATTTCTGAACGGCAGCTCCTTTTGGAACCTCTTCCTCCGCTATCTGCGGACTGCGGAGGGACTGGAGAGGTTCCGAAAGAAACAAGCTGTTCTCAACAAGGTGCATCATTAGTTTATCGTCGTTGTGTGATGATTAAAAGTCTTTTGAGCAGCGAGTGAGTCCACAGCTAATCGAAAGAGCATGAAGAATATTTTGTTTTAGTAAATCCATTTGTATCGTAGTGGGCAGATTGTTTTTATTGCGGCCGTAGGTCGCAGTTTAGTATCAAAACCTCCACCGGCCGTCCGTCCGTCGGTCGGTCGGTCGGTCGGACGGTCACACGTCACACGTCACACCTTTGTAGGGTTGCCAACTCCCAGAGTTTCAAATACGGGACACTTTCTAAGGAAACATGCGCCGCCAAAGGCGGCGCCGAAAAATCGCATATTTTCAGTTATAAAGTTGGCTAAAACGGGCATTTTCCTATATTAAATCATATTTTTCCTTTCACAATATTAATTCGGGTGTCTTAAGAATCGGATATTTTCGGTTATAAAGTTGGCTAAAATGTGTATTTTCCTCTATTAAATCATATTTTTCCTTTCACAATATTAATTCGGGTGTCTCTCAATTTTCCAAAACATATCGCCTAGGTCTACCTGGTCCTTATGTGCCCACTCTCTGGTTACCCAACACTAGTTTAATCATATTGGCATACAACAATAACCATTAGGTTTTAAAAACAAAATCAACGCATGCTTATGTTATTTCACATACCAGCCTGTCTGGGGTCGCTTTAGTTGGCAGACAAGATTACTGTAGTGTTCCCAGGAATACCAATATCCATGGCTTATTTTCTGTTGCTTGCCTGCTTTTTCACCTTTTTGTTTAGCCTATCACCTATCATGGATTCATGTCTAAAATGTTTGTACACAATCTTCTGTCACACGTTTTTTTAAGACATTAAACAATGTTCTGAGCCGAGCACTGTCGTATGGTCGCTCGCACGCACTCGTTTCGTCTCTCGCAGGCAACTTGTGTGGAGTGAACCTACAGCCCATGCTTGGGAAGGGAGTGTGTAGGGGGCGGAGACTGTGTCTTAGCAACACTCAGAGCCGTATGTTAATAAGCCAATCAGCTGCTTACAAACAGCGCAGCGCCTCTCACAGCAATGGGATGCAGCACTTGTCTCAGAGGAGAGAGAGCAGAGTGGAAGTGGAAGCTCTCTGACAGGCAGAATCGCTGTCATTTCTCAATTAAATCATCCCGTCATTCATATTTATCCCCCAACCTTAAAATACGGGACAAAGAGCGTCCCGTTTCAGTTCAATACGGGACACGTCTTTTAGTTTCCAAAAAAGGGACGATCCCGTATTTTACGGGACGGTTGGTAACCCTACACCTTTGCCCTGCTCATATCTCCGCATCAGTATGACATCACACTGCTGATGACATCACAGAGTCCACAGCTGATGATGTGGCGTGATGTCATACAATACACCTGGAATGTTGAATCTCCATATATGGAGATAACCTACGCATCACACAAAGTCTGACCTCACCAGCCCATACTTGGGCATTATATGGAGATAACCTACGCATCACACAAAGTCTGACCTCACCAGCCCATACTTGGGCATGGACGACTTATATCTCCATATACGGAGATGGCCATATATGGAGATACGATGACATCACAGAGTCCACAGCTGATGATGTGGCGTGATGTCATACAATACACAAACAAGCCCTATATAAAGGGGCAATTCTCACCAGGGAAGAGAGCATTCCCCACTAGCTGAGTATCTTAAGATGGTTGGATGTGATGATAAGCTATAAGCTTAGTTGATCCTGGCGATAAGGTCTGAGTCGAGGAATGCTCTCTTCCCTGGTGAGAATTGCCCCTTTATATAGGGCTTGTTTGTGTATTGTATGACATCTCGCCACATCATCAGCTGTGGACTCTGTGATGTCATCGTATCTCCATATATGGCCATCTCCGTATATGGAGATATAAGTCGTCCATGCCCAAGTATGGGCTGGTGAGGTCAGACTTTGTGTGATGCGTAGGTTATCTCCATATACAGTATGGAGATTCAACATTCCAGGTGTAACTATGGCTGCCCGTATGACGTGAGAGGTGGAGGTTGTGATATTTGTGGAGATAAGCGATCAACGGTCGCTTATCTCCCGATTAGGGAGTCTTACTGGTAATGGAAGTGGGGGGGGGGGGGAATATTTTTCATAGCCTCATTATTGCTATTTAAAGGGATATTTCACTTTCAAAAAAACTTTTGGTAATTTTATCATCTAATCAGGCTTTTAATACCCTGAACAGTTTTTAATTAGCTTGATTGAATATTTAGATATTTGATGTAAATGTTACCAGGCCCTCCAGGCCCAGGGCCTCTCCCCACACACACCCATTGTAACTTCAAACTTCATTTTAACCATGATAAATTCATTAAAAACACCCATTAGTTTTTCTGGTGACTCATACTACCCTCCTAATATTTGAGCAGGCCGTGTTTTTTCGATAACCTTTTTCATTTATTTTTAATAATTATTTGTTTGTATTTCATTTTTTCCATTTTCCCAAATAATTATAAAAAATAAATGAAAAAGGTTATCGAAAAAACACGGCCTGCTCACGTATTAGGAGGGTAGTATGAGTCACCAGAAAAAATAATGGGTGTTTTTAATTAATCTATCATGGTTAAAATGGAGTTTGAAGTTACAATGGGTGTGTACATGTATGTGGAGAGAGGCCCTTCCACTGCTTCCTGTTGAAAGTGGAATAACCCTTTAAAGGACAACTTTGTTTTTTTACAACTAGGGTTCATATTTTAGATTGTAATTAAAGAATATAAAAGATGAGAGTTAAAATGTTTTAATTTATTCCTTTCTAACATTTCAGAGATTTTAATTATGTAGATTTCAGTGGCTGAGGGCATGCGTACAAGTGGCTATATCTTTTTTTACACAGAATAAGCCCATTCCCAAGATGCACTGCAATCTTTCATGGACAGATGTGACTTTTGGGGTTACTGTAAATAGCAATAAAGACATTTCAGGCTTATTGTGTCAGTCAGATACATAGATCTCCATATACAGGCACAAAAGGGACACAGTCACTGTTGGACTCAAAGGAGAATAAACTTGACCTATAAAGATTTGGTATAACAGAGGGGGCGTAAAGTATAGCATAACATACTGATATAACATACTGGTCTATAAAGTATAGCATAACATACTGATATAACATACTGGTCTATAAAGTATAGCATAACATACTGATATAACATACTGGTCTTAAGTCAACGTGTTGTTGTTATTTATATCAGGTCGCACTTGTTGGTGATGATGTCACCTAGAACGCTGCTCTCATTGGCTAAGGGCCCTGCCTTTGTACTGTTGGTAATTTCTTTGCAGAGAATAAACTTGACCTATAAAGATTTGATATAACGTACTGGTCTCACCTTTCAGTGACCCCACAATTATACACATATATATACACACACACACACACACACACACACACACACACAAACGCACGCACGCACGCACGCACGCACGCACGCACGCACGCACGCACGCACGCACACACACACACATATATATATATACGGTATATCATTTACACACACACACACACACACACACACACACACACACACACACACACACACACACACACACACACACACACACACACAGTATACACGTATACGTCTATTTATGTACGTGTGCGTGTGTGTGTGTGTGTGTGTGTGGGGGGGGGGGGTGTGGGGGGGGGGGGTGTTCTCCGCTCACTCTTCACAAATTGGATAGTGGGACCTCTGGCACTCCTCAGTAGAAAGCGTCCTTTGAAGAGGTTGGAGCTGCAGTCACTCTTTCTTCTTCTCCCTTGCAAGGCTTCCAAAGCGCCTCTGTTTGTCACCGTTAGACTCAAAGTGTGACGCTCTACTCACATTCATTTGACGACAATAAAGGCAGCTAGTGTTTCTTCTGCCTGACCCAGCAGAACGTCAAACACCCTCACACAAGCCTCCTGCCCTTGGTTTGATGTCCCTGGCAGGGCTGGTGTCTAAATCACCCTGCTCATGCCCCCCCTCCCCCCCCTTTCTTCTTCAAAGATAGCTTTCCCTTCACTCTATCTTAGCCTTCTGCTCTGCGAATGAGGAATCATAGCTACGGTGTGACATTAGTCCCAATAGTTTATCCCGGGTTTAATTCAAAGGTACAGCACTAATGCTGCTTTAATTGCCGCATCATTCTCAGATATCCCCCAGTCAAAGGACATTTCAAATGAGGCTTCGAAGTAAAGACTGGCACTTGAAAGGGTGTGTGTGTGTGTGTGTGTGTGTACAGTATGTGTGTGATCTTGCATGCCCGTTTGTTTTTGACGCTTGTGCATGTGTGTTGCTGGGCTTGGGTTCACGTGTGCACGTGTGTGCACATGTGCCTCTCCACTGTTGTTGGCAACAACAGAGCTTGTTGCTTGTTGCTTTCAGCAGTCTTTTATGTGGCGCAGAGAGAGAGAGAGAGAGAGAGAGAGAGATGGTCAAATGGACGTGCTAATGCCTTCATGTGTACACTGGGGGTCCTTTATGGAGCAGACTGACCCAGCAGACGCGTTCCCTTGTTTTCAGTACACAACCCGAGCTACCCTGAAAGAGAATGGGAGACGAGCTGGGGCCACTCTGGGGACTCAACCCTGTTAATCAACACACTGCACTGGCAGAGAGCCTCCCGTCAGATAAAAAATAAATACATTTGGATTGGAGACACAGAGCCCGAAAAGATGGGCTGAACTGAAAAAAAAAGAAAGAAAGACAAGTGAGAGAGAAAATAATTCAAACTATATGGATTGAAGACGATGCTTCTACACAGATCTAACAGACATTGAATGTGCTCATAGAATGCACCTGACACGAACTTGGAAACACGCATCAGATAGGCAGATGCTCAAGTGAGGGACTGCAGAAGGATGATGTGTCGTTCAGGAAACATCATAATACGACTAACCCCAAAGCATTGGCAGGAGCACTCAGAACTCGTACATTACAATTATCCTTTAATGGACACCGGGCAGAAACAGTGTGACGGTAATGTCTTCCTCAGAGCCATCAGCCTAGTTTCCAGGATAAAGGATATTTTCAACGTGCAAAAAAATAAAATGCTCCTGCCTCTCCTTTCCTGAATTAAAGATCTTTTTTTTTCTCTTGAGAATGAAGCGCACTCATTCATTTTAATTTTTGATTCTGTACAAACGATGGGATATTTTTGCTCGTGATTTCATCACAAACCCTGTTTGACTTCGTGCTGTATTACCGCTGATTGTTCACTGCAATTTGCCCCGCAGGAATCCACTGTGACAACGTGTGTCCACAAGGCTTCTGGGGGCCCAACTGTTCAGTAAGCTGCTCCTGTCACAACGGAGGCTCCTGCTCCCCCGAGGACGGCACGTGTGTGTGCGCACCTGGCTACCGAGGGACGTCCTGCAAAAGAGGTGAGACCCATGTTATTAAACCCAGGCCTAGGATTATTGAATGCTTTAACCAGTGAAAAATAGCAGATATACAAGCTCGCAGCGCGGCACCGAGTGCCGCGCTGCGAGCTTGTAGATCTGCTATTTTTGAAAAAAAAGTCGTGAAAATGTGTGCAAATCTTTGAATGTATGTATTTTCAAAGCGAACGTTTGTAACTAAAATTTTGCTTCTGCGTGGTCCCTGGAACTAAATATTTTGAGATGGGGGTCCGTGGCCAAATACATATCATTTTGGGGGTCCTTCACATGAAAAGGTTTGAGAATCACTGACATAGTAGTCTCTCAAGAACAGACTAACTGAGCTCCATTTAAGTGAAAAGGACCTTTTCTTTGACGATTGCTAGCCAGATTGCTGACATAGAAACATAGGGTTTTTCAAAAAATCTTAGAAGGATTCAAAAGACACTTATAGAATCGGGTCAAAATTCTAATTTTCACGATTTTTCCAAAATAGCAGATCTACAAGCTCGCAGCGCGGCACCGAGTGCCGCGCTGTGAGCTTGTATATCTGCTATTTTTGAGTGGTGGTCACACCACTCCTGTAATTCGCTTTCACGATGTTACTGGCCGTGTATGTCTGTCGCCGTGTATGTCTGTCGCCAGCCATACCTCTCCTGACCACACACACAGACCACAAACACACACACACGTTAAATGAGGGGCGCTATTGAGCAGGCAGACTCAACACTCTCTCTCTCTCTCTCTCTCTCTCTCTCTCTCTCTCTCTCTCTCTCTCTCTCTCTCTCTCTCTCTCTCTCTCTCTCTCTCTCTCTCTCACACACACACACACACTGTAGACACACACGTAGCAAGGAGGGCGCGCGCGCGCAGACACACACACAGTCTCACACACACAGTCTCACACACACACACACACACACACACACACACACACAAATGTCCGCGACTGGGTGGCTGCAACAGCACGCACAACGTTTTTTCACTCTCTCTGATGATGCACGCAGCGTGCAACTCCTGTTTGTGTGTGTGTGTGTGTGTGTGGCTGCTCGCGCTAATGTTGCAGCCGGAGACAACTCTGATTGGAAGTGGCGTGCCGCTGAATGGAGCTCCCTGCTTGTGTTCCCACTACTTTACCTCGCATTGGATTTTTATTATTTTTCGGCGCTGTTGTGTGCACTCTGCACTGCAGCTCCGTCCGTCCGTTCAACACACATCACCCAAGTAAATCCTGGTTTATACTTCTTCATCACGGCGTGTTCCGTGACAAAATGTGGCTGATCTACAAGCTCACAACGCCTCGCATCCGCGACGCGTTGTGAGCTTGTAGATCTGCTATTTTCCAGGCGCAGAAACTTGCAGCGCAGCGCACGTTATTATTTGTATTATTTAATAATCTAACATAGCCTACTATTTAAATACTTTCACAAGCCACATTGTGGCTTAATATTCACATTAAGGGTAACAAGCAGGCACGCTGCATGCCATGCACTGCACATTAGAACAAGTTTGCTTGTGAGTGTAAATCAGTGGCTTCCTCAAAGAAAAAGAAAGGAGGGGAAAAAGCGTTGGAAACATAAGGTTCGGGCCTCGGCGCGGGTCGGACGCATTTTAATGATTAATGCTCGGACGTCGATTCGGGTCGGACAAAAAACTGTCGGACACGGCCCACACGGGTTCAGAACGGACAGAAAAAATTGGCCCGATCCCAGCTCTAATCTACAAGCTCACAATGCGTCCACCCCGTCCATCATTAGCCGAGTTTCTTAAAGCAGGTCAAAATAATAATAAACAAATAATAGTTGGAAATAGTTGGATTTAAGATCACAATGCGTCCGTCCGGCCGTCCGTCTGTCTCCCGCCACTGTTGAGCATGAGCAACCTTGCAATCCATGTATTTGACTCTTTTTATTTGACTCTTTTTATTTGACCACCACTCAGTTCACAACAAGGTGTGATTTTTCAATAGTTAAAGCATAAAATAATGATACGCAATAATGTGTACCCGTTCTAAACGGGTTAAAAGAACAACCAAAAATAAATTAATAAAACTGAAACAATGCCCTGATAGCAGCGTAATAGCCATCTCTAGCTCACTAGTGATGTTGCACTGCTCTGTGGATTTGAATGAGAATGAGTGAATTAACTAGCCGGGAGAAACACTTAAGCTGTTGGTACTTGGTAGTAAATGTTGTGAGAGTAAACCCTTCATCCCAGCTATCACTTAATCACAGTGTCCTTATTCCAACACCCCTTCTCACTGCCATTTCCCAGGCTCTCAGTGGGAGCCACACAACACGAGCCTCAGGCTCATCAGGCCGACAGAGAGCCACTCTTACTGGGAGTACAAGCTCTGGCCACTGAGTAGAGCCTCTCTGATGCCGTTCTCAAGTGAACAGCTCGCTGATTGGAAGTGAATTTCACTGTGACAGACCTGTAAACATCACTTGGAGTGGAACATAAGAGAGGGCAGTGGCACGTGCATTGGGCTGTGTGTGTGTGTGTGTGTGTGTGTGTGTGTGTGTGTGTGTGTGTGTGTGTGTGTGTGTGCGTGTGTGCGTGCGTGCGTGCGTGCGTGCGTGCGTGCGTGCGTGCGTGCGTGCGTGCGTGCGTGCGTGCGTATGTGAGAGAGAGAGAGAGAGAGAGAGTGACCTCTAAAAGTCAGATGTCTTCATCAGGTCTTCATATAGAAATGACCCACAGTGGTCGAAACATATTGTTTGAAACTAGAAAATATTGTTCCTTCTAAATAATTGTGGGCTCGCTTTAAGCCAAAAAACAATAGTATAATATCTGCAAGCAGCGATAAAGTGGCTAAGCCAGGAAAAAGTAGGGAAGGAAAAAAGCAGCGGAAAAAAGCAGGAAAAGTGGGAAAAGAAATCAAAGAAAAACTAGAAGCAGTGTTCTTCTGAGAACAGGTCTCCGGCAGGTCAGGAAGATTTTTGTTGGCCTCCTGGTGGCACTATAATAAGCCAATGTGAAAAGGGTGCCACGTGTTCTTGGGCCTTTCACGGCAATCAGACAATGCATGCGTGATTTGAGGCATTTTGTTCCAAAAATGTGTTCCAAAAAATAAAAAAAATAAAAACTTCTCACCCCATAGTCTGAGTAGATATTGGTCCAAAGTTCATGTGAAAAAGGTTTTGTGAGCGTGACGTGAAGATCCCAGGAGGAGATTTATTTTTACTGTTTTTTCATATAACTCAAAATGGTGGGAGATCTAAAGGTCAGAGGTCAAAAGTCAGGGTGGCAAGTTGTTTGGCATGAGGAGACGCATATGTGTGTCCAGGTTTCATGGCTGTATGTCAAACAGAGCATGAGCTATACCTGTTCAAAGTTTGCACTTTCAAAGGCTTACTACAGCGCCACCCTTTGGCCAATTGTTGTAAAAAGTAATAGCACACATCTCCACAGTAAGCTGAACACATTAAAGTTTGAATGGTGTTTTTCATGTAAGTATGTAGGAGTAGATAGGAGCCAAAGTTTTGAGGAGAACTTACTTGTCTGACGGATATGACTGATAGATAAATAAATAATGAGGATAACATACATGTTTTCTATTGGGAGCTACAGTTCCCTTCCTTTCCTTCATTTCTAGACCCACACTTCTTGAAGGTAATCTCCCTGAACAAATAGTTAAGACAGACGATTCTTCGTTTGTTAAGTTAGTAGCATTCCGCCCCCACTGAATAAAAAACGATTCTATGTAAGCTTGTATACAGCTTTGTATATTAGAGTATTGTAGTTGCTTCCTGTAGCTGAGATTGTGTTGCCTCGACATATCTTTTGAGTGTCTCCCAGTGGCTGACAGGCTTTCAGTGGAATCAGCATACAGAACGCACAGATTGATAATAATTACAGAGTATGAAGCCTCTCTCGTCGAGAAGAATCAATATTATAAAAAGGCTCTCAGAGGCCTCTTAACTCCTTTACGGTTCCATTTCTGCCAGTGACTCAAATAAAGACTGACTTCTCTTTCTCTCACTCCCTTTGTCGCTCTCCTTTCCTTTGTCTTCTCCTGGTAGTTTTTATTGATTTCGATGGCCTTGATTTTTCTCACACCCATCTCAATTCCTCTTCCCCCTCCCTGTCCCCCTCTCTCCCGCTCTCTCTCTCTCTCTCTCTCTCTCTCTCACTCTGTCCCTGTTCCAGTCTGCCCCCCTGGGTTCTACGGGCACCGATGCAGCCAGTCATGCCCGCAGTGTGTGCACAGCACCGGGCCGTGTCACCACGTCACAGGTCACTGTGAGTGCCTGTCTGGCTTCTCCGGCTCTCTGTGTAACCAAGGCGAGTACACTACAGCACCTCAGCCATGACAATACTAATAATGCATATTGAAACATCAAATGTCCCCGTACTCGCAGCAACCTTCGTCGGAAATCAGAACAGAGAGGCATCCTTCTTTTTTCCAAGGAGACGGACAAAGAATCTTTATAGTCAGTCAAAGGAGCTGCATGCAGATTGCTTTACAAAGTGTCAGAAGTATGCATGTCATCGCTCTTGGGTGGAAAACTTAAAAAAAGAAAGAAAGAAGAAGAAGAAGTTCCAATAGATCTAATAGAGTCATGAGATTTACTTTTCATTGGTTAAACACTTTCAACCTGGCGTACCTATTTTGGGCATGTCATTATTGACATCTACAAGCTCATCGCTGTGAGTGTGAGATAATATTTTTTAAAGAATAAAATAGTGCTTATAGGCCTGTCACAATTATTACACAATTGCCTAATCACAGTTATTTGGCATAAACGCTATTATTTTCATTTTCATAATCGTCTGAATTGTTTCCATTCATCTGTATCATCTGGGGTTAGCTCACTATGCATCGTGAATTCGCACCAGGGCACCAAGGCACGGACTTAGTCATACGCCACTCTAGGAATTAGTGTTTACAGTTCAAAAGTTATTTTATTTTTCTCAGGGCAAATACTAATACCAATGATTGAAGCTGCAAGGTAAGAGTCAGGTTATATATCTTTAATACCATTATAATATTTGAGATGATTGACCGCAAGGCGCTGTGTGCTTGTAGATCTGCTATTTTCACACACCAAAAAAAACATACAAATTTGAAATTTGGAGATACAAGGTTTCTGCCTGACAGTGATGATATCAACAGTGAATATTTCCAGTTTATTTCCAGTACAGAAAGTACTGTACAAAGTTTACCGTACATTGTTGCCCATATTTCACTCTGTTGCCTGTTGTTGAGAGAATTACTGTACATATCTAATGTTACATTACCCAGAAGAGTGTCTAGTGTGTTACTCACTCTAGTATGCCTTACAGGAGGATTTTAATATATCTTGGATTTAACCAGATGGCATAGTGCCAATATTTTGCACTTGTCAGAGATCAGAGAACTGTTTGAACCATTTCTCTTGTTTGAACCGTCCACGTGTGTTTTAGGCCGTAAAAGTGACAACAGTGAAGAGATGAGCTACTTAGCATTCAGCTACATCTAAAAGCATTTTATTGACACAGGGGAGGCATATTTGTGTTTCAATTTCACACAACATAAAATAATATAGACACAGCTTTATAGTTACTGTTACCATGCTGCTACTGTCTTACTATTTAATGTGTGTGTGTGTGTGTGTGTGTGTGTGTGTGTGTGTGTGTGTGTGTGTGTGTGTGTGTGTGTGTGTGTGTGTGTGTGTGTGTGTGTGTGTGTGTGTGTGTGTGTGTGTGTGTGTGTGTGTGTGCGTGCGTGCGAGACACTCAATGGTCATCCAGTAATGAAGAGGAGCTGCTGCTGTGTCTTGCCCTCCTGAAAGGAAGTGGAAGTGTAGACATTACTTCTCCTAATAATTTACCAGTCTGTCTTTATAAATAACCAGAAAGGCTGCGGGGGTATTTTGAATTCTCTTTCATTCTCTTTGAGAAATGTCTTATGAATAAAAGTTTAATAGGTTAGCTAAAGGAAGAGGGGAAAGGAGAAAAAAGAGAGCCGCCACTAATTTGTCCAGATCATAATGAATGGAGAGCAGGCAGCAGAGGGTCTCGCGGGACAAAGGTGGCCAGCAGTGCTCACACATTCACTACCTCCTCCCTGGATGAGGAGCCATGCTGGTCTCCTACCCTCACAGCCTAATGAACACCTGCATGCAGGGGCTTCAAAGAACTCTCAAGACAAGGAGAAAGTCTGTTGAAATGCAATCATTAAAATCACCAGTGGAGTAAACTAACCAAGTACATTTAAGTACTGTTTTGAGGTATTTGTACTTTACTTGAGTAATTACAATTTCCAATACTTTTACTTCACTACAATTATTTGAAAACGTGAGTTACTAGTTACATTGCCCGTATAATGTTATAAAACATACTGTATAAATTATATTATAAAACATACATTAACCACTTTAGCCCTATTTTATACCTAGACTATTTGAAAAAAAATAGCCCATCTACAAGCTCACAACGCGTTGCATCGTGGCGCATTGTGAGCTTTTAGATCTGCTATTTTCAAACATTTTGTACTTTTACTTTTGGTACTTTAAGTACTTTTTGATGCCAATACTTTTATTCAAGTACATTTTGAATTCCAGACTTTCACTTGTAAGGGTGCCCACACACCAAAATACCTATGCATTGTGTGGGCACCCTTAGGGTGCCCTCACACCAAAATACCTAGAGTGGAATCCGCCAATGCATTTTAATGAGAATGGAGTGTTTTTTTGCCAGTAGAGAATTTCTGCAGAAAAAACGCTCCATTCTCATTGAAATGCGTTGGCGGATTCCACTCTAGGTATTTTGGTGTGAGGGCACCCTAACAGAGTATTTCTACACAGCAGTATTGATACTTTTATTTAAGTAAAAAAAATAGTTATTTTTCCACCACTGAAAATCACCTCATAAAAAAACAGTTGGACCGCTTCACTGCCTCTAAGATGTGCCCAATGCAGGCCTGTTCTGTTTATTTCTCAACCTGAATGCACCTCTACACACACACACACACACACACACACACACACACACACACACACACACACACACACACACACACACACACACACACACACACATTTTTGTTTTTTTCTGTGGTTTCTTCAGCAGCTTGTTGGGATGGTTAAGGTGCTATATATATACTGTAGACCTTTTTCCAGAGCCACTGTGCGAAGCGGTGCCGCTTGACACCACCGTTATGGTTGCCGCTCTGAGAAATTGGTCTATCTATAGCACTGCTGCCTTAAAAACTACCTATTAAGTGTTAACCTCGCGTCACCAGGCTTTCCCCCAAGCCTGGTATAATTTGTTTACTAAACAGGTTGTCGGTTTGTTGCGGCGCGTCGCTTTGTTTTTGGTTCTCCGTTTGTTTCCCCAATCCCTATTTAAATGCTAGAGGAGTGTAGTCTTGCCAGTCGCGATCTCGCTCCTACTGGCGAGTTGGACTAAAAGATGGATATACCAAACTAACTTTTCAAAAAAATAAGCAAAACTATGCTGCATCAAGGGTTTTATTGGATAGGTACTATAATTATGTCATTGAGCACGGGGAATTGTTTTGGGTTTAAACTGATTCCGGTTTGGTAGTTTCGGCCAAAGTGTAGTTCGTTTTAACTACAAAATGATGCTCCTGACCGGATCAAAAGCCTGAATTTGGAAGTGATCCCAGACTAATTAAGTGTTAGCTACTGCTGCACAAATACAACACTTGGTGCAGCACTTAAATAATATCCCCAACACTTTAAAGGTATACCTTGAGCAACAGATACACAGGCAGCAGATTGGAATTGCACAGTGATGACATCACGAGTGGAGGAAGCTCCTAGACGTACACTGTAGTCTGTAGCCTACTGTCAGTATACTTTTACTATACTATTGGCCTATAAATGAACATTGTAAATATAGATATTTGCAATGCTCTGTAAGCCTCTCTATTGTAAAAAGTTAAATTAAACGTATACGTATGCATCATCCTTGAATTTGATGTCTTACCTCAGGTACTTACCACACCGGATAGATAACCAGATAATTTGTTTGTTTTTATTGATTTCTCTTCCCCCTTGCCCAGCCTTCTTCTTAGTCTTGTCTTCCTTATCTCTTATGGTGGAACTTGCACAAAAACACATTTCACCCACTGTTTAACACCTGTAAACCTGTGATCTGACAATAAAGTTGATTAGTTTTCTGTTTTCAGATTTTAAGGGTTGGACATCTTCCAGTAATCACAAAACTACAGATTCAGCCATCCAAACACCTTTTAGGAACATTATTAAACATATTATGTGTTTGTATATGAGAATGCAAAATTATAATCTACTGGTTTTTCCCCCACATTATTTGAATATCTGGCATTTA